>NW_021604604.1:5359727-5411615 GCF_004785775.1 Grammomys surdaster
TCTGGGGCTTAGGGAGTGAGATGGAGTTCTTACCAGCTGCTCTGAGTGCAGTGGCTCCTGGATGACTCAGGATTCAGTTTCTCCACAGGACAGGAGCAGACCGACTCTGTGTCTGCTCCAGTCCCAGGGACCAGGCAGGGGCCGAAGGGCGGGAATCACATTTCTTAGAGAGACAGATAGTTGTGGTACAGAGATAAAATCTTTCCTATCTAAACTATCTATCCCTTTGGGTAGTATTTTACAAAAAAGAAAAAAAAACAGGATAAATAAGCCTTAGAAACATAAGCAGTCACCATATATATATATATATAAAAATCATGATTGTATGGAAAACATTGTGTCTCACAGACAAGATGGCAGCCCTCTGTAATTACTGGCTAAATGTACCAATAATGGAGGTGAGATGGTTTTATGAGTAATGTGGCATCTTTTAACTTTGGTATCCTATGAAGGAGATAACTATCTCAAGTTATTAGAAACCACATTATGGAGTTGTGGAAAACACTATGGTACTGTAGCCTGTGTCAATAAAGATCTCCATTTTCCAGTGCTTTCCTGAAGCCACTTTCTTGAATAGAGTAGTTGAAAATTTTCTGGCCCACTTGTTTTAGCTGAGGGAGCATGCTAACCAAGCAGACATTAACCCATATATGTTGTTCAACAAAAATAATAAGCAAACACTATTCCGTTTCTGGGGCAAGGAATCATACATTGTGCTGAGATCAGCCTTTAATGATTTGAGTATGTGTGATGGTTACCTGGATGACTAAGGAGATGAGGAGAGGCAAGGAGACAGGGAAGAATCAAAGAGAAATGTGAATAGAAATTTGACCTCATTTTCTGGAAGGAGCTTTTGAAGTATGGGTGGAATGTTTGGACTATTCTGAGGAGCCAGGAGCATTTCTTATTTTTAAATATCATAATAGTGACTCCAGTGTATTATTCTCTGTTCAAACAAAGATATCAAAGAAGCTCAGTGGAATAGCCCAAAGAGGCAATTTCTGAGGAAAATAAACTGGAAATAAGGTAATTTAATGAGCTACTTAACACAAAGCATGGATGGTAAGTGGTTAAGTGTAAGGTAAGAGTTCAGCTGGTTGTTTACCTGGTTTGAAAAGCTTTCCAGTTTTGAAAAAGCTTCTGTTAGAAGGTGAGCTAAAGGGCATCTAAGTGCTGTTCAATTTAGCACCAAGGTTTGTAGGTAAGGAAGCCCAAGAACCTATGATTTTAATCTCCATGATGTTTTCTGTCCTTTCACTATAACTATATTGTTCTTCAAAGAGGGAGCCAAATTCTCTCCAGAAAGAAAATCTGAGCTGTCTCTACAGGGAGGAATCATTTAAAATGAAAGAGCCCTTGATCATGATTCTCAGGTCATCTCACTCCTATTGGGGAATAGGCTCTTACAAAGTGATGCCTGTGCATATGTAGCTTTCTGAAGTGTGGGGCTCTCTTCCAGAAGGAGAGTCTTGCTGGGGAGGTAGAGATGAGTTTCTCAAGGCCAAGGTGGGAATTGAGAAGTGGTATAACTAGTCTTTAGTTGGTTGAGGGAAAACCCCTCACAGTGGGCTTCTCTAGAGATTCATGAGGATTAAGGGAAGACATTTCTGAGGTCTCCTTTCTCAGATGGATTCAAGCTCTTGGAAGCTGCTACAGAGAAGAAAGGGAGAGAAGAAGAAAAGAGGATGCCAAGCCCATTTATAAGCAGGGAAACTCAATTGCCTGTGCCTTGCCTTGAACTTCTCTCTGGACTACTCCAGACTGAGTGAGGGCTTAGAAGTGGTGGGATGCTTCGAGCCCAGGCCTGACTCCTCCCTAGATGAAGGTACAGTATTCATTTCTCCAGCTCTCTTAAGTGTTGTAGAATGATTTCAAAGTTCAACTTCAGAACTCCAGAGGGCCTGCCTAAGTCTTCTTCCCTCTGATGAGTTACTGTTATCCTTATTGTCCAACTGTTGCCACTCCTGAGTATTCCTGCAAACAACTTGTATAACTGCTTCAGCTGTCTGTTTGCTGGGGAGAAGATGCTAAAGATGCTTGAAAATGACCAGGCTCAATAATGCTGTAGTATATCTGTTTATTAAAGAAATGCATAGCAAGAACTCATTATATGCTGAGAATTTCAGGACTGAATAGCTAAATGGAGGCATCATAACAATTTAATGTCTTCTGGGTGCGTTTATCAAACTTGAATCTTTCCCTCTATTGTTTGGAATCATCGACTAGAAATAATCCTAGAATGCTGTTTGTACATTAGTAGCTTGAAGTCCAATTTTATGAAATATCAGTGGGATAGTTTTAACATTTTTATTTAGTTAGAAATTTAAAAAAAATAAGATTTCACATGAAACCAAGTTTCTGACTGTTTTTAAAATAGAAATTCCAATAATATAAGATTTAATTACATTATAACAACTTTAATTAAATTAATTGCTAGTACTGCTGCTTCTGCAATGGCTTTGACACAAGAAGTTAAGACAGCTACTTTTGTTAATATTTAGCAGAACATGTTACTAATGTGTTGAATGTACAAGAGGATTTAGATAGGCATTTGGAAGAACAGATTGATGCTCTTTATCCTATTCAAATTATTGGAAGGAGGTTCATAGATTAAGAGTAAGGAGCCATCTAGAGTGTCATGTCAAATACCATTGGATTCTTGTTAGTTCTAAAATTTACAGTGACAGTCATTATAATTAGGAAAAAGTTTAAAGACACTTGCAGTGTATTTGGCATAAACCTAATACCTCTCTGGAAGTTTTAACTTTGCATAGTGAACTTATGAATTTAAAGAATGCAGCTCTGCTGAGCATTGATATTGCAGATACTGCTGATAAAATTACCCATGGCCTGAGGTCAGTGTTTCTATTTTGGTCAAACTTCAAGAATGGCATATACAGCTTGATCATGCTAACCCCTTTTGTCCTGTGAATACTTTTATTCCTGCCCATTGTGTTAAAGCTTGTCTTTAAAAACATGAACATGTTGGCAGCCAAAGCACATGGCTTGAACCCGAAAATGGACCCCCAAACAGAGTTATTAAACTAACAGGTTGGCAAGCCAAGGACCGGTAAGATTTGGCACAGAGCCTTACCAACCTAAGACACAAGTGCATTGCTTTTGATAATGCATATTCCATGAAGGGTAAGGAAGGCATTCTTCTCAGAACAACCTAAGACATACTCAGTCAGTCTTGTTTATGAAATGTAAAAGGGAGAGAGGTGGAGAGCTTTTGGGGCTGCTTGGCAGGAATATGACATTGGCCAAGGGCAAGGAAGTGGGCTTTAGGCAGGATTCTAAAATTAGGCTAGAACAAAGAAGTAATTTTAGGCAGGAATCTAAATATTAGGCTAGAACAAAGAAATAATTTCAGGCAGGAATATAAATATTAGGCTAGGACAAGGAAGTAGGCTTCAGACATGAAAATGACTTTGGGCGAGGACAAAGAAGTTGGCTCAGATATTTTGGTCATCCTGATAAGCCCTTAGAAATTGTGATCTTGGGAGTGTTCATGGAACTTGGTTTATTGCCTTGCTTGTTCTTCGACTATTTGTGTTTATTGTCTTGCTTGTTCCTTGACTATTAGCATCTATTGTATTGCTAGCTTCTCAACCTAGAACTCACGTTAATACTTGCATGTAATTAAAACGGTATAAAAGCAAAAAGGAGGAGGGAGCATGAGATAGGGGTTTTAGGGAGGAGAAATTGGGAAAGGTGATGTGACATCTGAAATGTAAATAAATAAAATATCCAATAAAAAAAGAGTTGAACTCATGGAAGGTGCAATTAAAACCAGTTCCTAGTCTCCTCTGTTGCATTTCCTACTGTGGCCTGTCGTATTATATGTGACCCACCTCACTTCTTGGCTTGTAGACTCCTGTAGACATTTAAACTTGAAGTATCTTTCCCAATAATGCCCCATAGAGCTTGTTATACTCTTGAAGCCAGTACTAATGACCTCGGTTTAAAAGAAATTTGGGAGGCTTGCCCATACTTATTTAAAATCGTCTCAAAACACCCAAAGAAATCCATGTAAAGAGGAGTATACTCACTTTTTCTCATGGGCTCAGAGTTTTAGTCTATAGTTGGCTGACTTTGGGTCTGAGATAAGGCAGGAGTCATTGCAGAGGGCGCAGAGACGCTCACCTCATGGTGAAGAGGAAGTAAAACAAAGAGTTTAAGACCAGGCATATTTGTCAACATAGTTCCCCTCTGTGCCTACTTCTTGAACTGGCTGTAGGTTCCTAAAACTCCTTTGACTATGATTGCGTCAGTGAGGTTAGCCTATTAATGAAGTAAGAGCCCTCATGCTTCAATAACCACTCCAAATCTCCATCAACTGGCACTCTAGCCTTTAACATACGAGCTTTGAACATGGGAAGCATAGGTGTTGTATATCTCAACCATAACAGGGGCTGCCATTATTTCCTTGAAGTACAGCACAGCATTGAGAAAAAAATGATCTTCAGGTAAGTTCAATAACTACAAAAATCACTCCCTAATTTCTTTCACTATTCTAAGAGTTTCTGAGAATAGCAATTCAGTTCCTGTCATATGAGAAACAGGTACAATTATTGAATCTGGGTGGTGATGACTCTCACAGAGCTGCATTTTCCCTCTACCACTGAGAAAACCTCCAGAGGGAGAAAGGAGGTCTCCAGGCAACAAAGGCAGATTTGGGGCTTGATTCACTCCAGTTTGTCAGTGGTCAGTGCTGTGAACTCCAAGCTGGCTTGATGTCAGCATTTTGCTGCCGAACAAAGAAGGATACAGTCAGTTGAGGCTTAGCAATAGATTTCCTACTGTGAGTGACAAATTTGTTCTGGCAAAAAGCTAAGTACATTCCCTGGGCCAAGTTGACTAAGACATCCAGCCCATGAATAGAGGAGCAAAAATTATACTCCCAGGCAAGAATGCCTCTGAGATCTTGGGGGAAGGGATAGTGAGTTTAGGGCAGGTGCTTGAGGTAGCTCAGGTAGTTTCCCCCTAGCCATGGACAATGTACTAATCTGAAATAGTATCAGGCACTTCCATCCTTGGTACCCCCAATGTTTGATGCTGTTTGGGGAGGCTTAGGAGGTGTGACTACTTTATAGAGGTGCACAAGTTCAGCTGAGTCCACCATGACTCATGCCTGCTGCCACAATATCTTGCCTGATGGACTTTAGCACCCTGGAACTATAAATCTAAACAAAACCTTCCTTCTATAGTTGTCTTGATCATGGTGCTTTATCACAGCAATAGAAAAGTAATACAGGCAGGTATGAGAATGCTACCAGCAGATGTCCTCTCTTGCTGGAACTCAGCCATTCTTACCCTCCTCCCTCCTTTCCTTCCCTACCCTCCTCTACCCACTACCCCATTTTCCCCACTCCCTTCATCTTCTCTCCTTCCCTCTGCTCCTCTCTGTTTCTCATTCCCTGTTCCATTTTCCCTTCTCCCCTCTCCTCTTCCTCTTCCTTTATTTCTTTCCTGTTTCCTATTGATGATATTCAAATATATTCAAGGGTGTGATATCAACAATTTGATTTGTACTCATGCTAGCTTTGAAATAAGTAACTTTTTCCTTTTAACAGAAAAGATATGACAAGACTTGAGTCCTTTATGTTTGCCAGTTGATAAATCTAAGCTGTATAAATAGTATCTGGGATAAAGGATCAGTCTGTGATCAGATATATTTCTGAAAACATAATGTAAGGAAGGAATCAGGAACCCTATATAAAGCCACCAAGGCCTACCACAGATAGACTCACTCAGAGCAAGGATATCTCCTCTGTGAAGGGTGCCTGCCTCAGTCCTCCCTCTAGTAGCATGGCCTAAGCTAGGACGAGGTGACCTACCTCCATTAGATCTTTACCAGAGTAAATGCTCGAGAAATCCTAGACATGGGAAGTTGGAATAGTGACAAACAGACACATTTCAACCAGAGATAAGCTTGAAAACTGAAGATGTGTAAGAAAGCCGATAATTAGAAAACAGAATAAAGAGGCAAAAAGATCTGCTCAGCTTGGAGGAAAAAAAATCAACATTTCCACTATAGAAACAATTATTTATTCTTATTTTCTAGGACTGGAGCTTTGTGAAACTTTTTGAAAAGGCTTTATTTCCATTGTGCTTGAACACAACCTTGCACTGTGTTTGCACTTACGGTGGCAGGTGGGACTTATTTATTTTAATTTTTGTTTTTAGTCCTTCACATCCTTTTAAAATAAAGGTTATTATACTATAATCATTTTGTAGACTTGATGATGATAAGATGGTGGCTGGGTGATGTCATGGTCTGTGTCACTGGTGAGTATAAGAAATGTTTACTTTTGAAACAGAGATACAAGTTTTCCTTGTTAAGGTTCCAAATATAGAGCCAAATATTTAATTCTGAAATGTAAAATGATTGAATAAAATCTCAAACAAACCAAATTTGTTGAGTACCTGAACCTGAACTTTGTATCCTTAGTTCTGTCCAGTCTTGTTATTCCTTATTCCTTTTCTTTAAAATAACTTGTAATAACCAATTACAGACTTCTCAGTCCATTGCCCCTAGATGAATGGCTTCTATTTAACACCCTTTCTATGGTAGCCTCAGAACTTTGGTCAATATGTCTCAACTCTACTTTCTTACTTGTCCATTCTCTGCTCCTTGAAACCAGGCTTCTGCCCCTTAAACTGTACCAAAATCATTATTTTGCTGTGCCTACCAAGACTCTTTCATTCTTGCATACAGTGTGTGTGTGTTCAAGTCTTTGCTCACTGAAACTCTCTGATGCTTTGATATTGTTGATTGTTCCTTCCCTCCCAGTGATATCACTTCTGGGAGATCATTGTCCTTTGCAGCCTTCTAGATAATTAACTCCTGGATCTTCTTCTTCTACAGACAGCATTAACTTGAGGTAGCCTGTATCTTCAGACTATATTCTGAGTGTTACTTTTAGACAGTAGTTACTCAGTAGTATGCATAATGGCCCTAAATAAACTTTCTTTTGTCAGCAAATTAGTGACAGGGTTGATCCATGATTCACCTTCCTTTCTCTTTCTGCTATGTGACGTGACCATATATGCTTTTGGAATCTCTGCTTGATTACACCTCCTTAACTACATTTTCTCACCTGGATTGTTACAACAGTTTGTACAGTAGCTCATTCACAGGTCCCCACATCATCCAAATACTACAATATAAAAGGATCTCACAGGAAGTGGGTAAAATTAATTTCAGTAACTACTGTTCTCAAACCACTTTCCAAACTAGCTTGTCATTCATAATGAATGAGGAGTGGTATAAAGTCTTCAGTCCAGTGACATGCACTTTCTTCATCAGGCATGCTTCTTCCTTTGACATATTTATAAATGAATAGAAGGCAGTTGGTCTAACAGTGTCTCAAATGAGAAATCTTTGATTGTGTGTCAGTACTATGAGCCCTTAGTTTCTGGGCTGAGTGACAGTGGGTCAGGTGGTCTTCTCTGCCTGCAGAGTGTCCACTGAGCCCGCTGAGCAGGTAGACCTGTCTTCTTGCTGGGACCCAACGACAGTTTATGAAGATGAATTCCATCTTCTTACAGAACACATGAGGCTTGAGGGTATTTCTAGGACAAATAAGGAATAAAGGGAGACAAATTAAGCTCTCGGGCCAGTTACTGCATTTTATTTTGCCAATAGTTTTGTTTCATGAATATCAAGAGTTTCCAAGTAATGGCTTGCCAGCAAAGAGATATGTCAAAAATTTTATCAGACACCCAGATAAAAAATCACAACTGAATTCTCAGCTAAGAGCCCCAGTCCTTTCTGCATTAGTAACTTTTCTCATCACTCTTGACAAAAACAAGCAGCTGATAGAAACAACATAGAGAAAGAGAGATTGATTTTGTCTCGGAGTTTCTGAGGGTTCAGCCCATGATTGCTGGGCTCCATGCATTTGTACAGAAACATGTGATCCAGGAGGACCTTGGAAGCTTTTTTTTTTTTTAACTTCCTCTCTGAACAGGGAGCAGAGTGTTAGAGGAAAGGGCCGGTGTAAGATATCCCAAAAGCTCCTCACCCATAACCTATTTCCTTTATTTAACTCATACTTCTTAAAGATTTTAGAGTATTTCAAAACAGTGCAACCATCTGGGGTCTATATTCAGAGTAAGTCTCTTGGAAGGATTTTATATTAAATTCTAGCACTTTCACATCAACGGGAAGCAGAAAATTCTATTGCTGACTTTTTTTTTAAATCTTGTTCCTACCTCTTCTCTCTTCCTTGTGATTATGCTGGCCTTTCAGATCAACCAAGCCTTTTCTATCACGTGACACTGGTTTATGCTGTCCTGTAGTCTCCTTTTTCCTCTATGCAGCCTCCAAATATAATAACTCTACATTTTTTAAAAGACTATTTACTCATTTTTATTTTATGTATGTGAGTGTTTTGATTGATGTATGTAAGTGTCATATGCTTGCCTAGTGCCTGTGAAGGTCAAAAGAGTGTCTTAATGTGGTGGAGCAGAGGTTACAGACAGTTTTGTGGTGCCATGGAGGTACTGAGAACTTAACCCTACTGTCCACAAGAGCAGCAACTGTTCTCAGCCATTGAATGACTATGCAGTCCCTTTCTCTACATTATTTGGGTTTCAAGATGTATCTTTCTTTTCCAGATAAGATGTGGAATTTCCATCAGGAATTTCCAATTTCTTATGATGTCTTGAATCATATTTCCTTCTGTTCTTGTCACTCTGTCTGTCCCCCGTTGATAATGAAAAGGCATTTGGGTCACTACTTTATCAATAGTTGTCCTTTATTATTGGACATTTGTTTTGTTAATTGTTTGATAACCTGGGTGTCTGTAAATGAATAAGATACTCTAGAAATGGATGTTGACTTAGTGATGACAGGACAGACTCAGCACTGTCTGATAACAGTAAATTTTGCTTCTAAACTTCTCTCCTTCCACATGGAACTTTCCCTGCCACTGTCTCATGAGACGTGAGTTGTTTTTATGTCTAGTGGCAATGCTAGAAAAGTCTGTGAGAAAGCCACAAACTTTTTTCACAATCCCTTGAAATAAGCATCAAGTTTTTCTGAAAGGCATCTTGGTTTTTTGTCTGATATTTATTATAAATTTTTAGCACACAGCTGTCAACTTGATATTTTTCTTCAATGTGTTTCTATTTCACACAACTTTGGTGAATGCTCTTCACTTATTTATTTATTTATTTATTTATTTATATTAATTTATCACCTTAAGTCTGATTTCAGGCCAGGATGATCTTTTCTAGTTCCATCCATTTGCCTGCAAATTTCATGCTATCCTTGTTTTTAATACCTGAGTAGTATTCCATTGTATAAATGAACCACAATTTCTTTATCCATATTCTATCATCCAGTGATATATAGGTTGTTTCCAGTTTTTGGACATTATGAATAAAGCTACTATGAACTTAGTTGAGCAATTGTTTTAGTGGTATGGTGGAACATCTCTTGGGTACATGCCCACGAGTTGTATAGCTGGGTATTGTGGTGGAACTATTCACAATTTTCTGAGAAGCTGCCAGATTGATTTCCACCATGGTTGTACAAGTTTGCACTCCTTTCAGCAATGCAGAAGTGTTTTACACGCTCCACATCCTTGCCAGTGTGTCCTGTCACTAGAGTTTTTGACCTTAGCCATCCTGACAGGTGTAAGGTGGAAATCTCAGAGTCATTTTGATTTGCATTTCCCTAATGAGTAATGATGTTGAACATTTCTTTAGGTGCTTCTTGTCTATTAGAAATTCCTCTATAGAAATTTTTCTCTTTGGCTTTGTATCCTATTTTTAAATTTAGTTATTTGGTTTGTTGGTATTTAATTTCTTGAGTTCTTTATATATTTTGGATATTAGTCCTCTGTCAGACGCAAGGTTGGTGAAGACCTTTTCTCTTTCTGTAGTCTGCTGTTTTGCCCTACTGACAATGCCTTTTGCCTTACAAAAGCCTTTCAGTTTCATGAGGTCCCATTTATTAATTGTTGATTATTTTTGCACCTGAGCTATTGGTCTTCTATTCAGGAAGTTATCTCCAGTACCAATGAGTTCATTGCTATTCCTCACTTTCTCTTGTTTTAGTCTTAGTGTATCCAATTTTATGTTGAAGATTTTGATCCACTTGGACTTGAGTTTTGTGCAGAGTGATAAACATGGATCTATTTGCATTCTTCTACCTGAAAGTAATCAGTTAGACCAGCACCATTCATTGAAAGATCTTTTTTTCATTGAATGGCTTTAGTTTCCTCATTAAAAAAAAATCAAGTGTCCTTGGATGTGTGGGTGTATTTTTGGGTCTTTGATTCAGTTCTATTGTTCAATTTGTCTTTTTTATGCCAGTACGATTTGGGTTTTATTACTATTGCTCTGTAGTAAGGCTTGAAAGTAGGGATGATGATACCTCCAGAAGTTCTTTTATTGTACAGGGTTGTTTTTACTTATCCTGGGTTTTTAATTTCTCCATATGAACTTGAGAATTGCTCTTTCAAGATCTGTGAAGAATTTTGATAAGAATTGCATCAAATGTGTAGATTGCTTTTAGTAGGAAGGCCATTTTTACTATGTTAATCCTACCAATCCATGAGCATGGGAGATCTTCCTGTCTTCTGATGTCTTCCTCCATTTATTTCTTCAAAGATTTAAAGTTCCTGTCACACATATCTGTCACTTGGTTGGTTAGAGTTACACCAAGATATTTTATGTTATTTGTGGCTATTGTGAATGGTGCTGATTTCCTAATTTCTTTCTCAGTGGGTTTGTCATTCGTATATGAGCGGACTACTGATTTTTTAAGTTAATTTTGTATCCAGCCACTTTACTGAAGGTGTTTATTAGATGTGGGAGTTCCCTGGGAGAAGTTTGGGAATCACTTATATATCATATTCAGAGAGACACTTTGACTTTTTCCTTTCCAATTTGTATTCCTTTGATCTCCTTTAGTTGTCTTATTGCTGCAGCTAGAACTTCAAGTACTTTATTGCATAAACAGGGAGAGTGAGCAGCCTTGTCTTGCCTCCGATTTTAGTGGAATTGCTTTAAGTTTCTCTTCATTTAATTTGATTTTGGCTTAAGTGTGTTGTATATTGCCTTATTTTGTTTAGGTATGTACCTCCTATCCCTGATTTCTCTAAGACTTTTGATATGAATGTATGCTAGATTTTGTTAAAGCCTTTTTCATAATTTAATGAAATGAATATATGATTTTATTTCTTTCAGTTTGTTTATATAATGGATTGCATTGACAGGTTTTCATATATTGAACCAACCTTGCATCTCTGGCATGAAGCCTACTTCATCACAACGGAAGTTATGTTCATGGATTCAGTTTGAGAGTATTTTATGGAGCATTTTTGCATCAATGTTCATAGGAGAAATTGGTCTGAAACTTTTTTTTCTTTGTTGAGTCTTTGTGTTGTTTATGTGCCTGAGTTACTGTGGCTTCAGAGAATGAAAAGTAAATATGTTACTTTTGTTTCTATTTTGTGGAATAGTTTGAGGAGTATTGTACTGATATTAGCTCTTCTTTGAAAGTATGATAGAAATCTGTGTTAAAACCATCTGGCCCTAGGCTTTTTTTTTTCTTTCAGAGAATTTTTTTGTTTTTGAGACAAGGATTCTCTGTATAGCCCTGGCTGTCCTGGAACTCACTCTGTAGACCAGGCTGGCCTCGAACTCAGAAATCTGCCTGCCTCTGCCTCCTAAGTGCTGGGATTAAAGGTGTGTGCCACCACCGCCTAGCATTTCAGAGATTTTTAAGTGACTTCCATTTTCTTAAAAAATATAGAACTATTTAAATAATTCACCTGATCTTGATTTAACTTTGATAAGTGGAATCTATCTAGAAAATGTTCCATTTTCTTTTGATTTTCCAAATGTGTGGAGTACAAGGTTTTGAAGTAAGACCTCATGATTCTTTGGATTTCCTCACTGTCTGTTGTAATTCCCTCCTTTTTATCTTTGATTTTGTTAATTTGGATAATGTCTCTCTTTTAGGTAGTTTGGCTTAGGGTTTGTCTATATTGTTGGTTTTCTCAAAGACCAAGTCTTGGTTATGTTAATTCTTTGTATTGCTCTTATTGTTTCTAATTGATTGATTTCAGTTGTGAGTTTGATTATTTCCTGCCATCTACTCCTCTTGGGTCTGTTTGTTTCTTTTTGTTCTAGAGCTTTCAGTTATGCCTTTAAATTGAAAGAGAGCTAGTATGAGCTCTCTCCAATTTCTTTATGAAGGTGCTCAGTACTATGGACTTTTCTCTTATCATTGCTTTCACTGTGTTCCATAAGTTTGGGCATGTTTATTGTCGCATTGAATTCTAGAAAGTCTTTCATTTCATTTTATTTCTTCCCCAATGAAGTGATCATGGAGTAGAACATTGCTTAGTTTCCATGAATTTGTAGGCTTTCTGTTGATGTTGAAGTCCAGCTTTAATCCATTGTAGTTCAATAAGATACAAGGTGCTATTTCAATTTTCTTGTGTCAGTTGAGGTTTGCTTTATGACCAACTATATGTTCAGTTTTGGAGAAGGTTACATGAGATGGTGAGAAGATGTTCTATAGATATCCGTTAGGTATCTAACAAGTTTGTTTGATTCATAATGTTAGTTAGTTTCATTATTTCTGTATTTAGTTTCTGTCTAAATGATTTATTGATGAGATGGTGTGTTCACGTCTTCCACTATTAATGCTTGGAGTCTCATGTATGATGTTAGCTTTTGTATTGTTTCTTTTATGAATGTGGATACCCTTGCATTTGGAGTGTAGATGTTTAGAATTGAGATGTCATCTTGCTGTGTTTTCCCTTTGATGATATGAAGTGTCCTTTCTTGTCTCTTTTGACAAAGAAAATTTGGTTGAAAGTCTACTTTATTTGATACTAAAATGGTTACTGTAGCTTGTTTATTTTTAACTGTTTGCTTAGAAAATCTTTTTTGAACCCTTTATGCTGAAGTAAGTACATCTTTGTTGTTGAGGTGTGTTTTTTGTATGCAGTAGAATGGTGGATCTTGTTTTGCATCCATTTCTTTTAGCCTGTGTCTTTTTATTGGGCAACGGAGTCCATTTGTGTTGAGAGATAGTAATGACCAATTATTGTTAACTTCTGTTATTTTGATGTTGTTGTTGTTGTTGTTGGTGGTGGTGGTGGTGTGTGTGTATGTGTGTGTGTGTGTTTCTGGGTGCTTCTCTTTATTATTTTACTGGGGCAGAATTATTTATTTCTTGTGTTGTCTTGGGTGTAATTAACCTGGTTGGATTGAAATTTTCCTTCTAGAATGTTATGTAGAACTGGATTTGTAAATAAATATTGTTTAAATTTGGTCTTGTCCTGGAACAGCTTGTTTTCTCCATCTATGGTGATTTAGAGTTTTGTTGGATATAGTAGTTTAGTTTGGTATCTGTGGACTTTTAGAGACTGCCAGATATCTGCCTAGGCTTTTCTGGCCTTTTGAGTCTCTGTTGATGTAATTCAATTGTATGTAATTCAGAAAGGTCTGCCTTGATATGTTACTTGAAATTTTCTCTTGCAGCTTTTAATATTCTTTCTTTGCTCTGTAGGTTTAATGTTTTGATAATAGTGTGGTGGGAAGTTTTCCTTTTCTGATCCAATCTAATTGGTGTTCTTTAAACTATAGACTAGACATTCATCACTTTTTTTTAGATTGGAGACATTTTCTTTTATGATTTTGTTGAAAACATATTCTGGGCTTTGAGGCTGGGACTCTTCATCTTCTTCTATTCCTATTTTTTTAGGTTAGATATTTGATAATATCTCATATTTACTGGATGTTTTATGTTAGGAGTTTTTAGATTTAACATTTTCTTTGATGTATCAATTTCTTCTATTGTATCTTCTATGCTTGAGATTCTCTCTTCCATTTCTTGTATTTTGTTGGTAATGTTTGTGTTAGTAGTTTCTGTTCTCTTCCTTAGGTTTTCCATTTCCAGTATTCTATCATTTTGTGTTTTCTTTATTGCTTCTATTTCCATTTTCAGGTCTTGAACTATTCCATTCATTTCTTTAACCTGTTTAATTGTATTTTCCTATATTTCTTTAAAGGTTTATTTATTTCCTTGATAAAGGCTTTTTTCATCTTTCAAAGATTGGATTTAAGGTCATTTTCTTTCTTTCTTTCTTTCTTCCTTTCTTTCTTTCTTTCTTTCTTTCTTTTTTTGCTGTTGTTGGTTTAGGATATCCCAGGCTAGCTGTAGTAGGATAACTATGTTTTGGAAGTGCCTTATTGCCCTGGCTCTTGTTGACTGTGTTCCTACACTGGCCTTTAGCCAACTGGTTGTCCCAGGATGTTCCTGGTGTAGAAGGTCTGATGAAGCAGACTTAACATGGATGTATCTGGCATAGCAGGCCTTGGGTGGGCAGCCTTAAGTGGGCAGCTGTGGGCTGGACAATGATACTCAGGGGTCAGTGCATATCTCAGGGCATCTGGGCATACCTCAGGGGAACTGGCACTGGCTAAACAATGGAGCTTGCAGGATTTTGGGGTGGTGCACACAGCTCTGTACAGCTGGACGTTCCCTAGGGTATTTGCTGGGTAGAGGCTTTGAGAGGAGTGGTCAAAAGGGTTCCAACCTAGATGTTCCTGGTATACCAGGCCTGGTGAGTGTGGGCTGATAAATGCTCTCAAGAACTGTATCCCTCTTTAAGTTAATTTTTACCCAGATTTAAATATTTTTGTTCACCTTTATAGAGAGAACCACCTACTCTTCTCATTACTCTTACTCACAGACTATTTTATTTATCCATATGTGTATGGATAAATATATATATATATATATATATATATATATATTGTGTGTGTGTGTGTGTTCATGTAACTCACAAAGCAATATTGAGATATTATTGTTTTCACTTGAAGTGTTGTTCCACTGAACCAAGGAAAATGGTTATTGCAAGAATAGATGATATTTCCAAATCTAAAACTAATTTTTCATATGAATTTTTCAAATTTGGACTTTGTCAAGGAAGTTCAATTCTAACATGTCTTCTACTATGTAATGAACCTTCATGTATTATAATATTGTGACTATATTTTTCATTCGGGCAAAAAAATGATATCTCTGCTTAGGGTCTATTTTTTGTTTCTTAAAACTTAAAAAAATAAAATATTTTTAAATGTGATCATATCATTTCTCATTCTTCCTCCATTCACAACACCAGATGCCTAAATGGTTACTCAAAAGCCATCCCTTGTCCCAGAAGGGGCATCAGGATGAAACACAGGTTGAGAGCATCTGAGGGTATCAGGAAGTTAGAAGTTAACCAGCACACTTACAGGCAAACCGCGGAAACATAAAGCCAACAGCCATTCTTACAGATGATCAGAGCCAGAAAAGAAGCCAAACAGGTTTCACTAGTTCAGTAACATGGCCCAATGAATGTGAAGAGCCCCTGTGCCCTAGGATGTGGAAGGATATGTGTCTGGTCAGTTGTAGTTGGTCTGACAAAGAGTTTGGTAAAATCTGAGAGAGGACTGAGGGAGATAACTTCAGCAGTAAAGTATGTGGTATACAAGCAGGAAGACCTTAATTCAAATCCTGGCACCCGTGGTAAAGGGTGAACATGATGGCCTAAGCTTGCCATCTTAGCCATGGGGAGGTAGAGATGGGCAGATCCCCAGGGCTTGTTGTCCATTTAGCTTAGCTGTATTGATGAATCCCAGGCCAATAGGAAACTGCCTTACAAAAAAAATGGTATGGTACAAATGAGTGACACCTATGATTGGCATGTACCCTCACAGACACGTGTGCCTGCACACACAGGAACATGCATCCTCTCCACAATTACAAAAATTAAAAACAAAAAAAGAAACTTAGATACCAGAGTGCCTTTAAATTAAAGCCATGTGCCCCCTCTGTTTTGTTATGTACCAGTGAAATTAACTATTGTCAGACCTCATGTGGAACACTCAACCAGGGTAGAGAGTTGTAATTATTTTTGGGACAGTTTTGGCAAAAACTCAACTTTTGCTGAATCATTCAAGCTACTTAAAGCAATGGAATAACCTTTTCAATTATTTGGCTGGATAGTTTCCTTCCCTGCTTCAATCAATTTGTTTGACCATACATGCAGTAAATTCCCCAAATTCATGTTCACACTACAACCTCCATGCAGTCTCTTGTCGCAAGATTACTAAAGGCACACGAGTACATGATTCTTCAGCCATTTAGTGGGCATGGATGAGGATAAAAAATTAGACATAAAGATAAGTTTTCATGTATTGTTTACTTGCATATAATATTTCTCTTCTTTAGTATAATTGAATATTTACATTGATATTTTTCTACTGGTGGTTTTTTATACTAATAATGACTTTTTTCTCAAAATCTCTTCCTACTAAGTTGTCAGAACTTTCAACTAATAGCATAATGTTTAACAAAATTCTTTAAGGTTTCAGATTCTGAATTAGGTAATTCTGAATGTGATAATACAAGATCATCATTAGAAGACAAGAGAAAACTCTTGGCATTCATAGACAAAGAGACATGTACAACATTTGTTCCACAGTGCTTACTAGAAAAGCAATTAATGCTTCCAAGAAGTGTGCTGTTATATTTGTTTCTACAAATTTGAAGTAAAAATGTCAAGGATATTGTAACGCATTTAGTGACATGTCCTCACTAATTCAATGAAACCAGCCCCTGATAATTATAAACACAAAAATAAGACATTTGGATGAGAAAAGATTCATGCTAAATTGGATGTGATTGTGAAATGTAAATCAATATATTAAATGTTATTACTTGAGCCAGGCTTCAGAAATGAAATTTACTGCTGGGTCCACCATATAATCAATTTAGACTTCTGTGGAATCTTATCAGGGGTTACCTCAGGGTACAGGAGGATAACAATGAAAAGAGATATATGCATAGTCTGAAATTCTGGGTTCCAATTCTTCCATTAAAAAAATGCATTATTAGGACTGGAGAGATGGCTCAGTGACTAAGAGTGCCTATTGGTTTCTTAGAGTTCCCAGCACACCCATCAGGAGGTTCATCACTTCTGTAGCTCCAGCTTCAGGGCATCTGAAGCTGACCCCTGAAATTCCATATGAACATAATTATACAAAGGGACACATATGCACATACAATCAAAATAAAATCAATCTTTAAAAATAATATTGAGTCTTGAAAGATAGATCATCAGTTAAGTGCAATAGCTGCTCTTCTAGAGGACCTGGGTTCACTTCCCAGTATCCACAGGGTGGTTCACAGCTATCTGTAACTCTAGTTCCAGGGCATTCGACATCCATTTCTGGCCTCCATGGGCACTGTGTGCATGAGACACACAGACATGTATGCAAGAAAAACATCCCTACACATAAAATCAAATAAAAATAAACATTATTACCATATATAGTATTCAGGCTAGTTCTGATATACTTTTAAAATTAATTAAAATATTGTCTTTATACCGAGGTTCTAGAATAACTGACTTCTTTTTAAATCTTGGATAGAGAGTAAATTTGGACTCATTTACTTCACTTAGGAAATTAGAAACAAATGGTCCTACCTTTTATTATTATGTTAATTAAGTACAAACCTCTTAATTCACTGCTGCAATAAAGAATCAATATTAGCATTATTTTTATATATAATATACTAAAGGGACAAATACAAAAGCTCACTGGATTTGTAAAAATCAGGATCAGACCATTAATTATGTTAGCCAGTGTGTCTGAGATAAGCAAATACAGAGGACAAGATTTGTTCTGGATCATGGTTTTAGAAATTTTCATCCATTGCCTGATAGTGACATTGCTTTTAGTTTGGTGGCAAGGCAGAAATGCGATAGAGGAAGGGCATGGCTTAAAAATACTACCCAGCTCCTGAAAGGCAGGACACAAAAACATTAGATGACTAACATCCAAGGGATAACATGCACCCTCAAAGTATGTCTCTAGTGACACACGTCTAAACACCTCTGGTGGTAGTCCGTAGCTATGAATGCAATGGATCAATCCATTGAAGGATAATAGAAGTTAAGGGCTTAGTTATCTCATACTTTTTAAATACTGCCAAAATATGGAGGAGAAGCCTTTAACACACAAGGCTTTGGAGGAGTAATTCATGAGCAGCTGCTACTATGCTGGGAAGTTCATATCCTACAGCAGATAGTAGGGCAAAAAACAAGAGATAAATTCCTGTTGGTTGGAAAAAAAGGCGAAAAAAGGAAAAGGAAATCATATGAACCTTATACTGGAGAAGCCTTTGAATTAGGTGGCATATAAAACTGAGATCAGAACTTTCCATGATTATTTAATGTTTCTCTGATTGTGTCCACAGCTAACTTTTCAGGTGAGTTTACATCTTGCCATTTCGTTACCTCCTTTTCATTGCTTGTCCCTTTAGAAAGAATGTTTATTTTCCATATCAATTCACAAAATCATTCTTACCAGTATCAATTATTAATTTCATATCACCCAACCCTGTTGATACATGTCCTCCACATTGCTGACCTCTTGGAAGCATGGGATGCACTGATCATTTCTTGATTTTAAGACTCTGCTTTTGTGTCTTGTGATATGACATTTTTAGGATTTTGTTTTGCCTGTGTTATTCTTCTACATAGCTTTGAAATGTTGACATTCATCATGGCTAGAATCTGAGCCTTCTGGTCTTTATCAATTTTATATCCAGCCCTACTGCCTTTAAGTAACTGAAAAGCCCCAGTTACTCCAAATGACCTGTAAGATATCTTTAGGTAAATGCCCATTTGACATCCTTGTTTTTTGCCCTTTTGCCAAATCTGCTTTTTTTCTACCTTATCCATTATAGTAAAACATATTATTATCAGAATGCTCAAATGAGAGTTTAGGAATTATTCTTTAAAAGTATTATTTATTTATGTATTTATGTATTTATGTATGTATTTATTTATTTATTTATTTATGATGTGTTATTTTAAAAGCATTTCTATGTATCTATCTATGAATCTATGTATGTATGTATGTATGTATGTATGTATGTGTATATGTATGTATAAATGTATGTATGTATGTATGTATGTATGTATCTATCTATCTATCTATCTATCTATCTATCTATCTATCTCTCTATCTATCTATTTATCTGTCATGTATTTGTTGTGTATATGTGTGATTGTATAAGTCTGCATATACCACATGTATGCAGGCACTCTTTAGAAGCCAGAAAAGCATATCATATATCCTGGAACTCTAGTTATTGGTTCTTTGAATCACTGTGTGTGAGTTGAATCCATGTCCTCTGCAAGAACAATATGTTGTCTTAACCACTGAATCAACTTTTCAGCCCCAATCACTGTTAATTTTGTCTACTTATTTACTCATAAATTAGAGATGCCTAAGTTGCCTCATCAGAGCAAAATAAAAGCAGTACTACTTCTCAAAGAACAAGAAAAATATCCTTTAAGTTTTCATTTTCCTGTCTCTAGTGCCACCTGACTCTCAATCCCCTCTGCATTTCATACGAACTATATGTGCTCATCATTTTTCTTCCTATACAGCTTCCTTTGTGTCAATTGGACATCATAGTATGCCAGAATGATGTGTCTTGATCACACATGAGTATTTAAATAAAAAAATGAAAATTAAAATTGCACTTAAAGTCTATGCATTTTAAGTGATATTATTAAAATATCAAAGTTTTAAAACATACCCTGTTGCCTGAACTGTGAAGAAACAGGCACTCAGATGTACCTACTGGTGTGCAAAGCAATGCTGGCATTAGAGAGGATTTGGCTGCATCTATTTAAATTACAAATGAATTTACCACTTGACCTAGCAATTCCACTTCTGGGAATTTATCCTACAAATATGACGGTGTACGTGCAAAATGAAGAATAAAAAAGATTACTCATCCCAGCAGGGTTTGTAAAAACAGGAGTTTGGAAATTACCTATGTTCTTTTCAGTGTGTCTGGAAAATTTCCAGTAATAGGAGATTGTTTAACATCAACGGTGCATCTGCATAATAGAGCATTGCGTCAGTAGGGAAGGGTGGAGAAGAGTTGGATGCAACAGATTGAGAAAGATATCCAGGATAGATCATTAAATAAAAACAGCAAGATGTGCTGAGTGGATAGTTATGACACTGTTCACGAAAATCTGGCATGTTAGTCTGTGTCTATAATTCTAACCCCCAAGAGGTGAGGCAGGAAAATTCTCTAGTCAGTTTCAGCCTGGTTTGTGATGTGATACTATCTCCAAAAATAAAAACAAGCAAAAGAAATACTGCCAGGGGATGTAGATCAGTTCTTGCCTAGAGTGAATAATGCCCAGGGTTTGATGGTAAGCACAAACAAAACATGTGTTACAAGTCTATAGACTTGTATTTACTTATATAAACGTGAAAAGGATTATACAGACAGCTTAATAATAGGTGGGTAGTTATAACGGGTAGGATGCACAAGAGCAGAGATGAAGCAGAGCTTCTTATTAGATGATGGTTTGGTGGCTTTTATTTATCAACTATGTAAACCTCTTGTTTAGTTAAAAATAAGATAAAATAAAAATTATGTCTGCATGCTGTGAGAGATTCCTAGTCTAATTTCAAATCCTTTTCTGTGTGTGTGTGTGTGTGTGTGTGTGTTGTGTTTAGGGGTGTCTGTGTGTGCACACATTTTTTTGCATTAGTATTTACATATCTCTATATATGCATGCCTGCATGCATATATAAAAAACATTATCAGGGGCATCATTGCCGCCTCTTTTGTTCCCAAATATCCATCAAGGATTTCCACTTGCAAATCTTTTGTGTGAATGGATGTTTTGTGAAAAGATGAGTTGGGGGAAGACAATGTGGGGAGAATTCTGTGGTTCTGGTTCCCTGGTGGGAAGTCTAGCTAACACAAGTTGGTCAATGAGACAATCAGAAACAACCAATTTGGGTGAAGTGTGGTTGTAAACCACAGGTATGTGTATATACCCTGTGAATTTACAGAACTCTCCAGAATAGAGTAGAATGGAGTTTAAGCGAATTTTTTAAAACAGATTTTTAAGTGGTAACTTGTCCCCAGTTAACAAGAAAGCTCACAAAATTCTGGTGTATAATATAATTCCCTAGCACCTACAATCCTAAACAGCTATTTATTTTTAAAACAGTGGGTTTGCTGTGACATTTTCAGACACGCATACCATGTACTTTGCTCATGTTCACTACCATGTTCCCTTCTTGTTTCTCCCTCTCACATCCAACTGGTTTCCTTCACCAACCCTAATATGAGAGAAAATATGTGCTATCCTCCTGAGTCTAGCTTCTTTCACTTATTGTGATGATTATCATTCTATTCATTGCCTGTAAATGCCCTAACGTTCATCTTCGTTTGCGTCATTGTACATTTAAATCATATTTTCTTTATCTGCTCCTCTCTCGATGGACACCTATGCTGATTCTGTATCTGGGGCATTGTGAACTGTGGCCC
Organism: Grammomys surdaster; assembly: GCF_004785775.1. Classification (NCBI taxonomy): domain Eukaryota; kingdom Metazoa; phylum Chordata; class Mammalia; order Rodentia; family Muridae; genus Grammomys; species Grammomys surdaster. The sequence goes on from NW_021604604.1 coordinate 5,381,131, forward strand.
AGTCAGAGAAATGTGCAGTTCTATCTGTGGTATGTCGACTTAGATTCTTCCTTGAGACACATGCCTAGGAAGAGTACAGCTGTGTGAGGGTTCTAGGTTTAGCTTCTTTAGGGAACCTTCAAACAGATTTCATAGAGGTTACACTAATTTTTACTTCCTCTAGCAGTGAATAAAAGCATCCAAGCCAGTTCCAGCCTGCATTCTAATAGCACTTGCCATTTCTTCTTGTTATGATGACCATCCTCTTCTGTGGTCAGATGGAATCACAACGATGGTTTGATTTGTATTTCTCTGATGGCTTGTGACAGTGAACATTTTTCATCCATATAACAATCCTTTGCATTTCTTCTTTTGTAAATTTCTATTCAATTCATATGATCATTTCTTGATTGATTAGGCTTTCTCATCTAACTTTTCAATACAGATTTAACATAGGAAGGAATAATATGAAGCTTAACAAACACTTGTTGAATATTAGACATAGGAAAGAAGAAAAGATGTAACTTAACAAAATTAGTATGAAACACACTATAATTCTGAAACCTTGGATGGCATTCATTAAAAATATGTTAAGATCAAGGTATGCATGGTTGTAATCAAAGTAATTAAGGTAACTGTCCATAGTTAAAATAATTAACTATTTAAATTAATAATTAATAATAATTATTAATTTTTAATTATTAATTATTAATAATTAATAATCAGTTAATTATTAATTATTAATAATTAACTATTAAATATTAACATAGTTATCATAATTAACTTGTCTTCCCTTATTTAACTCCCAAGACACAAACTAGTCATTATTCAAATGGTACTGCTAAAGCTAAAAGTTGTTTGTTATCTAAAGTAAACATTCATTTGTTTGCATATCTCTATATTGATAGCTTTAAAACATTGAGTTATTAAAATTTGAAGTGTCTCCAAATAACAGGCTAGAATATTTTTGAAAAATAGATTGGAAAGTTTATTATCAAAATTTGATATCCACAAGCCAACCATCTTATAACCTTCCTGGTGTTTTTGCTCTGAAGATCTCATTTATTTACATATTCTGATTGAAGCTGTATGAGGCAAACTTATTGCAAAGGAAATGGATGTTCCCCGTTAGCAAAAATGTTTTCTTCTCAAACACTGAACACAGGAATCTGGTTCACAAACATAACATTCATGTTGAATATTCTTTTTTTCTCAAATATTTTAATTTTATTTGCTTTATATCCCAATCACTGTTCCCTCCTTCCTCTCCTCCTAGTCCTACCCTTACAAATTCCCTGATTGACCCCTTGCCTTCTCCCCAGAGAAGAAAGAGCTCCCCTTGGGTACCATCCTCCCTGGGACATCTTGTTAGGGGATCCATATGAAGACCAAGCTACACCTTTGCTACAAATATATGTATGTATGCTGTGGGGTAACATACCCCACCTCCCCACCTCCAGCATGCTCCCTGGATGGTTGTCCAAGTTTTGTAAGGCCCCATGGGCCCAGGCTAGTTGACTCTGGAGGTCTTGTTATCTCTGTCTCTGTCTTTCTCTCTGTTTCTCCTTCTCTGTTTCTGCTGCCTTTCTCGTTCTCTCTCCCTCTCTCCCTCCCCCCTCTCTTTATGTATGATGTGTGGTTTATGATCATGTAAGGGGATTCCATACACAATAAAGCATACATGTGAAAGTCAGAAGATAGCCTTGAGTGTTGATGTTTACTTTTTACTTTGTTGAAAACAGTTCACAGCCACAGTGTATATTTGGTAGCTGGTCTACAAGCTTCAGGTAGTTCTAAAGTCTCAGTTTCCCATCGTGACATAGAAGCACTGAGCCCTACCATGCCACCCAGCTTTGCATGTGTTTTGGGGATTAGAACTTAAGTCCTCACTCTTTAGTAGCAAGTGCTTTATTACTGAGCCATCTCCCCAGCCCATGCTGGATTTAATTTGAAATATTAACATCAGTGTAGTACAAAATTCTACTAGCACCTTGGTTAAGTATGGTGTTTAAGGATTTTCTTCTCATGACAAAGTGGTTTTCTTTTTAATTTTTTTATAGACATGTTTTTTTCAGAGATCCTGACTATATATCAGTCATATGGGTTGGATAGTTTAAATGTGACCATTTTTTAAATCTATCATCTATCTATCTATCTATCTATCTATCTATCTATCTATCTATCTATCTATCTATCTATCATCTATCTATCATCTATCTATCATCTATCTCTCAACCTTTTTACCTATCTATCTTCCTATCCATCCATTAAATTATGCACTTATTTGAAAGGTATCTTTCAAAACAATGAGTTTAGGTTTAGCATTTTAATACACACATATTACTCTATGCTCACTAAGAAATGATCCAACCTCAAGAAGGAAGATGGACTAGAGAATCTGTTTAGGTTCATCCATCCAATACTTTTTGTGATTCTGAAAGCTCTGTTATTATTTAGAATTCTGTTAAGGGAAAAGAACAATAAAATAAAACAAGATAAAACAGTTTTCCTGACATTTTGAACTGAGGAGTATTTACAATGGAACACAGAAGGAACACAGACAACCTGGGACTTTCAGATCCAGCTCTGTGAAAGATCATTTTATAAGAGAACACATGATTTTAAAGTCTCTTTAATCCCCAAATCAACACTGCTCCCAGCAGTTATAAAATGATGTTAGAATTGTTCAGTCCTCACATTAAGGGCTGAGGCCAAGAAAGGCAAAGATCATCACAATACACCCCAGGGAACTAGTGTGGCCACTGGACACATGCCAAGAATCCTAGAGAAAGAGACATCAAGTATTATTTTATAGCTTTTCTAATGCAGACTTCGATGATCTTGTTGAACCTCTCCCTAATGTGAAAGAGAAGACCTACCACCTCACCCCATGAATATACACAGAGGGCCACAAGAATTAAATAAGCAATGCTGTTTGCTCAAATATTTAGCAAATAGCTCAGGGATTGCTGCATATGCCATCATGGAGATTTTAACCAACTCTCAAAGATATCTCTTATGCTCTGCTAATAAAACAGTTCATGTATGTACACTGTAATTATTTCCATATGGTTCTCACTTAGACAGAGCTTGAGAAAAGGAGGTCAACATTCAGTGAACCTCCACAATGCCCCAGCATTGATGAAAGCACTGTCCAAATTTAAACCCAAAGTAGGATCAAAGCAAAAGCACACATTTTATAAGATGTCGGTACATAGCTTTTTTTACACTTCCACATCCCATTAACATTCTAGTTTTTTTTCTGTCACCTAGGTAAAAGGATGATTTTATCTACAGGAAATAAAACATGAAAAAGTCTCATAAATGAAATCTTACTGTTTATAGATGGATCTGTCTCTTACAGCCATGGATATTTATGAAAGTGTTACCTGTATGGAAAAATAAAGAGAGAACTTGGGATGAATTCTTTTGGTCAGACATCTGGAGATGGAACTTATTCAGGTGACTATGTATTGTGGTTCTAATCTCAAAACAATCCCTGCTCTGAGAGTATTGACTAAGGCTTCAGCAATTAACTTGCAGTGTAGAAAGTCTCCATGAGTTAGTGAATAGAAATGATTAGAGTTGTATTTAGAAAGAGGTCACATACTTTTGATTTCATTTTATTTTTTATTGGTTATTTTATTTATTTATATTTCAAACGTTATCCCCATTCCGAGTTTCCCCTGTGAAACCTCCCTATGTCCTCCCCTTCCCCCCTGCTTCTATGAGGAAGCTCCTCCATTCACCCATTCCTGCCTCACTGCCCTAACCTCGCAGGACCAAGGGCCTCCCATCTCATTGATGTCAGATAAGGCAATCCTCTGCTACATAAGTAGTTGGATCCATGAGTCCCTCCATGTGTACTCTTTGGTTGATTGTTTAGTCCCTGGGAGTTCTGGGGAGTCTGGTTGGTTGATATTGTTGTTCTTCCTATAGAGGTACAAACCCTTTCTGCTCCTTCAGTCCTTCCCCTAACTTCCAATGGCATCCCTGTGCTCAGTCCAATGGTTGGCTGCAAGCATCTGCATCTGTATTGGTCAGGCTCTGTCAAAATCGCTCAGAGGACAGCTGTACAAGGGTCCTGTCAGCAAGCTCTTCTTGGCATCAGCCATAGTTTCTTTGATGTATGCAGATGGGATGGATCCCTAGGTGGGGCAGTTTCTGGATGGCCTTTCCTTCAGTATCTGCTCCACTCTTTGTCCCTGCATTTCCTTTAGACAGGGACAATTCTGGGTTAAACTTTTTTAAATGGGTGGGTGGCCCCATCCCTCATCTTGGGGGCAGGCTTAACCTCTGGATAGAGTCTCTACAGTTCTCTCTCCCCTTTTGTGAGTATTTCAGCTAATGTCATCCTCATTGGGTCCTGGGATCATCTTGCTTTCCTGGCATCTGGGACTTTCTAGTGGTTACCTCCAGTTCCCCATCACCCATTGCTACAAACCTTAATTCAATTTCCAGACCCTCTGTACTTCTCCCCCGTCTCCTCCCATACCTGATCCTTCCCCCTCTTCCTACTCCCTCTTCCTCCTAGGCCCATCCCTCCCTTTAGCTCCTGTGATTATTTTGATACCCCTTCTAAGTAGGTCTAAGTAGCATCCACACTTTGGTCTTCCTTCTTCTTAAACTTTATATGGTCTGTGAGTTGTATTGTGGGTGGGTAAATATCATGTGTGCTATTTTGTGACTGATTACCTCACTCAGGATATTTTCTAGTTCCATCCATTTGCCTGTGAATTTCAAGAAGTCGTTGTTTTTAATAGCTAAGTAGTACTCCAGTATATAAATGTTCCACATTTTCATTATCCATTCCTCTGTTGAGAGACATCTGGGTTGTTTTTAGCTTCTGGCTATTATAAATAAGGCTGCTGTGAACATAGTAGAGCATGTGTCCTTGTTATACGTTGGAGCATCTTTTGGGTATATGCTCAGGAGTAGTCAAGTAGTAGTGGGTCCTCAGGTAGTACTATGTCCAGTTTTCTGAGGAATCGCAATCCCACCAGCAATGGAGGATTGTTACTCTTTCCCCCACATCCTTGCCAACATCTGCTGTCACTTGAGTTTTTGATCTTATCCATTCTGATTCCTGTGAGGTAGAATCTCAGGGTCATTTTGATTTGCATTTCTCTGATGACTAAGGTTGTTAAACATTTCTTTAGGTGCTTCTCGGCCATTCAAGATTCTTCAGTTGAAAAATTCTTTATTTAGCTCTGTACTCCATTTTTAATAGTGTTATTTGGTTCTTTGAAGTCTAACTTCTTGAGTTCTTTATCTATATTGGATATTAGCCCTCTATCAGATGTAGGGTTGGTAAAGGTCTTTTTCTAATTTGTAGGTTTCATTTTGTCTTATTGATGGTGTACTTTGCCTTACAGAAGCTTTGCAATTTTATGAGATCCCATTTGTCTATATTTGATCTTAGAGCCTAAACCATTGATGCTCTGTTCATGAAAATTTCCATTGTCTTGGTGTATTTGAGGCTCTCACATTTTCTCTTCTATTAGTTTCAATGTATCTGATTTTATGTGGAGGTCCTTGATCTACTTGGACTTGAGCTTTGTAAAAGGAGATAAGAATGGATAGATTTGCATTCTTCTACATGCCAATTCCACTTGAGTTAGCACCATTTGTTGAATATGCTATCTTTTTTTCCACTGGATGATTTTGGCTTTGTTGTTGAAGATCAGGTGACCATAGGTGTGTGGGTTTATTTCTGGGTCTTCAATTCTATTCCATTGATCTACCTGTGTTTCTCTATACCCATACCATACAGTTTTTTTCCACTATTGCTCTGTAGTACAGCTTGAGGTCAGGGATGGTGATTCTCCCAGAAGTTCTCTTATTGTTGAGAATAGTTTTCACTATCCTGGGTTTTTTCTTATTCCAGATGAATTTGAGAATTACTCTTTTTATCTCTGTGAAGAATTGAGTTGGAATTTTGATGGGGATTGCATTGAATCTGTAGATTGCTTTTGGTAAGATGGGCATATTTACTATGTTAATCCTGCCAATCCATGAGCATGAGAGATCTTTCTGTATTCTGAGGTCTTCTTCAATTTCTTTCTTCAGAGACTTGAAGTCCTTATTGTACAGATCTTTCACTTGCTTGGTTAGAGTCACACCAAGATAATAGTCAACAAGTTTTATGCCTAAAACTTAGATTTTTATCTACTTAGCCTGTGTAAATTTTGTAATCCAATAGGGATTATTTGAGTGGCCTCAAAAGTTATTATGATGATGGATATTGAATTTACCCAGTAGAGTTTTATATTTATTAACACAACAAATTGCATTACATTTCCATTCATTAATTTATCCTTGTAAAGAAATAAGATGAATCGCCTCATATTTCACTCACTCATTTATTCATATACTATATATTGAGTTCATAATTTATTCCAAGACTCTTCTAGGTAGTGGGGTTACGGTAATAAACAAAATAACGTTTCAGATTCACAATGATTGTCGTAGGGAGAAGAGAATTAATGAGCATGTAACATGTTTTCATAGAACGTCCATAGTATGGAGAAGAGCACAGCAGGACTGAAGGGAAACACCGGAAAAAAGGAGGTGAGTTCATCAAAGACTGAGGTAGTAATCTGAGGAAAGGAATCAGTGAGGGAAAAGAGTAAGCCAAGGATATTCTGGAAATCTCTAAGATGCATAAGAATAAGGAAGAAGTGCAATGGCTTTGATACAGAGCTAAGTTTGCTTGGTTTGAGGAACTTACAGAATGTCCGTGTTGCCAGAGAGAACTTAGGAGGTAAAGCAAGAGAAGGCAGAAGTGGCTTTATTGCACAAATAGGATCTAAACCATCAAGAATCTCTGTAATTCTGGTAAGGATTTGTATTCTAAGTGGGACAGGACTCAAAAGCTTCCAAGGACGATAAGATAAAGACCACAAATTTCTTTGTCTGTTTTGTGGAAAGTATTTCCTAATGGAAAACAGTGGTATAGGGAGCCCTAGGAGAAGTTTGCTGCTTTATATTGATACCTGTTATTGATGATGATGGCTGTTTCATACGTTGGCAATACAGGAGAGGTTTAATTCTGCATAAATTTAGATACATCCTAGAACCAGGAATGACAACATTGTTTCTGCTAGACTGGACAGCTGGAAGGAGAGTGAAGAATCATGAATGGTTAAAAGGCCATGGTCTGAGCCACTGACCAATGTTATTTATTCATTATATTCTCAAGTACTTATTACATGCAGACTTGTGCTACACATTGTATTAGGTGGTTGAAGTATGTCAGAAAAAACAAAGATACCATAGAAGAAAAGGCAATAAAATGAATGTGAATCAATTTTAAAATATGTTAGAGAGTCATAAGAATTGTGGACAAATGAATAAAAGAGATATTAAGGAAACTAGATCACAAATAAGCTTAATTAAAAACAATTAAACTATGTCTAGTAGGAAGATTCACTGAGGAAGTGAAATATGAACCCTCAACGAGGCCACATTTCTGTATCCCAGTGAGGGTTAAGAGGGATGGTCAGAAATTGAGCCAGGGAGGATACCTTGGGGCTTGATTCCATCATGGGTTTTGGAGAATTTAAGGTTCTCAGTGAACTAGGAATTCATTTCAAGATTTTGAACATAAGGGTGATGTGGCAGGATTGATGCCTGAAGCCTCATTCTGGCCATGTGACTGCATTTCAGGGCAGCAAAGATAGAATAAGGAGCTTCTTTGGAGGCAGTGTATCAATACAGATGAAGACCAGTGGTGGCTTGGTTGAGAAGCACATCAACACAAGTGTCAAACTACTTGAGTTTCTATATATTTAAAGGGGAAAAACGTTTGATTTTGAGAAAGGTGAGGGGTAATTCACCTGGAAATATGGTCTGGAAGTCCAAATAACACAGTTGCAGTTGACTGGCTGTCATCAGTGATGTTAAATGAAGCTCTCTAGCTGTGACAGGGTTTAGTTTGAATACTTTGGACTAAATACAAGCCATGCATATTACAGGAATAAAAATCATAGGAGGATATTTCAATCTAGAGCTCCAGAGAAATTTTTGAGCAGGTAATGTTTATTTTAAGGTAGAGACACATATATGATATTGAAAACCATAGGCTAGGGGTGAGGTAACTTAAGGAATGAGTGGAGATGGATAGGAGGTCAGACACTGAGCTCTGAAACACTCTGCATGAGGAGTAGGGAAAAACAAAGGGGAAGCTGAGATCAGAGAAGAACCAAGCCAACATGGAGGTCATCTAATAGGAGTATTCTAAGGAAGCAGTGATCCACCATGGTCACCACTGCTGACAGTTGTGGAACAATGGAGAACTGATCTCCTACTATAATAACCAAAAATGTTCGGGTAGTGGTTCCTGAGAGCAGCTTTAGAGAAGTAGGTGTATGGAGTTTTGGCATGAACAGTGCAGGAAGGAAGAGGGTACTCCCAGGTGAGGAAAGCAATTGGCTGGACTAGAGAGATCAACCCGAATGACCACATCTGTTCTGATCAGCTTTCCTTCTGGGCTACATCCAGCCAAGTTCTGAGACAAATCTAAAGGAATGCTGAATTATTTATTTTCTCAGTGATTAGCACTTAATCATTTCATTAAAATATTTATTGTCATATTCTGAATCAATTTTAGACTTGCCTGTTCAAGCCTTCTGAAAATTCATCTTGCCAAAAGAAATATGAATCCCTTGTAGGGGTTTTTATAGCTCAGAGATGAAGAATTCCTTTCCTTTTATTGAATTATTTGTGTTGCTGAGTCTGGCTGTGTTCTGAATCTTGTATTGTAATAAGTTAATATTTATATTGTAGTGCAAACCTGATAATGCAGCACTTGGCATTGAGTTAACCATAAAAATAATTGGATTTTATATATACTTTCCCCAAAGAAAGAGAAATATTGTGATGATCAAACAATTTGTAAATAACAATACATTGTTCTTGTAATGTCTATTGAATTGTTTTATATTTAGCTATTGTTTTGTTGATATTCTTTGCTTCAAGCTGGCTCATAAATTCTTGGAGGTAGAGGATATGTCATGTATATTTCTTACAGAAAACTGGTAAGTATATTAGATTTCTCGGCTTTTCTGTTAAATAATTGAGTGAATATTGTCAGTTCTTTAAAATTTAATGCTTATTTTTTTATAGTCCTAAAGATTAAACTCAGCTCCTCATGCATACTTGGGAAATACTGTCCCACTGAGCTTTACCTACCCTTACAATGTCATTTAAAAGCTGGGCTAGATTGTGCTCTTTCTAGTAGGATACAAATAGAATGTCTTCTAGTTTGTATCTTAGTTATTCTTTGTACCAATCCTTTCTGAGAATAGACCAATACATTTTAGGGTGTCCCTCATTACCTGTACATGGTCTTATTAATTCTTTGATCATTAAAGTAAAAATAGCTCATTGGACAATAACATTTCTTTTAGTCTCTTACAATATAGGATCATGGCTGTATTTAATATTTTATTTTATAAATAAATCTTCTTGACTCTTATGAGTCTTATGGATTGTTGATTGGGATGTATTTTGACTTCTAAATTATTGATGTCACTATAAGCTCCTCAGCAAGTTTATAGTCTGCCCAAAATAGTCATTAACAATCTCCTCCAATATGTGCAATTTAATTGATAGACTTATAATTTTGTGTAGGCCTTATAACAAAGTTGGACATTTTTTACATAATAATAATCTTGTAAAAATAACTATTTTGAAGCATTTTTCTAAACAGAGTGACTAGGTATTATGAGCTACTGTGAAGGACACATCTTAGCTAACACTTGGACATGTGCCTTCTATGTGGTATTTCAGTTGACGAGCCTCATATTAAACTCCTTAGTTGAGCAAACCCGCCTTCACTTCTAGCATAAAGATGTCATAATACTTCTTAAACGCCCCTCCACCAAGGCAGACAAACTTCCTCATTTCTTAAAAGTCCAATAAAACTTGGAAAGCAAATTAACATAAGCAAAATTTTAACTTTTGCAAATTTTAGTAGTAGAAACTTAAGGCCATAAATCCCTGCTACAGAACTCAAGCAGTAAAAGGGCTCCCTGGGCCTGATATTTTACAGCCCGTCATTTACACGGTAGTTATTCTTGAGCTCTGCCAAATGTCTTTTGATTACACGCCCCTCCTCCCTTTCCTCTGGTGAATGGTAGATTAGAGTTTGTGCTTGAAAGTTTAATGATATTTATAGTTAGGTGTCATGGTGATAAGACTTTGCAATCAAGTCTCTTTTGCCACTCCCCCCCTCCTTCAACTTATTTTCCAGTTTATTGATTCTGCCACAGAATAAGAACCTTAGGAAGCCTACCACAACTGCTATTCTGGTGCAGGCACACCTCCACAATCAAGCGTCATTGTGCACCTTCTGTAAGCCAGGTGCTATGCAATTTACTGGAGATTTAAAATAAGGCAAGAAAGTCCTTTCCTCAACAGAACTTTTGAAATTTTATTATTATTATTATTATTATTATTATTATTATTATTATTATTTGATGGCACTTAGCTCCTTCTCTTTCAAGTACACTATGTAGTTTTGGTGATTTCATACTAAATATTATAGAGACAGGTCTAACGAGACACAGATAGGTTTTGAGTTTCATGTGCTAAATCAGAAGCCCATAGAAATTGTGGTCAGTCCTGAATGCTGTCATGTTTGAGCTATAAAAAGCTATTGCCCAGATTGTCACTTTTGGCTCATGTCTGGCATGTAACATTTAGTCAAAATGTGAGCATAGGAGTTTTGTGTTTGTTTGTGTAGAACTGCAGGTTATACTTAATAGTGTGAAATCAGGAAATGGCACTAGCTAACCAGTCTCTTAAAAATCACAGAAAATACATCACCTACCTCTTTCATCCTCCCTCCTCCTCTTCAAAGTCTTCCTCCTCCTCTTCCTCCTTTTCTTATTCCTCCTCCTCCTCTTCCTCATCTTACTTCTTCATCTATTTATCACTGATAAGTTTTCTGAGTGTTATTTCCAAATTTCCTATATGTTCTCCCTCCATCTCCAAATGTGTGGCATTACCTGTATAATTTTGAGTGGAATTGGCAATTTTTAGAAACTTTGGCCATGTTATTCCAGAACTACTATATCACTTACTTTCACATAGCTTATATTTTATATATTTTCAGGAGAGATCATGAATGAAAACAAAATGATTGGAGATTGAAGCAAAAATTTTAGCTCCATCACTGACGTCTATGGATGGCTTTTACATGTTTATAAGACCCAAATAAGGAACCTGAACTACAACGAAAGCATCACTCTGGGCAAAAGCAGAAAACTTACACATTTGTAGATCCAATCCCAAATTAAAGTGATCATTGGACATGAATCCTGAATGATCTTTCTGGTGTCATGTCCTTGAACTTGAGTCACTTATAGTCAGGTGCTGATAGTGAGTTGTTTTATTTGTATTTCAGTAGCTAGCAACTAAATGCCAGTATTTCTCAGGTGCCTCTATTATTCTTTGGGATCCCATTTGAAATTGTATTTCTCTACTGCATTGCAGAATGATCCCCAAAGCCAATCTTTGAATAGCTCATTTTAAAAATTGGATTAACAAACTCATTTCTATGTCTTAAGAAAAGCTCATGGACTTGAATCTGGTGAACTTAAGTGCAGAATACATAGTGAATAGAAATAGCTTTTGAAGAGAGAAAGTTTAAACTTGAAACATTCTAGATAATTCCACACTTTTTCTGGTGTAAAAGGGATGAAATTATTAGGTAGATATTTTTTTATTTTCTAAGTAACATTGATATAAGAATATTGTCAAAAATACATTTGCTAAAACTTTAAAATTGCTAATTATCAGAAGACCAAAATAATATTTCCCATTAAAACTTCATTTTTCTGTATTCTATTTCCTATTGTTTAGTGCCTAATCTATTGTTTAGTTCATTGTTGTGGCTGATATTGCCTAGAACTCTCTAGGCAGGAAATGAGTCACTGTGGAGTGCTCATGGGGCCAGTTGCAAAGTTGAAGATATGTGCTATGAAATAGCACCTTATGGGCATGAAAGGGCTGTGCACCCATTAACTCACAGATACTGTGCTAACCTATATAAGACCTACACAACATCAAGCCCTTCAAACTCTAGAATGGATAGGGTAGAGGCTTATAAAGCCTTTTTCTTAGCTGAGCTTTGTAGTTGAAATCTGCCCTGTAGAGTAGGGAGTCAGTTTTCTTCAAGGAAATGCTCCTTTGTAAGTGCCCATGCTTCTGTGGATGACCTCACACCCATGTACATATAGACAGCATGAGGACTCAGTGGATTACCACTATGAAGAGAAGACAGGTATTTGGAAGCATGTCATATGGAAAGGGTGTCTGGGAGGGCTGGAAAAGGATTCGGGGTAGGTTTTATGATCAAACTACATTGCATACATATATGAAATTCTCAAAATGTATGTAAATAAATATGTGTTCAATGCTTCACATCCATTGCAGACAATTGGATTGCTAGTTTTCCTGATGCTGATATAACATTGGAGGTTCTTAGCTAGAGAAAGGTATTGGATATTTCTCTTCTAGTTATCTTCTCCATACTTCCCCATAAGAAGCCTCTGTTATCTCTGGCTCCAGGTTCATTGAAAGAACCTGCCTCAATATGGAAGGCAGAAAGCAATTTAGGGAGACACATGATATCAAATTCATGCATGGACTCATAGGTGCATGAGCACCTACACAAACATGTACACCCACACAAACCTGTGCATCCACATGCATGCAATCATGTGTATTATCTGCATGCTTAACACCCCCCCCCCACACACACAAAATAATTCAATCAATGTGTATTTATCTTCCAAGTTCTCTGAAGGGGAAATTTCTGGTTGCATCATGTGATGTTTTGCTGAAACAGACTCTTATGATGTTTTACTGAAGGAAAACCCATAGGAGGGCAGGTGATGTTTGGAAAGAGTATAAGTAGGACCCAACAGATAGTGACTGGGCACTTGAATAGCTGTCTGTGTAATGATTTGTTATTCTCAAGTCTTCCCTGATCTTCATTTTGTTGAGAGAGACAAGGCAGGAAATTGCTCCTGGCTTTGTAGCTGGTTCTAGTCGCTCCCACTGACTTGTGCCAATTTGGCAGAGACCTGGCTCTTTCTGCTAGATCATGCCACCATTTCTGATTCATATTTAGGGACACTCTCTGAACTGGATTGCTGGTATCCTGACAATGGAGATTGGAATCACCCCAAAGAACTACTTCTAAACAGGTCCATATCCCCCTTTCCTATTTACCAACTTTTCTCTTCTACCTTTGGATGGTGGGCTAGAAAGGAGGATTGAGAAGTTTCAGAATGATTATTAAAGTAGGCTTTGGAAAAATCTAAGCCTACAGTTCTCCCCATGTGGAACAGGGTTATATCTCTGCTGAAGGTCACAGCTTTTCAGAAATGGACAGTTTGGAACTTTCTCTTGCAGGTTTTTAACTAACCTTTTGCAATCTTTATCTCTTGTGCCTATCTGTGTTAACAGCAGGAAGTTCAAAACTGTTCGTTGGGGTTTTCTTATACACCACCCACACATTTGTGAAGCAGGGTCACTTTAGTAAACTATTTCTATGCTCCTAATATTAATCACCATCAATTTTCTGTTAGGACCAAGAATAAAGCAGATTATTTTGATGAAAGACTTTTGGAGGAATTGTGGGTGGAGAAGCCATTTAAAATAAAATGTGGAAGCAGCAGACACCTCAGATACCGAGGTTTCTTGGATAACCATGGGCTTTCCAGAGTTTTGTGTCCCTGAACAAATAATTGGTTACAGTCATTCAGAAATCTATGGTATTGAGATTAGAAATATACATATTGCACTTCCATCAAATATTGGTATACTACCACATGGCTCCTAAAGCCTGGAGATGTCAGAAGTGAAGTTTCTTATTTGATAATTAGGTGATTGGTGGCTGTGGGCTCTTATTAAATTCAGGAGCTGGTTGCTAGGTGAAGCAGCCCTGTGATTAGAGGTTGGAGCTTACAGCTCCATTCTCCAACTGAAAGTGGAATGGAGGGTGACCTCATCACAACTGACATTTTATCTCTTCATTTGTTTTATTACTTATCTCTTGTGTCCTGGAACTCACTCTGTAGACCGGGGGGCGGCTTAAACTCACCCTCAATGCTGGGATTAAAGGTATGCACTACTGTGCCTTTCTCAAACTTCTAATTATTTAATTTATCATATCTAAGTATTGGTAATTCCACAAAAAACAACAGTCTCACATCAGAACAGTGTTTAGATACCTTTGGAGGTTCAGAATGGGCTGAAATGCTGGAAGGTTGGTGTACCTGGAGAACCAAGATGTGTCAAGTCCTTTCCTCATACCCTTTTGGCTATTCCTGAGTGTACATTCTTATAATGATTAGGTCTCAATAAAGCTCTCTCCTGAGTCCATGAGCTCTAGGAAATCATCAAAGCTCTGCCTGGGAGTATGGGAGCTTTTGATTTGTAGCCAACTCAGAAGTTGTGGGTAACCTGGGACCTACTAATGATTGCCTTCTGAAGTAGAGTCTGTCTTCTGGGACTGAGTCTATAACCTGTGGTGTCTGCATTGACTCTGGTTAATGTCAGAATTGAATTGATTTGTAACATGTCCAGTAGCTGTCTGTGAAGAGGTGAACTGTTTGGCACATCTCCCTTACTCCCTCAAATGGTTTTAAAGAATTGGACATAATATGAATGCAGGAAAGGAAATGGGTTTTATGTTACTCTATACAAAGGTCTATTCAGTGATCCAGCAGAATCTATAAAAATAAAGCAATACCAAACACTTTATTGTGAATTTCAGCCATAAGGGACAAGACAGTACTGAAAGCTTCCAGATGCTACAGGCAGCAAGACAGTCACTGGAAGGGTCAGATTCCTCCAAAACAATATCAGAAGCAATATGCCAACGTGTAGATTTGGAGGCATTCTAGGGACTTGAGAAGGAAAGGAGCTCTTCATCCAGGAATCTGGTTGAAGTTTTTGGCCTGCAGAGAAGCAAAAAGTCTCATGCAGTTAATGTCTGCTTTAGATGTTTTCCATTGCCTACAGTTTTATGATATGCTCACCAGAAACCTCATTTAGAAGGTAGACTCATGTTAAGCACCTCTGGAAACCCGGGTGTCCCCTGCTTTTACTTAGCAGATTCTAATCTCACTCAAGACACCTATGGAAGCACGTTATCATCTCTTCATTAAGAGTGAGTGTGTGTGTGAGTGTGTGTGTGTGTGAGAGAGAGGGGGGAGAAAAAAAAGAGAGAGAAATGGATGGTGTGGGGTAACATTTCTTAACCATCTGAAATGTAACTTTGAGAGCCACGAAAATGTTATGTATGGCTAATTCCGTAACAATTACCTGTGGTATTCTCTTAAGAAGCCTATTTGTACCCTTACTTGGGTTTATATTACATCTATTTCCTCCTGAGAAGCAGATAACCACACGTGGGTATATCTTACTTCACTTCTGAGCACCACCCTTTCTCCTAACCCTTCAGTGTAAGCCTCTATTAAAATATATTCAATCAAACCTCCAACTTTGCTCCAGTGTACTTCATAGTCTTAAATTTCTTCTCAGCATCGAAGCTATAAATGTCTGTTGGCCCCACTCAATGTCCTTAAAAGATTAGGGCAGCTCCACAGGTTGATGAGGATGGCAGATGAGGCTTTGTCCTAGCCTTTTCACCTCTGACAAGTAGAATAAAGATGTTTCATCATGGGAGAAAATCAGTTACAATTAAGAATAAAGACAGTTTTAAACAAAGATTTTTGTAAAGTTAGCTTCCAAATTGCTATTAGAAATATGTTTTGTCAAAATAATAGAGTAAATGAACGATGAATTTAGATATTAGAAAAAGTATCCCAGGACCAAGTTGAGGGTCAGCTAGTGTCTAGAAAAGACCTGTTCAGACTGGATAGGTCAGAATAAGGAGCAGGCTTTATCAGAAACATAAATGAACACATCTGTACCTTTTTATAATGTCAGATTTCTATTGAATAATAATTTTATGACCTATGTTAATTTTGTTAATTTTAATTCTCTAAGGACTACTTCTTTAACATGGTAGATATAACCGTTGGCAATCACAGATGTTTTCTTCTGATTTTATTGCTAATATTAAATCTCAGAACACATATTACACTTCTCAAAATGATGTGTGTATGTGTGCGTGTGTGTGTGTGCGCGTGCGTGTACCTGTGCATGTTACAGAATGGCTATAAAGGGTTATGGAGACCTTACCGAAGGCAAAAGAAGAAAGCTGGTATGGATTCAAAAGGAGTTGCTGCAGTTGATAGGGTATTAATTAATAACAAAGTCAGTCACAAAGCTGTTCTGAGGCATAGGACTGCTTTAAGGATCAAAACTAAATCCATTTGAATGGTAATTTAAGTGGGCCATGTCAAATGGGGCTCCTGGTAAGTGGAAGTCATGGGAACATCAGGGCAGTTTTTCACCTATCAATCCCAGTTTGGAAGGAGATAGGTTGGGTGGTTGTTGCCACACACTCCTCTGTCAGGGGTCCCTCTTGTTATGACCCAGGTAAAGCTGAGGGGCTTACCATTTGTTGATCTGATGTGGTTTTGTTCATCTGCTATGGTTTTGATACATTCATTAAATCCCTGTGTTCTTGATTTAATTGCTAGGGTAGGTTTGCAGACAGTGGTATTTTATTTACATAAATTAATTATTTATCAACCTGTGCCTTCTTGTTTGTGCTAAACATGCAGTAGTTGTTTATGTGCACAAACAAGGAGAGGGGCACTCTGCTTGAATACTTGTACTCAAAATGAGGAAGACTATTGTCTTATGGGATGAAGTCACTCTGAGCTTCTGCAAACTTCAGTTTCATACACTAGAGCTTGACTTAGGGCAGCACACAGCCTGATAGCTACCAAAGCTGTTGAGTTGAAAGTAATGTAGGTGATTCGTGAACCTGAGACATTTGAGGAGAAGCTTAAATCCTTGGGAGATGCTTGTAGATGAGCTGTCGAAACACACAATTAGGCAGAAACATTGAAATTCTTAAGGCCAAGGAAAACCAAAATATTTTTAATAAGGAAGGACCAGTAATTTTAGATGCCTTAGTACTGGCCTTTACATAAACACATACATGTAATATGATAAGTATTAAGCAATAGCTTGACTAAATTTACACAAGGACACTGGGAAGTTAATTGAGTTTATGGTGGGGGAGACAATGCCTTCATTTGTGTTTGGAGGACCATTCAGATTAGCTTCAAAACAGCAACATCACAAGTAACTGTGTTAGTGGCGACTCTAAACAACAGTGGAAAAAATCTGTTGGAAGCAGTCACCTCCAGAGACAGAGAGAAGACTCTTGTATGTGAGGCAAGGGTGAAAAACTGAATGCTAACACCAATGTGTAAAAAAACTATGTGCATTTATAATTCAGTGAAATTAAAACATTAAATTGAAAAGGGCAGCAGAAAAGGAAATCATTACCTCCAAGAAAACACATATTGTTCTGTCAGAATTCTGCCCAAGTGATTTTCTTCTTTAGGAAGTCTGATATTACTCTTTTAGCTAATCTTCTAAGCTCTGTTTTCAGTTCATTTCTGTGGAAAAGAAGAACACTCAGGTGAATGTGGTATCTAGAACATCATCTGGACTTCAGATAAATTGTTTTCTAGCAAAAATGATTTGAAAAGTAAGAATGATTTACAGATCTCCTATTTGAGCATAGAGACAATTATTTTCAGCACCATATCTCGAGGAAGTCTTATCATTCATGGACATCTTCAGATAGTGCTCAGCATCCTCCTTCATCCTATTCTGGAGCTCATGACACCTGCACACATATCAAGTGAAAGGATTTTCTGTTTCTAAATATCAATTCACCTGATAAACCAAGAACAGAAATGTGCTCACTTAATAGAAACGGTGACGGAAGAAACAGAAAACATCTCAACCTTGTGAAACCCGTGTGAATTTATATGCTTATTTATTTATATGGCTTATTTATTTACTTATTTATATTTACTTACTTACTTATTTACTTATTTGTTTACTTATGTACTTATTTATATGGCTAAGAAACAAGTTTCACATTTATTAGCTTGTGTATATGCAATACGACTAACTATTTCAAGGCACCAGAAGGGAAGTTACTGGTAAATGTTTGTCTTCTCAGATATTTGAAGTTATATTTGGAAAGCAATAATGAAACTCTGTTTTATTAAATATTACTTAAAGGGAAGGAGTCTTTTGGGCTTACAGTTTGAGGTTACAGTCTTTCATAATAAGGACGTCAGGACTACAAGAGTATGGGAGGTCAGTTGTACTGCATCTGCAGTTAAGAAAGAGATAAACCAAACCCTGCTGTTCACTTTCTTCTTTTCTCCCAGTTGATGCAATGGTGTTGCTCATATTTGTCATAGTTACCATTCTATTGCTGTGAAGAGTCACCATGACCATGACAACTCTTATAAAAGTAAATATTTAATTGGGGGCAACTTTAGAAGGTTAGTCCATAGTCATAATGGCAATAAGCAGACAAATATGGTACTGGGGCAGTAGCTGAGAGATTTACATCCTAATCCACAATCATCAGGCAGAGAGCAAGTCTCCATATCTGGTTTGGGCTTTTGAAAACCCTCACTCCCAGTAACACACCTCCTCCAACAATGCCACTCCGATAGGAGCCTATGAGGGCTATTCTCATTCAAACCACCAAAGTCTTCCAATCTCAATGAACTTAATCCAGAACATCCCTCAGATATGCCCAGGCAACTGTTTCTATGGTGGTTCTAAATCCCATAAATTGGACAAGATTAAACATTACAGAGTGAATGTCTTCCATTACATTTCAAGACTGTACTGAGCTGGATGGAGCAATGTAGGGCAGGTGGTTGTGGTAAAAGGTAGAAATGGGAGTTAGGTGATTAGATAGGTATAGAATTGTTAGAGAAATATGGGATAAACCAGATAACCATGGAAATTAATGATGTAGATTCAACATCTTTACATTCTTTGATTTCTTCCTGCCTTGTTTTCTGAATTTTATTTTTCTCATTGCGGTTAGTAATAACAAATATGTTTGAATTAAGTTATAGATTTGGCAATTATCTTACAGCTGTCTCTAAAGGTGATTCAGGTGATTTCAGGTTTTAGAAAGTTAGATTTGGATTGTACAGGGTATGGATAGCTGGTACTGAAAATCAATGCTATATAGAGGGTACAAGATGGATTGTGGGATTGTGTCTTAGCCACTGTTCTATTGTTATGAAGAGGCACCATGATCAAGACACCTTTTGTGAAAGAAAACACATAAGTGGGTGCTTATAGTTCCAGAGGCTTAGTTCAGTACCATCATGGTGGGGAGCATGGTGGAATTGCAGTCATGTGCTGAGCAGTAGCTGAGAGTTCTACATTCTATATCATATGGGAACAAAGAGAGAAAGAAAGAAAGAAAGAAAGAGAGAGAGAGAGAGAGAGAGAGAGAGAGAGAGAGAAAGAAAGAAAAGAAGGAAGGAAAGAAGGAAGGAAAGAAGAAAAATATATTTATATGGAGAGATATATGGAGAAAGAGAGAAACAGAGAGAGAAAGAGAGAAAGAAAAAGGAAGAGACACACAGAGAGAGACACAGAGAGTGATAAATAGATCCTGGTCCTGTCTTGGACTTTTGAAACTTCAAAGTCTTCCAACAACGCCACACATACTCAACAAGACCACACCTCCTAATCCCTCTAATCTTTTCAAATAGTGCCACTTTCTGATGACTGCAAATTCAAATATATGAGATTATAGGGGATATTTTTATTCAAACTATTGCAGATTCTGTGGAAGCCATTGTACTGGGGAGCCCTTGGAAGAAGATGCTGAAATTTTACTCTGTCCTACAGACACTGCACATACTGGAAATCACATTATTTCAATTCAATTCAGTCTGGTTCCATTCGACTCCATTTATTTTAGCTCATTTCATGCTTCAGCCAGCTGCACAATGAAAGTTGATCCAAAAATAGCACAAATTATCAAGGGCTCTGGTCTTAGCCAGCTGTAGTTTTCAAAGAAAACAAGAGTCTGCTAATCATCTAATTTTCTCTGTTCCCACCTGATTCTAAGATAAAAAGGAAACTACCTTGCAATTAATGGGCTAGAGGTATGACTTACACATCATGAAAGCGACAATTAACCCAAAACAATAACCATTATTTTGTAAAGGTAATTAAGATTTCTCAGAAAAAGGTAACATTCTTCAGACAAGCTTTCCCAAGATTAGGTCATATAAAAATCACATGAATTCTTTATCTGTACTCCTTCTTGCATACATGTATATATTCTTAACCATTTTTTTACTTGTGAATTTATTACAGTTGTAAAATTATTATTATTTTTATCTATAATAACTTTGTGGAAATAGTCAAATAACTAAAATTAAAATAGTCAGTTAAGCATTTTAGTATTTGCTTTTAACTTACTTTACCTTAAACAATTTGTCTTAGAACTGGAGAAATTAACATATAATACATTTTATACACACCTTTATTTATATATTATAAACCTTACAGACACATTTCCTCTCTGTACCAATAGGAACAGTAGTCTAACAAAGTCAAGTTTATCACCTTAACCCAGAAACAGAAGAGATAAAGGTGATACAGAGTGGACAAGAGCTGGGCCTGGTGGCTCAGACATAATCCCAGGGATTGGGGAGTCTGAAGCAGAAATATCACAAAATCAAGACTAGCCTTAGCTATAGAGTGAATTCAGGATTAACCTAGACTTCTAGCTAGCACAAGGCCAGGCTGAGTAACTTAGTTATTCAGAGAGCTTGTCTGAAATAAGTTAAAAAGAGGGCTGGAGTTGCAACACAGTGATAGACCATTTGCCTCAGTCATCAGAAACAAACCACAATGTAAATAAATCAATAAAATAACTAAATGAATGGAGGCAGGGATGTGTTAGAGATCTGCTGCAGACTGAATATAAAGCTAACACAATTGTGAGATAATAGACACTTTCAGATGTGAAATTCAAGTGGTCTCAAATGTGTCCATGATTATTGAGTTAGGTAATAGTGGCCCGAGCCAACTCTTAATAAAACCTACAACTCATAGACTTAATGAGTTAGCCACAAACCATTGGGGATAAAACCTTAGCCTGATGAAATCTGATGGCTAGGTTCATTGCCTGGAGGGTGGGTTCTTTAAAAGAGCCAGGAGAATGTGCCGGGGAAAGGAACCTGGAAAGGTTTAACTCTCAGGGAGGGTTCTGAACAGTGTTCCCAGAACCAGTGGGAAGCCATTCTGGATTATTTACTGCTCCTATAATGATGAGATCAAATCAAGAAGATGAAGCTGGAATTACATTCTGTGCTGAGACTAAGGCATTTAGCAATGTGTGTTTCTAGGAACCAGGACGCTACACACTTGAGTGAAGTGTGCCTGTGAGCATTGGTGGTAAAGCAATTGTCACTCAGGCAGAGGTTGTTTGGTTCTGGACTGGAGCTGTGTAACTCTGGAGAAGCACAGTCATTTGTTAGTCACATAGCTGACTTCAGGGTCCATTCTCCAGGCTTGATGAGCAACAGGACTCTGCTGACTTCTTTTTCAGTTTGAATTAATTTTCAGTCTTATCGGTCTGGATGAGTTCTCTTTTCAACATGGCACATATCTATGTGCACATATGTACAACATGTAAATTTTACATAGATGCATGTAAATCTTGGGAGTAGACTCTCATTTGTTTAAATATTCACCTTTAGTGCTAATAGATGCTTTCAGGTTCCAGGTCAGCATGAGATATGGTATGTTGGAGGTGAATCCGGAGCTTCCAATGCATTGTTTTGTTATTATTGTAATATTTAGAGACACATCTTTTATGCATGAGTTGGTGGGAAAGGAATGTTCTAGAATGCATTGAGGCCAATGCGAAACCTCTCTCTTCTAGAGAAGGCTCTGTGCAATTGTTTCTGAAGCCAAAGCATTAGTTACTGGTGCAGGGTTCACACTTGCTGTGGAGAAACAGACTGCTGCTAGTGGAAAGGAAGCATCTGCCCACCCTGCAGGTGTTGCTCACACACTGAGACTGCATTAATGCATTGTTTCATGTCCCAACAAACCACAGGACTGCAAACACATGGTGGGCACATAGTAATTATTTCCCTGTCACAGGATGGAAATCTCGGTGATGGATGGAAAATCTCCACCTTCAATTTATATGTTGTGTGACCACGATGTCCCTCTGGCAATAGATAAATGTCTTGTTCTGTCAAAATCCCATTATTCTGATTTATTTGGCTAACTTTTATTATGTCAAAAGAAGTTATTTGATAGATTGGGATGAATTTAATTTTATTTATTATTTATTTATATTCTTGCTTGAAAATTAAGGAGTTGCCTAAAAGCCTCCTGGAGTGTAAATGTTATACTCTTCTTGTCTGTGCTTTTCCAATTATTTGGGGCTGATCTGAAAATAAATGCCAGTTACTTTGAACTACTGACAAAGTATCTCACAGAATCTGTCTGAGGATTACAAAGTGGATTGTCTCAGCTCTTTATCAAATGTTAATAGCAGAGACATCATCATAGTATCACCTTGTAATTACAGTTTCCATAACAATTAACAAGCCAGGAGGTCCTTCATTTCAAATTAAATTAGCGCCTACAATTGCCTACAATGTAAAAACAAAGAGGATCAGCATGAAACGAACACTTGAGGACTATAATTCAACAAAAGCTTATGAAGATTCAATCCTGCTCATTTAGGATCTAAAATGATATGAAATTAAACAAGAAAAGTAAAATGGAAGGCTTACAAACATTAAGTTCTAAAGACAGTTCTGGTTTTTAGTATTTGAAAATAACTCTGCTGCCCTTCCCATAAATATCTGCTTCTCACTGTGTTTGAATTGCTTACTTCTTAGATTTGGGTTTGGTCCTACTGAAGAACAAATACAGAAAATACCTTGTCTTGTTTAGAATAAATAAATATTATGGCTAATTCATTTAGACCAATGAAACAGGCAGCTGACCCAAGTCAGGGTTCCGTTGAAACGAGAAAAGTAAGCATAATCTAAAGACATATTTACCTGTAAATAGAAATATATTGACATTAATTACAATGTACACTAATAGAAGAACCTCAAAAATGTTGCATACTTCTGTACTGATATTTTCAACATTATTTTACTATTTACAGTGTGTTACACTTCTTGTTCAAAGTAACATTTTTTCAATATAAAATAATGCATACTTATTACAATAAACATTTGAATATTATAATTGCATCATTTAGATAAATATACCTTTGCCTTTACAATCAAACTGACTCCAAATATAAATATTTATAAAATTGTGATTATATTGCTTAGTGTGTGTATATGTGTAAGTGAATGATGCAAGTGTATGTTTGTGTAGAATAGGAGTTCATGTGTGTCATGCACATGTATTTATAGGTTGAAAAGCACCTCTCTCTCTCTCTTTCATACACACACACACAGATACATACACGCACACACACACACACACACACACAGACACACACACACAATGGAGCATAAATATGGAGGCCAGAGATCCTTGAATTTTGCTCTTTAGACATTGTTCACATTTTTTTTTTTAAAGACCGAGCCTTTCACTAGCCTGGAACTGCTCACATAGCTGTAAGCTGGTGGGACAGTGAGCATCAAGGGTCTGCTGTCTCCACCAAGAGTGTGTCACTACACTTGTCTTGAATGTGGATTCTGGGGATTGAACTCAAGGCCTGATGCTTACAATGCAGGCGAGTACCTTTCCAACTAACTTATTGCTCATACACTCATGCTACACTGTTCTGTACATTGTCTTCTTTTTTAACGTTTTATCAAGAGCATTTCCTAATAGCACTGTCTAATTTTCAAAACCTGTGTTTAATGACTGTCCGTTTTTAATATTACACTGTATGGAAGAACTTTGCATGCTTATGTTATAGTTAGTTAGTATTTTCTTTTATGGTTTCTGTTTCAATTAAACATCAAATATTACCATCAAAACAAATGTTTGTGTATGTTGGTACACATTAAATCACTCAAGATAAGGACTAATTGAAAAGGAAAACACTTTGTTTTTTTTAGATAAAAGCTTGATGTAGATTAGGAAATGCTTTGAAACAAATCACTCGTTCTCATTGTGTATATATGTGTGTATTTGCATGTGTATGTATGTTTGTATATGTGTCTATGTGGGTGTGTGTGTGTGTGTTGGGATAGAACTTAGAGCCTCACACTTGCTAAACACATATTCTACCTTAAACTTTATTTGTTCCTTCTTAAATATGCTTTGTAAAACTGAGATGTTTTAAGAGGAATTAATGCATTTTAGTTATGAGTATTTGCAATTTAATTGACTTGAACCACTCTTTACATTCCTCATTCTCCCTGAGTCTTCAGAAACCTGTGGTGCTGGTGCTGAGGAAAGAGGATTGGACATAGATTCTCTTTAACTAGTCCTGAATATTCCATAAGAATAACATACAGCTCTTAGCATTGCTTTTGACATTATAGTGCATTTTATTCTGTGTTGGTAAAGGAAGCTAAGGAATGGAACATTATGTATATACTAATTCATGGAGAAGGACATCACATAGTTATTGACCATGGAATTCCTGAAATTCTGAACTCAGAGAGCCAGTTCAATGAGCACAAACTCGTTGATTGTTTGGGCTAGCCATGATTGTGTAGATGAGTCAAGCAGGTGAAAGATGAACGAGAAACTGAGTCAAAATTAATATGATTAATAAAAGACTTGGGCTGGGCATTGGGTTGGACAAACCTCTAGTTACAATATCTCTCTCATGCTATCTATCCCTCCTCCTCCTCCAGTAGCTCTCTCTCTCCATCCTTTTCTTTTTCTCCCTCTTTCTGTCTGTCTCTACATCTCTATTTTTATTAACTCTCTTTTAATGAACCATGAAATATATTCTTTTATAAAATAAAACAAATAACATATAAGAGAATAAAATTTTTAAGAAAAATGTAAAGCTTGTTAAGGAAAAGTTTTAATGTACATTTAAGTAGAGGTGTTAAGGAAGAGAGAAGAAGATAGAGAAAAAGAGGAGCACTGCCTGAATGTAAGTGTGGAGTGTTCAGCCATCCAACAATAATGACATACAAGTTGAATGACTTCTCAAGGTACCATGTTCAGATGGTTTCTGTGGGCTTCCAGGTGGTTAGAAGTTGAACCTGATAAGATAAAAACACAGGTAATAAACATTAAAGAAATTCTTACGCAACTATGTCACAAGGGAGTTACAGCATATGCTTATTTTACTGTAAACAGCATCCATAATCTTATTTGTGAGAGTCTCAGACAGGTATAGGTTTACAGCCTGGAAAGGAAGGATAAACTCATAGGTCAGATACCCTAGGTCTTAAGCATGAGTCAACATTCTTATCTGAAAGAACTTCAATAAAAGCAATAGTGTCCCTTTGTAGAAAATAATTGTAGTTAATTTTTGTCAAATCTATTGACTCTCAAGCTATGAAATATAACATTACAGAGCAACCAGCTTCTTTCCTCTTCTATAGTTCTTTAATTTCTCCCTTGTCTTTGTAACCTACCTCAATTTTCCTTCTGAATGCTCTGACCTCTTAATTTTGAAGCCAAAAATCTGTTTTCTAGACTTAGATTTTGCCTACCCAGGGATCAAAGATCTCAACATGCCTTCTCTTCAGGGAGATAATGAAATCCAGGAGGTTGGAAGAACTCTCAAGAGATGGTTCCATTAGTTGGGACATGAAACCATGAAAACAATAAGCATATAGCAGCTCATTAGGTGTGATCCTAAAATTAACACCCAAACCACACATCTAGGATCTTTATTTTCTTGTTTTTTGTTTTTCTGAATCATAACGTGCTGAGAACAGTAATGCTAGTAAAACATTAAAATTTAAGACAGAACCTGACAGGATTTAGTGGGAGTCTGTAAATCTTGTTCAAGTTGTCAGGTATACACTGAGCTTCCTACTCTAACAATGACAATATTTTCTCTTGCACTCTGTCAGAATCAAAGGCCTGGAAAAAAAGGAGCATAGAGTATATTTATATTTTACAAATGAGAAAACCAAGAGTCAGTGTAACTGGGTTGTGACCACACACTCTGAATCAGTTTCCAGAGTGCTGTAGAGGACAAGATGAATATTGATTATTAAGACATGTCAACACTATTTTTCTATGAAGAGTCAACATGGTTTACAATGACATTTCTCTCTCATGACTCATGAGGAGGTTATAGGTATTTCACCAGAACTGTTACTTTCATGATCACAGAAAAAAAAAGTCAGAAAATAAGCAAAACCAAATTTAGAAGTCTTATCTCTGACTTTGTAGTCAGTTGTCCACCTTGAGGATATCTTCAGTGATCACAGACCACCATGTTGACTTATTTATTTACTTTACAGCACTAGAGGTAGAAGTTAGAACCTGAAACATGTCAGGGAGCACCATACTGCTCAGCTGCATAAACACCTTGGCCACATGGTTTCAAATACATCCAATATGCTGATGTGTTCAAAATTTAAAAAATAATTCTGACTTCTAACTTTTGTACTTAGGTGAGCACTTGACACTCACTGAATGTTCAAGAGGATACTTTGTGTAGTATAATAAATTCAAAAGTTAAATCTGAACTTCCAGCATCTAAACTCATTTCTTCCATAGTTTTATAAATGTTTTGGTCAAAGATGAACTTAGGTCATCTTTGACTTCTCTTCTCATTCCTGTTGGATTCACCTTCAAATTAACTTCCCAAAGCTGACCTTGTAAGCTAGCTACCAAGACAAACCATTTGGTTTACCAATTTCTCCTCTGATTTCCTTATGGTCCATACATAGCAGCAAAACCATTAATTTTCCCCTTATGACCAGAGCAAATTCTTGTCTTTTGACAATCTTCCAAGGTTCCCACCTTCCTAAGAGTGAAATTAAGACTTTTCCGTGAGTCATGATACCACCCCCACTCTTCTCCTCGCTCACTTTGGTCTTCCGTTAGTGAATTTCAAGGCTATGTGATAGAGGCAGTTTTTCCTCTGCTTCTTGGCCAGCATGGTGATAGAGCATTGAATTAAGAATGAGTAGCATTTAGCTCAGTAGCTTGGTTGTCATCATGGTCATAGTTGTAGCATGTCGTCACTTCTAATATTTCTAAAGTACAAAAGATAAAAAAAATAAAAATGCACATGGAGACCTTGCAAATAACCGATTAGCACACCTTTGGGCAGATTGGCAATGTGTCAGTTTATGTATAGTACTGTTTCTGTACATTGTTTGAACTGGGTATTCATAAGTAACAGATTAATGACAAAAGATACCATGACAGCCAAATTAAAAAGTAAAAAGGATTGAAATAATGTTAAAATATGCTTTGATTAAAGTCAAGGAAACTGTTGAAATGGATTTTTCTGGGTTTTGAGCTCTCTGGCTAATAAATATTACAAGAAATATTGTGCTCTTAACTAGCATGCCTTTGCTTGTTCTCTGTAAACTATTTGTTTCTTCAGGAGCAGAACTTGTATTATTTTATCTCAAAGTTCTCTTTGATCTACTAATCAATTTTAAAAGTTCATTGTTGCTGTGAAAACTTATAGCTCAGTCACCATTTCTACAAGGAGGAGTAGACAGGCCAAAAAGTTGATTTTTAAAAAGTGGACCCAGAAAACAGCAGTAAGACCTCTTCTATCATTTCCTTTCTGGAAAGGTAGGGTTAAAAACCAACTACCAGAAACAGGGTGCTGGCAAAAATGACATGTGGTTATCTTCTTGCTTTTTCTGAATCCAAAGCTTAATTATATATAGTGGAAACATTCTGTTCTGTTATCTCCAAAATATCTGTATTTGGTTATTGTCATGTCTTACAGAGGCTGTTTTTGCAAAGAATTATGAGAGATGTCTCAAGTTTTTCACGTTAAACTCATTTCTGCTAATGATAGACAGATTGTTATTTCTCTAGTGGTGTCTATTTCTTGCAACAGAATAGCTTAATCAAATTTAAACTGTGAAGACATCTTTCATCAAGCCACAATGAGCAATCAGCCCTACACAAAGCACACAGTGCTATAAGAGATAATAGATTTTTGAAGCCTTTCTATCAAAAAGATTTTAAAATATACTTAACAGGCTATATAATAATAGGTTACTTTCCTCTTCATCAAAAAGAAGTAGTACAGATTTTTGCATTAACTTGTAGGGACCACATTTTCTTTGTGGTTGATATAACTTAACTATCAAAATAATTATTTTCTTCGTATAGATGAAGAAATATGGAGGTTTTAAGATTTGGTAAGTTTTCCCCATAAGGTCAAATGGCTACTCACTGTCTGAGACTGAATTTTAATTTAGTTTGATTTTAAATACATTGCTTCCAAAAAGTTTTATAGTAATAGATCCCCTCCATGTTCTTAGTTTTGGACCAGTCTGTAAATCTCGCGTCTTATTTATTTCTTCCGGCCTTTATTTAGTTAGCTTTTTCTTTCCTTTGTCTTTTGTAAGCATGATATTCAAAATGCAAGGCACAGATGAGCCAAAGCTTTAACAATTTGGGACACTCTTAGACTCTGAACTACTGATCTGCCTTTTCCATTAATTTAACTCACATCTTATAAAAAGCTACCCCATGCCTTGAATACAATTGGAGACAATGAAGGAATCTCAAAATTCTCAAAAAGAATGGAATCAAACTGATTTGATGAAAAGCTCCACCTTCTTTCAAGTGACCTAAGTACAAAAAAAACAGATTTCTCACCTGACTTTTTGGATGCCGCTGTTGCCTATTGTCCTGTTTTTCTGTTCTGCCATTTCTAAAAGTTAATGCCATTGGCAAGTCTTTGTCAGTGCTGAACATCATCCCTTTTGTTCCTCCTTTGCCTTAGCTCAGGGATCATCTAAGTCTTTCAGCCTTCTCACTTGTGAATATAAGAATCTACAGTCCACACAAATAAAGCTTGAAATAGAAGCTGATAATGCAGCCATCCACAGAGTGAAGAGCTAATTATTGCTCTAACTGGACACTTGGTCCCTAGACCCCCAGATAGTGCAATATCACTAAAGATGTGAAGAGAGCACTAACTTCCATAATAAATACTTTGATAAGCAACATATTAATGAAAGCAGACAAGTGGGTGGAGCACAATAGGTTTTCAGGGAAGTGAAATGGTTCTGTATGATGCTAACATGGTGCACACAGGACGTATTTTTCTAAACTCAGATCTGCACAACACAAAGAGCTAATCCCAGCAGGAACCATGGGCTCTGGTTATCACTGAGTAGGAATACTTGCTCAGCTGTAACAAATGAACCATAGAAATTAAGAATGCCAACTACAGAGGTGTTGTGTTTGAGAGTATATTACTTTGTACCTTATCCTCAATTTTCCCCTGTAAATTCAATCAATTCTATTTTGATGTCTACTATTTAAAATTCTGCTTTTTGCAGGGTGGAGATAGGCTGGGGTCAAACTCACAACCCACCTGCCTTAAACTTGCAAATACTGACATAATAGGTAAGTGCCTCCGCATCAGATTAAAGTTCATTTAAGAAAGGAAATAAGAAGAGTGCATCCTGGTTACAACAGATAATTCAGTAACAGCAGTCAACCACTGTTCCCAAGGCATCTTCCCAGGAAAATAGACAGATAATCATAGGGCTTTTGTTTCTGTAGATCAATGAGTTTATGGCCAAAAATGATTGGTCTAGGCAATTAAGGAAAGAGATGTTTTTGTCTCTTAAAACATTTGAGAGGACACTGGCTTGGGGCCGGAGAGAAGGCTTAACAGTTTACAGTGAGTTGCTTTAACAGGACCTAGGTTTTGGTTTGGCACCGTCTTTAGGAACCTCCCAACAATCCATAACTCCAGTTAAGGATATCCAACACTATCTTTTGGCCTATACATGTGCACTTGCGAGCCTGCACACATGTGCTTGTGCGCACATACACCCTCCCACCCCACACAAACACACAGAGGCAGGGGACCCAAACACATATATAAGGAATGGAATAAATCTTTTAAAGAATAATAGGAGTTTAGTGGGCATGCTCAACGCCATATCCAAGTGACTAAATGTTTTGGTGTGGATAACTCAAACATGCTGAGGCGCATTTGGAATTGAGATCTAGTCTATCATCTTGACTCTTGACTTGAATTCCCAAGGTATTCTCTATCAAGGACTTATGAGATCATAGCCCCATTCATTTCACAGAGAACAGATGCTCTAATGTCAGTCTGCAAGGTAGATAGGGACAAGGTGCTTTTCCTCTTGAAAATATTGCAGGGCCATCTGATCTGAATCCATATTTGGCATGGCTTCTAAAGAACAAAGTTCCTCAAAGGAGTTTTCCATATGAGTGGAGAACATTGAGACTAGCATTAAAAGTTTTTTATATTATATAAATTTTTTGGCACATATTCATTGTGCAAATGATAGAAACATGATACGTATTTCTCTGAGTCTTACTAATATATCCAGTTAGTATTTTGTTCCCTAACCCTAACCCTAACCCTAACCCTAACCCTAACCCTAACCCTA
>NW_021604604.1:5411625-5438700 GCF_004785775.1 Grammomys surdaster
CCCTAACCCTAACCCTAACCCTAACCCTAACCCTAACCCTAACCCTAACCCTAACCCTAACCCTAACCCTAATTGGACATCACAATTTGTTTTCTGTGGCTGAATAAAACCTCTTTGTAATACATACCACATTTTCTCTACTATCCCTATGTTGATGACTAATTAGAATGATTCCAGAGTTTAGATATTATGAATAGCCATGAACAAAGATGTTCAAGTATCCCTGTGACATAGACTTAGAGCTCTTCAATTACAGGCTCAGAAGTGATAGAACGGGATTATTAGAAGTTATACTTTTAGGTTTTTGGAGGAAACTGATCTCCAAATGGGTTGCACCAATTTACATTCTCACTAGTGGTATACAAGGGACCCCTTTCATACAGTCTTGCAGCATTGATTGTTATTGAGTTTGTTAATGATACTCATTCTGACCGGAATGAGATCACTTAAAACGTAAGTGAATGTTTGAATGAGATCGGAAGAACACTAATGCTGTTTTCATTTGCATTTCACCATAGTTAAGGGTGGTGAACTTTCTTGATGTCTATTGACAATCCAATCTTCATCTTTTGAGAATTTTGTATGTATCTATTGGTCATTTGCACTTGATCGTTTGAGAACATCTATTCATTTAATGTTAGTTACTTTATTGATGTGATTGTGTGGCGTTTTGATATTTAGTTTATTTTTAAACATTCTCTCTGTATTCTAGAATTTAAGCCTCAAATATATAGCTACCACTCTATTCTGCCTATTCCTGCAGGCTCTTCATGTAACCCTATTTTCTTATTTTCTTATTAATTAATTATTTTATTTATTTACATCCCAAATGTTCCTCCCCCATCGAGTCCCCCTTGCAGAATTCTGCCTCCATCCCCCTTTCCCTTCAGCACTGAGAGGGTGCCCCTCAATTGGCATTCCCTCTCCCTGGGCATCAAGTCTCTACTGGATTAGGCACATCCTCTCCCACTGAGGCCATTTTATTTCCTGACTTCCTATTTTTTAAAATATCCTTGTCTGTGCATGTATCTTGAGGAACTATTTTTCATGTGTCCTCTAATAACTTCTGAGTTTCAGGTCTTTTTTAAAAAATTAATCATTTTATTCATTTATGTTTTAAGTGATATCCTCCTTCCCAGTTATTCCTCCACAACACCCCCCATTCAATCCCCCTCTTCTCCCCTTTACCTCTATGAGGATGCTCCTTCACCTACTCATCCACTCAATCTCACTGCTCTAGCATTCCCCTGTGCTAAGGCATCAAGCCTCCACGGGACCAAGGGCTACCGCTCTCATTGATTTTAGATAAGGCAATCCTCTGCTACATATGTAGCTGGAGCCATGGATCCCTCCATGTATAATTTTTGGAAGGTGGTTTAGTCTCTGGGAGTTCTAGGTGGTCCAGTTAACTGATATTGTTCTTCCTATGAGGTTACGATCCCTTTCAGCTCCTTCAGCTCTTCTATTGGGGTTCCCAGGCTCAGTCTGATGGTTGGCTTTCAGTATCTGCATCTGTATTGGTCAGATGTTGGTAGACTCTCTCAGGGAATAGCCATATCAGGCTCCTGCCAGCAAGGACTTTTTGCCATCAGCAATAATGTGGGGGTTTGATATCTGCAGATGGGATGGATCCCTAGGTGGGGCGGTCTCTAAATGGCTTTTCCTTTAGTCTTCCTTCCATATTTTTTGTCCCTGTCTTTCCTTTGGACAGGAACATTTCTGGGTTAAAAAATTTGAGATGTGTGGGTAGCCCTATCCCTTAGCTAAGGGTCATGCCTAACTACTAGAGGTGGTCTCTACAGGTTGTACCTCCCCTTTGTTGGGTGTTTTGGCTAAAGTCATCACCATTGGGTCCTGGGAGCCTCTTGCTTTCTTGGAGTCTGGAACCTTCTAGCAGCTACCCAAATTCCCCATCCCCCAGTGCTACATGTTTCTATTCAATTTCCTGACTCTCTATACTTGTCTTCTGTTCAGTCCAATACCTGATCCTGACCCTTCTTTTTTTCTCCCTCTCCTTTCTCTTTTCCAGGTCTCCCCCTCTCTCTACCTCCTGTGACTGTTTTGTTACCTGTTCTATGTAGGAAGCATCTATGTTTTGATCTTCCTTCTTCTTAAACTCCATATGGTTGTGGGTTGTATCATGGTTATTCTGAGCTTTTGAGCTAATATCCACTTACCAGTGAACACATACCATGTGTGTTCTTTTGTGTCTGGGTTACCACACTCAGGATGATATTTTCTAGTTTCATGCATGAATTTCATGAAGTCATTGTTTTTAATAGCTGAGTAGTACTTCATTGTGTAAATGTACCACATTTTTTGTATCCATTCTTCTGATGAGGGACAACTGGGTTGTTCACAGCTTCTAGCTATTATAAATAAAGCTGCTATGAACATAGTGTAGCATGTGTCCTTGTTATATGTTAGAGAATCTTTTGGGTATATGCACTGTAGTGGTTGGTATAGCTGGGTCTTCAGGCAGAACTATTTCCAATTTTCTGAGGAACCGCCAGACTGATTTCCAAAGTGTTTATCAGCTTGCAGTCCCATCAGCAATGGAGGAATGTTTCTCTTTCCCTACATCCTCACCAGCATCTGCTGTTGCCTGTCTTTTTTATCCTAGCCATTTTGATTGGTGTGAGGTGGAATCTCAGGGTTGTTTTGATTTGCATCTCCCTATGACTAAGGATGTTGAACATTTTTGTGAGTGCTTCTCAGCCATTCAAGATTTCTCAGTTGAGAATTCTCTGTTAAGCCTGTGCCCCATTTTTTTAATAGGGTTATTTGGTTCTCTTGAGACTGCATACATACACAGCATTTTTGCTGCATAAAAGAAACGCACCTCAGTGACAAAGACTCTACCTTAAAGTAAAAGGCTGGAAAAAAATGTTCCAAGAAAATGTTCCCCAGAAACAAGCTGGAGTAGCAATTCTAATATCCAGAAAAAATACACTTTCAACCAAAAGTTATCAAAAAAGATGGGGAAGGATATTGCATACTCATCAAAGTAAAAAATCCACCAATATGAACTCTCAATTCTGAGCATCTATGTCCCAAAGGCAAGGGTACCAACATTTGTAAAATAAACATTACTAACTATCAACATATGCATTGAATCTCACGTAATAGTAGGAGATGTCCACACTCTGTTCTCACCAATGGACAGATCATGGAAATGAAACTAAACAGAGACACAGTGAAGCTAACAGAAGTTATGAATCAAATGGATTTAGCAGATATCTGCTGAACATTTCACCCTTAAACAAAAGAATATACCTTCTTCTCAGCACTTCATGGTACCTTCTCCAAAACTAGCCATATAATTGATCACAAAACAACCCTTAACAGATACAAGAACATTAAATTAATCTCATGCATTCTATCAGACCACCATGGACTAAGGCTGATCTTCAATAACAACAAAAACAACCGAGTTTTAAGTCTTAACATTAAAGAATTTGATCCATTTTGAATTGACATTTTGTACAGGATAAGAGCTACAGATATGGGTTCATTTCTCTCTAATTCTCCTGGCACCATTTGTTGAAGAGGCTATCTTTTTTTCCGCAGTGTATTTTTTTGTCAAAGATTAGTTGGCTGTATCTGGGTGGATACTTTATACTGTACTGTGTGGTTTATTTGTTTGTTTGTTTTTATACTGTTCCATTGATTCACAAGTTTGTCTCGGGGCCAATACCATGATGTTGTGGTAATTATGACTTGAAAATAGATGTGGTGAGTTCTCTACCATTGTTCCATTGCTTAGAATTATCACATTGGCTACCCTGGTTTCTTTGTGACTTCATGAGTGTGTATAGGATGGTGTGCTTGTCACGTGTGCTTATGAAGCCCATAGGCCATTGCTGAGTGTCTTTCTTTTACTACTATCTAACTTAGTTTTTGAGACCACATCTCTAACTGATATGAGAACTCACTGTTTTAGAGAGAGTATATAGCTAGATAGTCCTGGGAATCTGCCTCCATTCCTTAATACAAGGGTCTCAGATACACACAACCAAACCTGCATTTTATGTGGATGCTTTTACGGGAATCAAACGCAAGCTTTCACACTTGAGCAGTAAACATTTTACCCACTGGACCTTTCTCGATTTCCTTTTTAATTAAGTGTCATTAAATATTATATTTCCCATTGTCAATGAGTTCATATAATTTGTAGTTTTTCTTTCTGTTTTCCTATTTTATTGTTCCATTATAAGCAGAAAGAATACAAGAAATGATTTCTTTTTCTTGCATCTGTTAAGAATTACTTGATGTCTGAAAGGATGACATATTTTACAGAGAGTGGGTTGATGAGAAGGTGTTTTCTATGACATTTGAGTGGAATATACTATAGATATCTGCTAAGTCCATTTTACATACAGTTTCACTTAGCTCAGATGTTACTTTGTTGTTGTGATTTTTGTTATCATCATCATCATCATCATCATCATCATTATTATTTATTGGGAAGTCCTGCATGACCTGCCTTTGGTGACAGCTGAGTATTAAGGTCACTTTCTATTTTGTGTTGAAGTCAGTGTATATCTGAATCTAGCAATGTTTATTTTATGAAGTTAGGAGCAAGAACATCTGGTGTGTTTGTGTTTAGAATTGATGGATTGTTCCCTTAATTAATATTAGGTATTTTCTTTAGCTTTTCATCATCTGCTTATTTTTAAAATTCTATTCCTTTTTTCTTCCTGTTAAATAAAGGACAAATATTGTGGGCAGGAAACAGAGAGGACTAGACCAAAACTAGGTATGATACTGACTCTAAGGTTCTGCCTTTAGTAACTCATTTCTTCCACTACTGTAGAGACTCTATGACCTTGAAAATAATGCCACAAGCTGCAGACCAGACATTCAAAACACAAGACACAAGAAGATGGGAGATATGTCAGCCTCAAGTCATCATATTGTGTCCTCTCTTGTTCACCTTTTGCATCTTCTCATCTGAAAACCACAGGACAGCTATAGGTTTTCTCTTGTAGGAAATGCCTATTACAGAGTTTCAGAGTCTACATGTCAGGAACTGAGCTTTTAATTCTTTGTGCTCCTTAAACTTCCTCTCCCTCAGTAAATGGCAACTTTTTTCTTCTAGTTACTTGAACCAATATCTTAATTAACTTACTGAAATAAAAGTCCCTGGGAGCCTGGAAGAAGCAAAACCATGTTGTTGCCTAATGTATGTCTTCCTCCTAATTCTTTGTCTTTATCACTAACATTTCAGGTTTCTCTCTTGTCTTTTTCTGTATGAATGGTCTTTTCTTCAGAACTAGAGCACTGATCAGAAATTGGGATGGAATTTGGATGGATGCGTTGTTCCTACATTCTATACTCCCATTCTCTATTTGCTGTTTCCAATGAGGATTCATCGAAGAGTGATATATTCAATAAGAAAACAAACTTTTATGAGATCTAGGGTAGTTTTTGAAAAGTCTGAACAGGAAACTTTTAAAAAATGTTATTCCTTCACAAATATATTTCTAGGTATATAAAATAGAATGGGAATTAAATAAACATTTCAGGATCTTGGTGTCAAAACATGAATTCTCGACTTAGAATGAGTCTCAACAAAAACATCTCACTGAATGTAGGCCCAGGGGTATGGAAGATTTCATTTAGAGAGAAATTAAACATAAAAGAGAGTTTCTGCATTAATTTCATGATTAAAGATACTGTCATTTTTCTGTTTGAATAAATGAAATAGAACAATTGCATTACATTCAGAATGCTTAGCAGAGTACTTTATAAACTTTATAAAAATGAGAGCATTGCATCTGGATATCCGAGCACATCGTTGTGAGACATTTATTTCCATGCTCCCCCATGTGTTACTAGAACCTTTTCATGTGAAAGCTTGCAGAAGTTTAGAGCTGTTCTTAACACTTGTGCACTGCACAAGAAGTATACCCATCCAGGGTGCTCACTCCTCAACCATAATAGTATGGTTATTGAGAATCTGTAAGGTGTAGTTTAGTTTATTTCCTTCAATATCCTCCAGTCTACCATTCACTTAGGTCTTTTCCTGATATTTCATTGTGACACTGAGATTAAAAAGGTAAAAAGCAATTTTAATAAGCTGTCACATAAAATAGCCAGCCAAAATCTTATATGTGGAAATAGGAACTGTCTTAAAAAACACAGCTAAAAGATACTCCATAGATTGCAATTACTCCAGATTTCTGTTCTGCTGATGCCCATTAACAAGACTGATAGATATCACCAAGTAATAGGCAAAAATAATACAGCTTCACAAGAAATGAATAAAATGTGTAAGAGAGATTTCACTTGAGCTCTTTATTGACCTTTTTTCCCCCACAATGTACATCAAGGGATCGATATATAAAGCATAAACCTAAGTAAATGATCTATAAACTCATGCTAAACACTGTATTCTAGAAGGTAATAAAAGGGAAGAAGACATTTTGAAATGGATGTGTTTTCATACATTTCATAGATGGGCACATTTAAACTGAAGACAATTAAAGGTGACAGGTGAAGCCTGATGGGTGCATTAGAGCTTTCAGTAGAGTCTGCATAGTGCTTAATTGACTTGGGAAAAGTGCATGACTTTTAGATAATCTCTACAGTTGTTTGAAGCAAAACATAGAGATTGATATATGTACATGAGACAGGATAGGAAGAAAAAGAAAATTGTGGAGACCTGGAAAGGGAGAGGAGCTCATACTCCAGAGTCTGGCTGAGGATTAGGTATCTTTGACCATGGCACAGCAAGTCTGTGGGACTAGGTACATCCCCTCTCACTAAGGTCAGACAAGGCAGTCCTGCAAGAAGAATATATTTCATAGACAGGCAACAACTTTAGGGATAGTCCCCGCTCCAGTAGTTTGGGACCCACATGAAGACTGAACTGTACATCTGCTACATATGTACAGTTGGCCTATGCCCATACCTTGTATGGTCCTTAGTTCATGATTCAGTCTCTGAGAGCCCCATTGGTAGAGGTCAATGTAAATTGACTCTCTTGGTCTTCCTGTGCAGTTCCTATCCCCTCTAGGGACTGCAATCCTTCTCCCAACTTTTTCAAAAGAGTTCCCAAGGAACATCCACTGTTTGTGGTTCTCTGCATTCAGCTAAATCAGCTACTGGGTGGAGCCTCTCAGAGGAAAGCCATGCTAGATTCCTGTCTACATGTATAACAGGGTATCATTAATAGTGTCATGGATTGATGCTTGCCCATGGGGTGGGTCTCTAGTTGGGATGGTTATTGCTTGGACATTCCAAGAAGCTCTGCTCCATCCCCTGTTCCTGGGTTTCTTGTAGGCAGTATAAATTTTGGGTCAAAAATTTTGTGAGTGGGTTGGTGTCTCTATCGCTCCCCTGTGGTTCTTCCATAGCTGCAGGAGGCAGCCTCTTCAGATTACAAATCCTTGATGCTGTGAGTCTTAGCTAAGGTCACCTCTATTGATTCTTGCCTGCATCCCCTACCCCAGGTCTCCTGTACATCCTCAAGATGCTACCCACCCCTCCCCCACCAGTTTCTGATTTCCATTCATTTTTATGGCCATCTTGTGCTCTCTCCTGATCCTGATCCTGAACCTCCCATTCACCTCCTCATCCATTCTCCCACAGTTTCCTCCCTCCATCTGTCTACTATAATTATTTTATTCACCCTTCTAAGTGAGATTCAAGAATTTTTGCTTGGGCCATCCTTCTTATTTAGATTCTTTGAGTCTGTGGAATTCAGCATAGGTATCCTGTATTTTATGGCTAATGTCCACCTATAAGTGAGTACATACCATCTATATCCTTTTGAGTCTGGGTTATCTCACTCAGAATGATGGTTTCAAGTTCCATTCATTTGTCTGCAAAATTCATGATGTCTTTGTTTTTAACAGCTGAGTGGTATTACACTCTGTAGATGTACCACAACTTCTTTATCTAATCTTCAGTTGAGGGGCATCTAGGTTGTTTCCAGTTTTAGGCTATTAAGAATAAAGCAGGTATGAACATAGTTGAGCAAGTATCCTTCTGGAACATCTTTTGGTTATATGTCCAGGAGTGGTATATATTTTTTAAAACATAGTTTAGAAATAGTTCTTTTGGCATGAATATAATCCACATTGTCAGGATATCAGCAGTTCAGTTCACAGGAATGAGCAGTGGTAGGTGGATCCACTCAATCTGCATTCACAAATCAGCAACAGCAGGTTAATCCAGAAGAAACTGAGAGGCTCTGCCAGTCACCCAAGTCCTCAGAAGCAGCAGGAAGCCTGTAGAGCACCACTTGATGTTCTTTATTGCATTTTTCTCTAGGAAATCACTATAAATGATGATCAGCACAGAGTGGCAAGACAAAAGCATTATCCATTGTCTGTTGGTTTATATTTATAACCTTTGCAAACATCACATATTCTTTCAAGCAAAACATCACAGCCCTCTTTTCCTTTCATGTGTCTGCTTCAGAAAAAAATTTCCTCTTATAAGACAGTTTCCAGGAAAGCATCACATAAATTTTCCACTTCATTGGTATAGTTTATTCTTAAGGTAGAACTTTTTCTAGTTGTCTGAGAAACAATCAAACCATTAACAATTGAGGAGTATTCCTCAGTGTTTCACATTCTTGCCATCATGTGCTATCAATTGAGATTTCAATCTTAGCCATTTTGACATGTAAAATCTCAGAGTTGTTTTGATTTGTGTTTCCCTGTTGACTAAGGACTTTGAACATTTTCTTAAATTCTTCTTGGCCATTCGAGATTCATCTCTTGAGTATTCTCTGTTTAGCTCTGTCTTTCATTCTTAATTGAGTTGTTTGTGTTGTTTGTTTCTAATTTCTTGAGTTCTTTATAAATTTTGGATATTAGCCTTCTTTCAGGTTTACAGTTGATGAAGATCCTTTCCCAATCTATAGCCTACTGTTTTGTTTTATTGACAGTGTCTTTTCCCTGGAAGAAGCTTTCCAGTTTCATGAGGTCCCATTTATCAATTGAAGATCTTAGAGTTTGAGCAATTGATATTCTGTTCACGAAGTTGTCTACTGAACAGAATATCAATCTGTTCAAGGCTATTCCCCATTTTCTGATCTATTAGATTTAGTGAATCCAGTATTGCATAGCAGCCTTTGATTCACTTGTACTTGAATTTTGGGCAAGGCCATGGATATGGATGTATTTGCATTCTTCTACATGCAGATATTCACACAGACCAGCACAATTTGTTGAAGATGTTCTCCTTTTTTTCATTAAATGTTTTTGGCTTCTTTGTCAAAAATCAAGTGTCCATACATGTATGAGTTTATTTCAGGGTCTTTGGTTCTATTCCATTGATCAATCTGTCTCTTCCTATATGAATAGCATGTGGTTTTTATTACTATTCGTCTGTAGTACAGCTTGGGGTCAGGGATGGTGATACATCCAGATGGTCCTTTATTGTTCCAGATTGTTTTAGCTATCCTGGGTTTTTTCTTTTTTCCATATGAAGTTAAGAATTGCTCTGT
Source organism: Grammomys surdaster (assembly GCF_004785775.1). Lineage (NCBI taxonomy): Eukaryota > Metazoa > Chordata > Mammalia > Rodentia > Muridae > Grammomys > Grammomys surdaster. Next base: position 5,421,089 of record NW_021604604.1, read on the forward strand.
CAAGATTCTTAAAGAACTGTGTTGGAATTTTAAAGGGAATTACATTAAATCTGTAAATTTCTTTAGGTAAGATGACATTTTAACTATGTTAATCCTGCTGATCCATGAGCACATGGATCTTTCCATCTTCTGATATCTCCCTCAATTTCTTCCTTCAGAGATTTGAAGTTCTTGTCATATAGGCCTTTCCCTTGCTTGATAGAATTATATCAAGATATTTTATATCAGTCCTGGTTATTGTAAAGGACGTTTCCCAATTTTTTTTCATCGTGTTTATCATTTGTATAAAAGAAAGCTACTGATATCTGGGAGTTAATTTTGTATCCAGTCACTTTGCTAAAGGTATTTATCAATTGTAGGAGTTCTCTGGTAAAATTTTTGGAGATGTTTGTGTATACTATCATATCATCTGCAAATAGTGGTACTTTGACTTCTTCCTTTCCAATTTGTATCTCCTTGATCTCCTTTTGTTGTCCTATTGCTCTAGCTAGAACTTCAAATACTGTATGGAAGAGATAGGGAGAGAGAGGGCAGCCTTGTCTTGTCACTGATTTTATTGGAATTGCTTTAAGTTTCCTTTTAATCTGATGTTGGCTATTGGCTTGCTGTATATTTCCTTTATTGTGCCTTGTATCCCTGGTCTCTTCTAGACTTTTACATGAAGGAGCGTTGAATTTTGTCAAAAGCCTTTTCAGCATCCAACGAGATGACCGTGTGACATTTTTCTTTCAGTTTGTTTCTATAGTGGATTATTTTGATGGATTTTTCATGTATTCAACCCTCTCTGAGTCCCTTAGATGAATCCTACTTGATTTTGGTGGAAGGTGTTTTTGATGTGCTACTGTATTCAGTTTGCAAGTATTTTATTTGCATCAGTCATAAGAGAAGTTGGTCTTAAATTGTCTGTCTTTGCTCAGTCTTTCTGTAGTTTAGTTATCAGGATGACTTAATAGAGTAAATTTGGCAGTGTTCCTTCTGTTTCTATTTTGTGGAATAGTTTGACGAGGAAACTGTTTCCAAAAGAAAAGACACAGAACGATGTATGCCAAGACACAGAAAGGCCCAAAGACTACATTAATGATGATATCAGTGTGTGGCCATTGAGAATGGCCAGTAGTTGGTAAACACAGTCTAATTCCTGTAGCACTCTTAAATTTTTCTGCTTCTGCAGTAATTTATTTCCTGATCATATATGTTTTTAGCCTACTTGCAAGTTAGTGCTACCAAGTTTCTAAACACTTTCATAAGGAAATTGAAGGAGATCTCGGAAATCCTAATACAATCTCTCCCATTTATGTTCTTCAGACATTCCCCAAAGATTATTCCAGCAGTTTCAGTATGTGTCCTTTGCATGAGATGGTCAGCAAAGTAAGGCAGGGCTTGTTGAGTCAGTTGAGTATCTGTGAATATGTGCACAGTATGTACTTAGTCAAAAAATTCAGAAGTCAAATTGCTACTATGATTTGGAGAGCAGTGAGTGAGAACGAATGAGAATGAAAGGGGTTATCTGTGGGATTTTTCTTCTCTAAATGTATAATTTTCTCTTTTCTGTTATTTTCTATCATTTGTTATATTGAACTTAATCTTTTCAGCTTATTTTTGTAAGAATTAAGTTTTCATGTCATTGACATTAAATGCAAAGGGAGATTAGGAGAGCTATATGTGAAGCACAGACCTAGCACTTCTTAAACTTGAATTTAATGGGAGGCAATACATGCACACACATGACAACTCAAGTCAAAGTCATAAAGTCCACACCTATTTACATACCAAAAACTGAGGTTGTAGCCTTTGTAGTCTAATTCTGCAAATCAAGCTTCCCACTGGGAATTTACTTCCTGTATTTGGGATACGTAGTTTGAAGTAGGGTGGTAGTGTGTGTGTGTGTGTGTGTGTGTGTGTGTGTATGCTCATGGTAGTCTATGATTAAAAAGAAAAGCAATTTCCCCTAAGCCTGAGGTTGTGCCCTCTAGGCCTTTCATTTCATGCATCTTTTCTAGTTTTTTTTTTTAAACAAGGTGAGTGTATACATACATATGTGTCAAAATATTGTTTTCATCCAAATACTGTTTGTGCAGTAAGAGCCTGTTTTATAAATTCTTTTATTTCTGGTGTAAAGAAAAGACAGAAAGTAAACAATTATAATTCAGATAGTTTTTCATATTTCCTGGCTGTTGTCAACCTCATTTCCCCTCTTTCCATTTTCCCCCTTTCTTAATCTTGTCAGCAAAGATGCCAGGGTTGTTTCAGTCAACTATCTTTGAGATAGAAACTTTGAGACAGAAACATTTACTCTGAGCACATGCTCAGAGTTCCATGCATCAGAGCCAAAGCCCACACTATGAAATTTACTTGATCATTTCTCAAGCTGCCCAGTGGATGCATAGAATATCTCTCGGACTGTTGCATCATCCATAGATGCTTATACTGGATGATCAAGTGGAACATCTAGTTCCATTGTCCAGTGATGTTTTCTCAAATAGTGTGAAGACAAGCTAGACAGAAAAGGGGGTTTTTCTAATTAGTGATACATAATGATAAGATGGAGTTAATAGTTAATGCACAATTAAGAGTGATTCTATTTATTAGAATTTGTGAAAAGATCATACCTTATATATTACACATATATAAAATGTGTAAAGATCTTACATTGTGGGAGATTATCTGTCAGTTTTTGGTAAGTGTAAGCATTGGGCAACTCTGAAGCAGAAGCAGTGTATTTAGGGACAGTTCCCTTAGGAAAGGGAAGGGTTTTTCTTAGTCACTCATACTGATAGACTCAGTAGATGATAGATTGCTTTTCCTTGCAATTTTTAGTAGCGATGTAGCTTCATTGGACTGTCACTTGGAACTTACATCACAGAGAAGACTTTTAAAGTCTTTAAAAAAATTGATGCTGGTATCATAATACACCTAGGCATGTCTTGTAAAAAAATATAAAACACAGCTGAACATTATAAAATGACAGTTTTTCCACACCCTGAAGACTTTATTATAGTGTGCCAGTATCATCACAATAAATGCCAAAAGAAAATGAATATTTAAAGAAAGAAAGAAAGAAATGGAGAAAGAAAGGAGGGAAGAAAGAAAGGGAGAAGAAAAGAAAGAAAGAAAGAATTCAATTACTCCAAAAGAAAGCCCAGTTAATGAAATCACTATGGCTGGAAACCTGAGAGGATGTTTAGGAAAGACAATTTTTAGATCCTGACTGTTTGATAAAGAAGGAAGTTATAATGAACACTTTTCAACAAAATACACATGCATGGTCCACTCTTTAAGCATAATTTTAAAATTAAAATGTACTGATCATTCAAAGCTACATTGTAAACTGGGTTAGGCGTGTTATTTCTAAGCAATTGAATGAATAAACATTATAAAGTCCTACAAGGCCAAGTCTATGGTGATTTCATACTTACTGGATTACATTTTGTGTGAAACATTTTTGGTAATGTGTGAATGTTTTACATTTTGGGTTTAGCAACACAGACTGTCTTGTCCTAGGAAATCAGTGTCATTTATTTTCCTTGCTGTCTTTTGAAAACCTATGAAGAAATTCTTAACACAGTAGTTGGTTCTGGCATAGAAACTCAACCTGCTTAAAAGAAACTTTGATTTTACCTAAATTTTCTATAATTGACTGATCTTGTATTTCTTCTATAACATTGTTCTCTCTTAGTCCACAGTGCATCCACACCCTCTTCTTTCTGGTTCAGGGTCTTGTGAGATAGGTTTAGAAGATACGCCTTGCCTTTGGATGGGCTGAATCATCGTAAACTGACTTTTCTTCTGTTGATTAAAAAAAAAAGCCATTAAAAGAGACAGGTAAACTCTTCAGTTTTAAGAAGAGGAAGAGCTCAAAGTTGAAAAGAATGTGATGAGGTTAGTGGGATTTCATTTCCTGATGGAAAATGATACTACATTTGTGAAGATAGAAAACCTCATGTATATCATTCAGTGAGGACTTAAGAAAAACTAAAGCCCTTAGAAAGGACAGAAACACAGAGTCCAAGACTAGTCACATATGTGGAGTGAGGTATGCTTTTGAAGTCTGTCTCTAGGAGGACATTCATTTAAACCATTTAACTTAAATTGATTGCTTGCATTTGTCCCTACTGTTTCAAATATATCAAAGATGTTTATTCAAATAGTTTTGAAGACTCCAAACCATTATCACAAAAATATTGAACCAGTAATGAATGAATGTTGCTCATTTGAGGTAATTAACTTGAGAACCTACCTCTCTATTTGTTTATCTTTGTACCCCATTTTAAATAGGATTATTTGATTGTCTGGAGTTTAATTTCTTGAGTTCTTTATATATATTGGATATTAACCCTCTATCGGATGTAGGATAGGTAAAGATCTTTTCCCAATCTGTTGGTTACCATTTTGTCTTATTGACAGTATCCTTAGCCTTACATAAGCTTTGCAATTTTATGAGGTCTCATTTGTCAATTCTTGATCTTCAAGCATTAGCCATTAGCCAAAAGTTCAGAAACTTTTCCCCTGTGCCCATGAATTCGAGGCTCTTGGTCACTTTGTCTTCTATTAGTTTCAGTGTATCTGGTTTTATGTGGAGGTCTTTGATCCACTTGGACTTGAGCTTTATACAAGGAGATAAGAATGGATCAATTTGCATTCTTCTACATGCTCACCTCCAGTTGAACCAGCACCATTTGTTGAAAATGCTGTCTTTTTTCCACTGAATGATTTTAGCTCCTTTGTCAAAGATTAAGTGACCATAGGTGTGTGGGTTCATTTCTGGGTCTTCAATTATATTCCATTGATCTTCCTGCCTATCTCTGTACCAATACCATGCAATTTTTTATCACTATTGCTCTGTAGTACAGCTTGAGGTCAGGGATGGTGATTCCCCTAGAAGTTCTTTTATTGTTGAGAATAGTTTTCGCTATCCTGGGTTTTTCTTAGTCCAAATGAATTTGCAAATTGTTCTTTCTAACTCTATGAAGAATTGAGTTGGAATTTTGATAGGGATTTCATTGATTCTTTTTACTATATTAATTCTGCCAATCCATGAGCATGGGAAATCTTTCCATCTTCTGAGATCTTCATCAATTTCTTTCTTTAGAGACTTGAAGTTCTTGTCATACAGATCTTTCACTTGTTTGGTTAGATTTACAACAAGGTATTTTATATTATTTGTTGTCAGGGGCAGCCTTGCTTATACATTGGCCTAAAATCAGCACTAGGCCTAACTCAGCCTGCTAACACAAGGTCTTGGGTCTCTGTGGAAATACATTAAAACAGGATGTTATAAGATATTGTAAACAGACAGCTTTGGTGGAAATTTACCAGCCTGGCTAAGAACAAGTAGTCTTGAGTCTTATGGATAGCTTTGTGTAGCCTTGGTGGATAGTACCAACTTAGATAAGGATAAGTGAATTATAGGTGGAGTCATAGTGACCTGTCCCCTGAACCTTCACCCAGCCAATACCGTGTTCTGGAAGATATCTGTACTCCCCCTAAACACCTATGCTCCTGTGTCATCCACATCCCAACATCCTGCCTTTTTGTGCATATAACCCCTGTGTGAAAAAAAGAAAGTCAGCAATATGATCAGACTATATACAATTCGTGGTTCTTTGCATTCGCCTGTTTTACTGTTCTCTCTTTCCCCAGACCCATGTTTAATGCACTACTGCACAGGACAATTTGTGACTATTATAAAGGTTGCCATTTCCTTAATTTCTTCCTTGCCTGTTTATCCTTTGAGTAGAGGAAGGCTACTGATTTGCTTGAGTTAATTTTATATTCAGCCACTTTGCTGAAGTTGTTTATCAGGTTTAAGAGTTCTATGGTGGAAGTTTTGGGGTAACTTAAGTATGCTATCTTATCATCTGAAAATAGTGATATTTTGACTTCTTCCTTTCCAATTTATATCCATTTTACCCCCTTTTGTTGTCTAATTTCTCTGGCTAGGACTTCGAGTACTATACTGAATAGGTAGGGAGAGAGTGGGCAGCCTTGTCTAGTCCCTGATTTTAGTGGGATTCCTTCAAGTTTCTCTCCGTTTAGTTTGATGTTGGCTACTGGTTTGCTGTATATTGCTTTTATCATGTTTAGGTATGGGCCTTGAATTTCTGATCTTTCCAAGACTTTTACCATGAAGGGGTGTTGAATTTTGTCAAATGCTTTCTCAGAATCTAGTGAGATGATCATGTGGTTTTTTTTACTTTGTTTATATAGTGGATTACATTGATGGATTTCCGAATATTGAACCATCCCTGCATTCCTGGGATAAAACCTACTTGATCATGATGGATGATTGTTTTGATGTGTTCTTGGATTTGGTTTGCTAGAATTTTATTGAGTATTTTTGCATCGATGTTCATAAGGGAGATTGGTCTGAAGTTCTCTTTCTTTGTCGGGTCTTTGTGGGGTTTGGGTATGAGTGTAATTGTAGCTTCATAGAACGAATTGGGTAGTGTTCCTTCTGTTTCTATTTTGTGGAATAGTTTCAAGAGAATTGGTATTAGGTCTTCTTTGGAGGCTTGATAGAATTCTGCACTAAAACCATCTGGTCTTAGACTTTTTTGGTGGGGAGTCTTCTAATTACTTCTGCTATTTCTTTAGGGGTTGTGAGACTGTTTATCTATCTTGTTGATTTTCTCAAAGAACCAACTCCTGGTTATTAATTCTTGGTGTAGTTCTTTTTGATTCTACTTGGTTGATTTAGCCCTGAGTTTGATTATTTCCTGCCATATATTCCTCTTGGATGTATTTGTTTCTTTTTGCTCTAGAGCTTTCAGGTGTTCTGTCAAGCTGCTAGTGTATACTTTTTCCAGTTTCTTTTTGTGGGCACTTAGAGCCATGAGTTTTCCTCTTAGCACTGCTTTCATTGTGTCCCACAAGTTTTGGTATGATGTGTCTCCATTTTCTTTAAATTCTAAAAAGTCTATAATTTCTTTCTTTATTTTTTCCTTGGCCAAGTTATCATTGAGTAGAGCATTGTTCTGTTTCCATGTGTATGTGGGCTTTCCATTGTTTTTGTTATTACTAAAGACCAGCCTTAGTCCGTGGCTGATAGGATGCATGGGATTATTTCAATTTTCTTGTATTTGTTGAGGCCTGTTTTGTGACTGATTATAAGGTCAATTTTGGAGAAGGTACCATGAAGTGCTGAGATGAAGGCATATTCTCTTGTTTTAGGATGAAATGTTCTATAGATATCTGTTAAATTTGGTTCATAACTCTTGTTAGCTTCACTGTTTCTCTGTTTAGTTTCTTTTTCATGATCTGTCCATTGATGAGAGTGGGGTTTTGAAATATCCCACTATTATTGTGTGAGGTACAATGTATACTTTGAGCTTTAGTAAAGTTTTCTTTTATGAATATGGGTGCCCTCGCATTTGAAGTATAGATATTCAGAATTGAGAGTTTATTTTGGTAGATATTTTCCTTTAATGTGTATAAAGTAACCTTCCTTATCTTTTTTGATAACTTTTGATTGAAAGTCAATTTTATTTGATATTAGAATGGCTACTCCAGCAGGTTTCTTGGGAGTATTTGCTTAGAAAATTGTTTTCCAGTCTTTTATTCTGAGGTAGTGTCTGTCCTTGTCACTGAGGTGCATTTCCTGTATGCAGTAAAATGCTAGGTCCGATTTATGTATCGAGTCTGATAGTTTATTTCTTTCTATTAGGGAATTGAGTCCATTGATGTTAAGAGATATTAAGGAAAAAATTATTTTTGCTTCCTGTTATTTTTGTTATTAGAGGTGGAGTTATGTTTGTGTGGCTGGGTTCTTTGGGAGAAGATTACTTTCTTGCTTTTTCTAGAATTTAGTTTCCATATTTATGTTGGAGTTTTCCATCTATTTTCCTTTGTAGGGCTGGATTTGTGGAAAGATATTATGTAAACTTGCTTTTGTCGTGGAATATCTTGGTTTCTCCACCTATAGTGATTGAGAGTTTTGCTGGGTATAGTAGCCTGGGATGACATTTATGTTCTGTTAGGGTCTATATGACATTTGTCCAAGATCTTCTGACTTTTATAGTCTCTGGTGAGAAGTCTGGTATAATTCTTATAGGTCTGCCTTCATATGTTACTTGATCGTTCTCCTTTACTGCTTTTAATATTCTTTCTTTATTTTGTGCATTTGGTGTTTTGATTACTATGTGATGGGAGGTCTAGACTATTTGGATTTTTGTAGGCTTCTTTTATGTTCATGGGCATCTCTTTAGCTTAGGAAAGTTTTCTTCTATAATTTTGTTTAAGGTATTTACTGGCCCTTTAATTTGGAAATCTTCACTCTCTTCTATAACTATTATCTTTAGGTTTGGTCATCTCCTTGTGTCCTAGATTTCCTTGGGTTAGGACCTTTTTGCATTTTGCATTTTCTTTGACAGTTGTGTCAACATTTTCTATGTTATCTTCTGCACCTGATATTCTCTCTTCTATCTCCTGTATTCTGTTGTTGATGCTTGCATCTATAACTTCTGATCTCTTTTTAAGGATTTTTATCTCCAGGGTAGTCTCCCTTTGTGATTTCTTTATTGTTTCTACTTCCACTTTAGATCCTGGATGATTTTGTTCAATTCCTTCACCTGTTTGGTTGTGTTTTCTAGTAATTCTTTAAGAGATTTTTGTGTTTCCTCTTTAAGGGTTTCTACCTGTTTACCTGTGTTCTCCTGTATTTCTCTAAGGGAGTTATTTATGTCCTTCTGAAAGTCATCTATTATCTTCATGAGAAGTGATTTTAAATTTGAATCTTGCTTTTTCTGTTATGATGGGGTATCCAGGACTTGCTATTGTGGGAGAACTGGGTTCTGATGATGCCAAGTAACCTTGGTTTCTGTTGCTTACTTTCTTGCATTTGCCTTTTACCATCTGGTTATCTTTAGTGCTACCTGCACTCACTGTCTCTAACTGGAGCCTGTCTCTCCTGTTATCTTGGTTGTCAGAACTTCTCAGAGTCCAGTTGTTTCTGTGATCCTGTGATCCTGAGATCCTGGATGTAAGAGGTCCTTGGAGTTAGGCTGTCTCTGGCATCCTGAAATTCTATGATCCTGGGCATGTTAGAGCTTCTGGGAATACAGCTTCTACTCTGATCCTGGTCATGTTAGAGCTTCTGGGAGTCCATCTTCCTCTGGGTGTTGTGGGAATGGTTGCAGAGCTAGCACCCAAGGTCAGACCAGAAGGAACCCATGCCGAAGGGTTGTACAGTGTATTCATGAGAGCAGACCAGCTAGGCGTCTGTCCCAGCAGAAAGGATCAGGCAGAAGGGGCACAAGGGGAGTGGTATTCGGGAAGGCAGGGTTTTGGTGGGTGATGTGTCCTGAGTGTACCAGGCTCCCAGCTGCAGTTCTGGATCTTTGGGTTGTGGGGGAGGGTTCTTACCAAGTGCTCTGAGTCCAGCAGATCCTCTAGAATGGGTCAGGATATGGTATCTTCATGGGAGCAGACCAGCTAAGAGTCTCACGTTTCCCCTTTCTATCTGCAGATTAAATCTCAGCTATAACAAATATAAGGATAACAAAATCCAGGATTAAAAATCCATTATATATTTTTAAAGAGGTAAACATCACTGTAGCTGGTGCTGTGACTTATAATGATAGCAATAAAAATTTATGGTCATTTAATTTTTAATAAATTGAGCTGTAAAACAAGAGCCTTGGGTCTCAGCAAAGATTTCACTTTAGTGACATTTCTTCAGTAGTGAAATAACCTATGATTTCTATAACAGATTCTGCCAAATCATCCCCAGAGTATATTTTCCTATTACAACAATGAAAATGAGTTTATGAGAACCATGAACACCTTGAACATCAGGACACTGTAGATAAAACCACAAGGCTTAGGGATGCTATAATAGGTTATGAGACTAGCTAATCATCTGGGAACAGGATTCCTGCCCTTGTCAGCATGACTGCTCCTAAATGGAATGGTTGTTTCTATCACACTCCCAACTCTTCTGGTATCTATATTCCTAGACTCGATTTTGGAGCTGACACATCTTGTTTGTCTGAGATTTGTTAAGAACATCAAGAATAATAAAGTTTGGCTTACCTCCCAACTTACTCCTCAGAATGCTTTTACATTCCCAATACTCCTAGTGAAGCTTAGGAGGTGGCTGGAAATTTGTCTAGTAGTACTGGGCAGATTTCTTTCAGATTGAAGCAATTGTGTCTCCGAATTCTTATGGTAATAACTCTAGGTGATTGGTTTATGGTTAATACTTGTATGAATTATATATTTATCAGCATCTTTTCAACCTATCTAAACTTGTACATTCTATTGATGATGTTTGAGTTTCAGACACGTGGCAACAGTACAGTGATTTTTGGTGCCCAAAATCTTAGTGTTAAACTTTCTGAAATATCCATTCTTGTAGACTTGTAGTTTTAAACCTCTTTAGTGTTCTTACAGAGGACCCTGGGGTCAGTTCCCATCTCCTACATGGTGACTTATAACCATCTGATTTCAGAGATTCTGGTGTTCTTCTCTGGCTGGCATAGGCAACAGGCATACATACAGTGCATATTTATACATTCAGGCAACACACACACACACACACAGTCACACACACACACACACAAAATAAAAATAATAATTTTTAAATGAGAGAGCATGCCAAGTCATTATAGTCAGCAAACACCCAAAGAATTGAAAGGCGCTAATGTATATTTGTCTGTCCACATCATTTTACCTATGTAGCACTGCCTAATGTGATGAGGATAGAAACACTAATCCTGTTGAAGGAATGATCTTTTGGCTGATGTGGTTACCTAAGTTCCCATGTTTACCATTGTGCAATATCATGAGTCCAGTGCCTATTTCAGATTGAGTGACACTGGAGAGAGGACACAGAGAGAGGAGGTATTGCACCATGGTAGATACCCTAGAGTCAGCTGACTAGAGTAGGTTTTTCAGTCTTTCTGTCCAGGAGGAACTCAGGAAGCCCATATTTAACTTCTGATTTTAGGTCTCAAGAGTAAGGAGCATAGATGTTGTAATTTTGAAAGGTTAAGTATTGTAATCTGACAATAAAGATTCTCCAACTATGTATTCCAGTATGTGGACTTGCTACAGGTCCTAAAGCAAAAGCTCCAGCAAGTTAAGAGTTGAAACTTTATTCCTGTTGTTTATCTCAGATACTCTGTCTTGGTGATGGAAAATGATAAATAATCATTAATGCAACACCATGTCAAGGAGGAACACTAGAGAAGAAACAGTTGAAGATCAAATAGAAATCTACTATTGCAATTATTCTTAGTTTTTTCATAGATAACTCTTCAGAGTAATAGTAGTCATAACAACATATTGATTCTGGTAGAATGTGGATAAATAAATGAATAATAGCAATGTAATCAGGACAAATGGAGAGAATTCAAAGTTATCTGTCATAAGGAACTGGAGTTTTCTTTCATGGTATATAATATTATTTAAAAATCAACTCAAATAATGACAAATATAAAATGTACACTCTAGAAAAACCAGGAATCAGAAGAATAAAGATATAAAACTAGAAGGGAGAAAAAGAAAATTTAAAAGATGCTCAGTTGATCAAGAGGAAGGAGGAATAAAAGAGAGGAAGAAAAACGAAAGGAAGGGGAGAAGAAAGATGACAGGCAGAGGGAGAAGGAAACAAGGAATAGATGAGAAGTAGAAGGAAGGGAGAGGAAGAGAAAGTGAGGGGAGAAGGAGAGACAAGAGAAGTCAGAATGAGAGGAGGAGGTAGAGCCTAAGTTAAGATTCTATTTTGCTTTTGGCTGGTGTGTAGATTTTTGGAACAATATGATAACCTTTGTTGTACAAAATCACTCATTTGGAATTCTTTAATTCTTCAACACCATTAATTCATTAGTCAATTGGTTTTGCTGAAAGGAGATATTTAAATACGAGTCTTAAAATATGTTTCTGGTCTTTGAAGATGTACATGTATTTCGTTAACCTTTTGAGACTCACTAGGCTCTATAAAAATTATGTTAAAGCCACGAATTGACTCCCATGAGCCAATTCATGAAACGAATTAGTTCCATGAATATACAGCCCTGTAAAATGCTTTATAAGATTTCTATAGGCCTATTTATCTTCTGAATGCATATATGGGTACTTTAGAGAACCTTGGACTTCATGTTAAGACTATTTGCACCACACTTTGTTCTCTTAAGGTAAAAATATGCCTAGGAATTCTTTCACAAAAGAGAAGTTTCCACACAGTCCAGATCATACTTTCTGCTGATTTACATTGATGAGCACACTCCATGTGCAAAGCTGTAGATGGATACCTGCCACATAGTGGTCAGCACAATGATGTAGATGGATAGTTTCTGCACAGTGGTCAGCACAATGATGACTCACTGTGAAACTGGATAAGTGTCTATTGCCAGGTACTTGTAGAGGCAGAAGTACCATTTGGTCAATATATACACAGTGAAGGGAAGGGACCTTTGTAACTTTAAGGCCTGAGGAAATATTTTATTTTATTGGTCATCATGCATTTGAAAGGGTGCAACAACCATCAAGATGTTTTGATTGAGTTTCTAAATAAATGCATGTTCATGTAAGAAGTATGTTCTGATGCTTGATATTTTTATATTCAGAATGCTTTAAAGGTATCTTTTTATATTTCTAACATATATATCAGCAGAAGCCCTAACATTTTTTCACTCATTTTAATGGATTATCTTGTACTTTTCCAAATTGCTTGCATTCCATCTATGTGACCCGGACATAGATTAAAAAAGGAGAGCCAAGAGTCAGATCAGTGCTTGAGACACTTGCTGCCAAACCTGAATTTAATCCTGGGACCTCTGATCTCTTCTGAAGTCTGCAAGAAAGATATGGTGTGCACCCTGCCCTTCTCAACACACACATTTTAAAAAGGAGTGTGTGTGTGGGGGGGTATCTTAGAGTTTTATTGATGTGAAGGGACATCATCACCAAGGCAACTCTTATAAAGGTAAATGTTTAATTGGGGCTGGCTTACAGTTTCATAGGTTTAGTCCATTACCATCAGGGCGGGAAGCATGGTATTCTGCAGGCCGACTTGATGCTGGAGGAATAAAAAGTTCTACATCTTGATCCAAAAACAGCCAGGAGGATTTGATTTCATACTGGATGTAGCTTGAACGTTTAAAACCTCAGAGGTCTTGCCTCTACGGTGACAAACTTCCTCTAACAAGGCCACTCCTCCTAATAGTGCTACTCCCTATGGGCCAAGCATTCAAACACATGAGTTTATGGAGGCCAAACATATTCAAAACAACCACAGGGTGCAGGGCAGGGGAATCAAGTAGATGTGAGAACATTGATGAAATAGTTTCCATAGTGTGAAGGATTCTATAAGGAATCTACATAGCAATCAAAAAATCACGTTTACTTGTGGAAAAGCTACAATATGGAAAGGAGATTAGTTGGGGATACAGGGAGGGGGATGAGAAGCTGACTGGGTAAATATGATCGAGTTCATTGCATACTGTTGTCAATCATTTAAATAATCAAAACATTAATTAAATGGAGTGAAAATATCATAGATATTTTTATGTGAGTTTATACTTCAAATGATATCTATGCTAATCTTTATTTTGAACTGTTTAAGCTTTATTTTGCCACTAGACCGTTTACCACAAGGCTTGATTTCATCTGATCTCTTTTTTGCTCTAGAAGAAGAGTCACTGGCAAAATTTTTCTCTCCCTGTCTCTTTTATCAAAAAGGCCTTTCGTTAATATAAAAAGATATGAAAGGCAAGAAAGATTAGAGTAATGAAAAGGCTGAAGAATTCTCGTTTTCCAGATCTCCCCTGTTCCCTTCTTTCACGTGTGTCTGGATGGAGAAAAGGATGTGTGTTCTTACTCTTCTTTTATATTTCCAAAATGCCTAGCAGCATCCTTTGTTTCATCAAAGTTGGTAGAACTGGTGGCTCTAGAAAAGTCAGATGTTAGTGGACAGGGTTCAGATACTTCCTTACCCTGGGTGGTTTTCCCTCGTTGGCATGTACCCATTTAGCAACGTCTACTCTATTTGTATGTTTTGCCATGTAACATCGTGTTTAAAATTAAATTTCTTTAGAGCTAACAATTACACTTTAGAGGACTGATGTGATGGGTCAGCAAGGAAAAAAACTTGCCCCCAGTCTTGACAACCTGAGATATTTCTCAGAACCCATAGCGTGGTAGGATAGCATCAACTCCCACAAGTTGTCTTCTGATCTCAGCATATATAATGACTTGTGCACGCACACATGCACACACTTTGTAATGTAAAAAATACATCATGTAGTGTATATATGTATACACTATATGTATGCATTTGCACATATAATCTTACAAACAACCTTGTTTTAATCAGTACTATAGCCCAAAGCATAAGGTAGTATCTAGCACAGGAGGCAATGTTTGTCACATAGGTGAATGTAAATTTAAAACAATGAAAAGTTGTTGACTGTGAACTTCACCATCTTCCAGGTGCATTCTGTGGAGAAGCAGACACATGCCCTGTAAGGATTTATAAATATCACAGAAGGAAAGGGAGAAAAAGGCTCCTGACTTCACTATGATGGATGTGAGGAGAAACAGGAAACACAAAGCATTGCTATATTTTATTTTTGGTGGAGCAATACAGAGGCCAGTTGACAATCCATCAGCAGACATTAAGAAATAGCATAGACAGTTATTTTGTCCTTTGTTAAAGAGATGTATATATATCCCAAGAACCAACAATTAAAAGTGTTGTATAGCTGTATGTAAGTGAAGAATGATGCAGACTACTTTGATCTAGTTGCTCAGAAATTAATTTTAAGGAAGGCTTTGGACTAGTTATATTTTATTATGTAACAATACTGTTTATATTTTTAGCCTTGTAAAGGGCTTTTGGTTTTGATTTGTGTCAAGAGATTTCAACATACAATGAAATCTTTCTGGTCATTTTCAAATGTTATTTGATTTCTTAAATGATTCCTTTAAACACAGAATTATAACAACACGAGTGAGATAAGTTTCTTCCGTATTTTTACTACATAAATCTCTTGTATTGGAAGAAAGAAATTATTTTTTTCATAAATTTCTATGAACTATTGATGAAACGTTGCTATAAAATGATCTACATACTCAACTGTTGATGACACAGGGAAACTCATCATATAGCCTCATGGAAATCAATTGTGTGCAATCATCATTATAAAATTTAATAACAGAATTCTCACCTTCATCAACTATAATGCTGTTTACCTATTTTTACAAAGTATTTAATACGTGACTGTATTCTGATAGTACAGCTGTTTTATTCAAAAACATTTAATACAAAATAATTCATAAAGCTTATATTGTTAGTGTGAATGTAAAAGAAACGATTTGGAGATTTCTGTGTTCTAGAAGCTAATTAACTAATTTTCTAGATTTCAGATTTTATAATAATGGCAGCAGAAAATTTTAATTTCCTAAGTTTTTAAAAGATTTATGCCCTGAGGCAAAATAGACATGATCTTAAATATTTAAAATGTTTTTCCTACAGATTATAGGCACAAGAATGGGATCAAAGGAAATCTATTTTATATAAAGTTGATCTGTTAACTCACTTGACTTGTGAAATAAGTTCTGCGTCTAAGGATCATGTATTAAGCAATATTGTGTAGCAAGCTACCCCCAATACATTTTCCAACACCAGGGAAGAAATTCTCGTTGCCCTATACCTTCTGCATTGATTCATCTTTTCCATTTTTTTCATGAATTCCCCAGTATCTATTTGTTGTGTATAATTATGCTTGTCTTCTTATTGTATCAGATGTTAAACTAAAACATATAATGTTTAATAATCATCATTGCTATGATTTTAATGTTCATGCTTCCTCTTCAAATCTCCAGTGGAACAGAAGAGGAGGGAGAGAGGAAGTTAAGCACTGAATACTCTTTCTTCATGGGTAAGATGAGTTGAAGGAAACCTTGAGATCCTATTGGGTTTTTTTTTTTTGATATTTTTATCATGTTGATGACTGGGATCAAGATACCATCTTGGAAACAGAGTCTGGGCCAATTATGAAGCAACAACTGATAATGCTTCAATATTGGACACCTCACGATGCAGATCTGCGAGAAAAATACATTCCTATCATTTGTTCATACCCTGCTATAGTGTTGTATTAACATGAACAGGCTAAGATAGTGATAATGATAATGTGGCTTGTTTCCTTTTGTGAAGATTTTACCATTAGACAATTCTTCCTACAAATATGATCTGTGGTAATTTTGTTAAAGCATACAATGAATAAATATGTTGAAAGGATCTATTCCTTCAATAATATTTATTTATTAGTTTTCTCTCTATCAAAGACCTATTGACTTCTTTTGGTTTTCCCTTCCCCTTGTCCTTGCTGCTTTTCCTTGTTGCCTTTCCTTCACGGGAGGCTGCCTGTGACTACTTTGTTCTCTGAGTTATCATTCCATTAACAAGAGATTTCATAATGGTGCTTGCTCTTTTAGACTTCTGAAACCTAAGTTAGAACACTTGGAAAGTCATTAGATCAGTGTTTCACTTAAAAAACTTCCCTCAAAATGCAAAGGAAAATGCTAAGCTTATATTCCTATGTGTTCATCTGGACATTTTGAGATGAATGGCTAAGTTGTGATTTTACTATGTCCATAGTCTTAATGGAAAGGTTTGTGCCTTAGGTCTTTGTGTATTTGTTGGTTGAACATCATGAAATATTAATGTAATGATATAAATAGTAGAATTATCACTTCCATTTGTTCTACCAGAAAAATGTCTCTCAAATAAGGAAGACTGGCTGGGAGCCAATGAATCTGTCAAAGAATTGGTGATTGAGTAATGGATTAAATTTAACAACCATTTGGTGAGCTACCTAGCAAGTTATTTAGTTGGGTGAAAAGCAAATCTTTTGCCTTCTGTGTAGAAAATTATTTCTAAGGTCAGTGCACAATGAAGAGGAGAAAAGCAGTTTTAAAACATCTGAAGTGCATTATAACAATTATGAAAGACTACATGCTCAGTAATGGAGTTGCGAGTAATTTGATGAGCATAATTTCCAAATCATTTGGCAAAAAGGAAGCAGAGAGAAAATTGTATTAGCTGATGTTAGAGATAATTCTAAACTCAGTTATAAGGCTTAGTTGTCCTCACAAGAAGGTGCTTTTCTCTAAGTTTTCATGCCAATGTCCAGTAGGCTTTGAAGAGATAGTTTTGGACCCATGTCAGCATTACATTTTTTTTTTGCTTCTCTGCATTATATTTGAAATTTGAAATTGTTAATTGCATGTTGGTAATTTTTTACTTTTGACATACATAATATTTTGTTTGAATGAAGTATAATTTCACACCCCCTTTTCCCCACTTTTCCCATAGCTCTGACGAGATTGGGTAGCCCCAGAACTTCCTACTAAGACAGACTCTTTGGCAGTTTCTTTCTTCTTTTCTCTTCTCTTCTCTTCTCTTCTCTTCTCTTCTCTTCTCTTCTCTTCTCTTCTCTTCTTCTCTTCTTCTTCTTCTTCTTCTTCTTCTTCTTCTTCTTCTTGTTCTTCTTGTTCTTCTTGTTCTTGTTGTTGTTGTTGTTGTTGTTGTTGTTGTTCTTCTTCTTCTTCTTCTTGTTCTTCTTCTTGTTCTTCTTCTTCTTCTTCTTCTTCTTCTTCTTCTTCTT
>NW_021604604.1:5439100-5490484 GCF_004785775.1 Grammomys surdaster
CAGTTGCCAAGTGCTGGGATTTCAGTTGTGTACCAGATCAGCCAGCTCCTCTTAGCTTTGATTAAAATCTTGTATAAACTTTTTTCCAACCTATGATTATCCTGTCTGGTAGTTTACCTGGAGTAATGAACTCCTTTGGCAAGAATCCTGTATTGGCCACTGTTAGGATGCTTTAAAGGTGTAACACTAAACAAGGGAATTTGAGTGCTAAATACTTTATGCAGTGAAATGAAGAAATGGGGGAGGAATAACGTGTCAAGAGAATTTCCTGGTATAGAGGGAGGTGATATTAGGAAGAAGGGGTAAAAACACAGAGCAAAGTTAGCTGACCTAACAGTATCATCTCTAGCTAAAATCACTTATGATCCCAGTGACTTTATGTGGTATGGTCTGTCCTCTGGCTTTTCATCAGTAAAACCTGTCTCAGAGTAGAACACTTAGTTAGCTGTTTCTGGGGATAGTATTCAAGAGCTGTCTCCATTCTGTGACAATCACTCAATGTGCTGTTCTCACTATTTAGAGGAATTATGGAACAAGCCATTTTTGTTGTTGTTGTTGTTTGTTTTGTTTTTATTTTTTTGTTTTTTAGGAGAATCCAGGTTGCTATATGGGATAAGCAAATTAAGCCTAACTCTAAAATCAAATATTTCACACACTTTGTTTTATGATTCTATTACCCTGCTAAATGATAGGCTTTCTGAAGGATAGAATCAATTTTATGTCCCTTTTCAACACCTTGCTCTAAATTAATTACTGAAAAAGAGAAATACAGACTTGATTAATATCAGTGGATATGGACAGCATCTCAGAATTCTATCATTTATATGATCAGTACTAGTTTCTCATTGCTGCTATAATAAATGATCTTGTTCTGAGATTAAAGGGATATGCCACGCGTGACAGATTTCTTATAATTTCCAAGGCCTGATATTCCAGTTGTGTCTCAGCAGGTGAAATCAAGGTGGTATCTGAATGGCTGTTCTCACAGAGGATATAAATAGGAGTATTTTCTTGGTTTTGCTGTTTGTTTGATTGCTGTTTGTTTCTGCTGCTGGAAGACAGCATCCTTTGGCTCATGGTCCTTTCTTCCAACATTAAAGCCTAGCTACTCCAGGATCTCTTCCTGTGTGATTGAGTCTTCTACTTCTTTCTAATTATATGGAACTTTGTGATTACACTGGATGTGATTAGATAATCTCTCCAAATCCATGTCAGCCTTAATTTTTTATTGCCATATATTTAGCGTGTTTATAGTTTATATGGACTAAGAAAAAAATTCTTCGAGGGGGTGTATTGATTTGCCTATTTCATTATCCAAATGACTGTATTTTTTTAAACAGAATTTTCAACCTAGACTGGAGAATTTTAAAAATCTGACTATAAATTAGGGAAAATTACCCGAATGGCATCTAATTATTTTCAGAATAAGTCCCTATGTATAAATGAGTCCTAGCCAGATTTCTTCCAGGCAAATTGTTTCCATCTGTTTTTTTGTCAGTATGAATCATGAGGACTTCTGGAAGACTGAGAACTCTTTCACAAGTGAGAAAACTCCATTTGAAGTATGTATGTACTTTGAAAATGAACCTTCATTGTGTTAAGATAATAACCCCATTAGTAAAGGTTAATCCTACTTAAATCTCAGCACATTTTGATCTTTCTAGAGTGAATTTTAAGCAATTAGAGAATCCTGAATAAACTTTTGAGACAAAATTTGAATATATTGTTCCAAGTAGAAGTGTAAAAATAAACATTTTTTAAAGATTAACATCAATTTTCAAAAATTAAAAATCAATTATAAACTCATTTAATCAAATAAGAAGCAAATTCATTACGTTTGTATGCTTATAAAGTAATGAATGCTAAATTGAGACTGGGCAGAAAGAACTTTGTGTTTCTTTTGGAGGGAATAGAAAGGGGACTAATTAGGAATACGAAGCATTAGGGTATATTAAAGCTTCTGGATGGCTCTAAATTTGTCCTGGATTTTCTTAGCTTCAGGCTGTGATGGAAATTTTATTCTCTATTTTGTGTCCAAGAATGAGCTACCATCTGCTTCAGGGTATGTTTACCTACACTGGCACTTTTACTACCAATCTAATTGCTTATTTTTTAAACTAATGGGTTTTGTCTTCATCGGGCTTCTGGGTTCAGAAAGGAATGTATTATATTCTAAAAATATTAGGACAACCTGCTGGATCTTTAGACTATGGTCTTTCTACATTCACTTGGGAAAATTAAACACTAGAGTTTAAGAGATGGAATCCCAACTTAAAACTATTCTGCTCTACTAAAAAATAAATGAAAGTTGACTCACTCTCTTCTGACTCAATCTGGGTTTAACAATCATTATCATAGAATAACTCTTAATCATTATCAGCATTTCTCCTAGTCTGTTCTGGAAATATAAGGGAGCTGTTTGTTGTATTATGGGATTATGTTTTTGTTTTAATCCCAGATGTGGGATATGGAAATGCTTCAGATTGACCACAGCAGCTGACTATAACTTGATTGTGCTATAGCAGGAGTTCTGATTTTACCAGCTGAAGATGTTTCTGCAGTGGTGTGACACTGGAATTCTGGGGACTCTTCAGAGGATATATAAACGCTAATTCCCAGAGAGGCTTGTTGCAGATTGTTGTTGTTGGGTTGTTGGTTGGTTGTTGTTGGTTGCTATTGCTTGCAGTTTGTTATATAGTCATGTACAAAGAAGAAACCACAAGAAAAAATTAGTTATCCTGATACTGAAGATCAAACTTGCCGCTAAGGAACTTAACATTGCTAATTAATAGGAAGTAGTCTAACAACAATGTCACCCCTCTCCCCCTATCCTTTTCCCCATCTACTGTTAGGGAGTTGTAAGGGTGGGTGAAGGGTAAAGACAGGTGGAAGAAAAATGAACCCATAAGGTAGAAAAGACTGGCTACAAGGTGTGTGACTTGAGTCTTTGGAGAAGCTGAGGGTTTTATACATTGTAGGCAAAGACTCAGCATGTGGCCATGAGTCCCACAGATTTATTCACCACTTAAATTTTTACTGATATTGGAACTTGCTATCCCTCTGAGTTTAATGCCTTTAATTCCCCTTAATTACTTCCATTAGTATGGATTATAGAAAAATAGAACATAAGATAACCCTGTGACTCAGTTTTAAAGACGTTGTTTATATTTTATAAAGTCTTATACCACCCAGTGCTTCTTTTACAGTCTGTTGATGTAGGATCTTAGTGATGCATGGAGCACTTCTCACCTGTTGGTGAGATTAATACAGGATGCTACGGTCCCAGGGATTCAATGTCTTACATCTATAAAGAATGAGAAATAATAGTTTAACTCAGTAAGGGAATAACTAAAAAAAGTATAGATTTATTAGGTGAAATTGAGA
The DNA here is from genome assembly GCF_004785775.1 of Grammomys surdaster. Classification (NCBI taxonomy): domain Eukaryota; kingdom Metazoa; phylum Chordata; class Mammalia; order Rodentia; family Muridae; genus Grammomys; species Grammomys surdaster. The sequence goes on from NW_021604604.1 coordinate 5,442,485, forward strand.
AAGAAACTCAAAGGGAGTAATACCTAGATAATATTATTGCTCTAGAAAATTAACTCTGGCTCACTACATGGCTATAGTGTAAGGAGTTCATGTTTCACTTACTGAGAAGCATCATTCTGGTGTGTTGTTGTGTCAATTATCAAAACAAGCAAATCAACACCTTGTAAAATCTATGAATGGTTAGGGACTATGTAAATGAATATATGCTTTCCTGTATCTTTGATGAATACCTAAAATTAAAATGTCTATGTCATTACCTATATTTTTACACACACACACACACACACACACACACACACACACACACAGTCTTGGTTAGAGTTTTACTGCTGTGAACAGACACCATGACCAAGACAAGTCTTATAAAGGGCAGTGTATATTTGGGGCTGGCTTACAGGTTCAGCGCTTCAGTCCATTATCATTAAGGTGGGAGCATGGCAACATCCAGGCAGGTATGGTGCAGGCAGAGCTGAGAGTTGTACATCTTCATCTGAAGGCTGCTAGCAGAATACTGACTTCCAGGCAGCTAGGGAGAGGGTCTTGAAGCCCACACTACAGTGACACATCTACTAAAACAGGGCCACACTTTCTAATAGTGCCACTCCCTGGGCCAAGCATATACAAATCAACACACACACACACACACACACACACACACACACACACACAAAGTTGTCTGACTATTTTCCAAAGTGGCTATAACTACATGACATTCCCACCAATGTTCTATGTGAGTTCCACACCCTTTGCAACCCTATCAACATGTGATATGACCAGTGTTTTCTGACACGTGGCTGGGTACAGAAGCTCATTGTGGGTTTAGTCTGTGTTTTCTCAATAAACGGTGATTTATGTCTACTCCATTTTTTTTTTCTGTGTAGCTCACCCTGGCCTTAAACTCATGGAGCTCTACCTGCTTCAGCCTACTGAGTGTAGATTTCTAGATTGTCTCTATATCTGGCTTTAAATATCTCTTTATATCCATATTTCCTTCAGTCCATCATCTTTAGTGAAATATTTACAAGAATTAGCTCCCAAATTTCCATTCAGAAATAAAAGAGCTTGAGAGACTCCCAATATATTTAGTCACTACCAATAGAGTTGCTATCATCATAGTAAACAAACCTGTTTCTTGGTTGCCTTTTCTCCTCATAAATAAATTCTCTTTCTTTAAATGCACTGTCATTAATCCAGTTTAATTTCTACATGGTTTTGAATTCTCTTATTGCTTTAATATAAAATAGCATAAAAGGGCTTAAATTCTTTCTGTTTTGTTTTGTTTTGTTTTTTTTTTTACCAAACTAGTATTTCCTAGTGAAGGTCACTTTTGAATTTAACAAAATTCAGTCAGAGTGTGCCATAGAATCCCTTCAATACTCATTAAGCATTGTCTACAGCACAAACATCATCCTGCTCCAAACTCTGCTCAGAAATATGATGTTTTTCTCATAAAACTTACAACATTATAGGAGAAACTTGATGAGATTCGTTGCATTCCAAGTTCCAAAGTCCTATCTTTCTTTAAGAAGTAAAAGAACACCAGAATATTTTAGTACTGCAATGATCAAAATGTTGAATTCACGGGACCATGCTGAGGAAAAGCAAGATACCCATCATTCTGACTCTGGGAAATCCTTTGATAGTCATTCTAGTGCAGGGCACAGCAAAATACCAGGCCAATAGTGCTAAAAATGCATTGCTAATGAGACCACACAGATTGTGCTTGGAATGTCCTTCATATAATTTAGCAAGTGAGAATTTTAAACCTGTTTACAGAGGTGGCGGATCAAGTGCTAAAGCCTCAGTGGTAAAGTAATTTCTCTCATTCACTGACAGTTTCTACATCTAAAGTAATACTGTAGTTCCAACTTCTGTTGGTATCTAGAAAAATGTGTCTTGTATGTGACCCCTCACCTGATGAAAAGAGACCATTTGATCTTTATCTGAAAACACCTTAGGAGTAAGAGTAAGCTGGTTATAAGATGCTACCACATCAGCAAATGGTTTACCCCGAGGTACACGCTCTGATAAATCAATTTTCAGAAAGTTATACCAAAAAGGCAACTCTAGGAACCAAATGACAGCATTCTAGTGATAAAGCCATTTTGAAAATTTGCTTCCAGGTGGTGAACTCACCAGATACATCCCATACTTTGATCAAACTGCAAAATCAATGTGAAACTTACTCTGCCAGAGAATTCACATAGACTATGACAGCATGTTTCCACTGGGACTTAGGGGTACCCTTGCTGCTGCAGCTGACCTAGTTGATCACTGAGTGAATGTCTTTTGAAAACATCATCAGAGAAACTGATAGCAAGTATATCTGAGGCTTTCCAGTTCTTGGATTACAGAGGAAAAGGTTGGTCAAAGGTAACAATGTAAATTCTCTCCCCTTTTGTGAAAGAAATAACCTTATAATCAGAGGTAAACTATTATTTTAAACAGATGTGACCCAATGTGCATGTGATCTGAAATGGCAGGCAAAATAATTCTCACCAAGGGGTCAACAGGGAAGTATCTTCTCATCTTTAATAGAGAATCTTAAAATGGTACTTGCTTCTTTTCCAATTCTTGGAAATGTATGAAGCTGCTATGCTTGATGATATGGCTACCATATTGTGACCAAGAAATGACAAATCTGATGAGAGAAGCCAATGCAGTGAAGATTGCCACATAAACATAAGGACCCGAGTTTGATTCCCAGCACTCACAGGAAGAAGTAAGAGCAGCCTTGTAATCCCAGCATGAAGAGACAGGGATAGAAGGATAGTTAACTATCCCTATCACTGGATAGTTAACTCAGCTGAAATGGTGAGTCTCAGGTTGCAGGGTGAGTCCCCGACTCAAAATTAAGGTGAGTGGTTCCTGAAGAATGTCACCTAACGTTCATTGACCTCTGGTCTGCATATGCACATGATCATACATGAAATGTACACATATCAACTAATTGGTAACATTAGGGCCTGGTGGTGGCTCTGAGCTATTAAATTAATCAGTCTTCCTTGTTACTCTACAGACTCACATATTATTGTGTATATTTACTTATGACATTTAAAATTTCTGCCACCAGTTCAGCCAGTTGAACTTTCTTCTCCATAACTTTTGGTGGAGCTCATCATAAGAGACATATTGATCACAGAATGTAAGGTCTCTTTCCAGTATCATGAGCTTTCAGTTAATACTTCATAGCTGTATTTCATATGACTTCTCAGGCCACAGTTCAAAAAGTGTTAAAAATTCTGTTACTGATTTTTTTTTAATGAAAAGGCTCAGAATAAAAGGCAATTCCATCAAGTGCAAATTCCTTTATTCAATGTGGGTTTATTCTAAATAAGTTCCACGGTGTATTTAACCCAGTTAATATTACACTGCTAAAAGAAAAAGCTTATTGAGTATTCTGCTTCCAGAATCTGCCTACTTTCTTGAAAGTAGAGGATTTACAGCATACTTGTTTTGTGGGGTACTTGAGGGGAGTGACTAAAATCCTGAGTTATGTGTTGTTGACAAGGCCATATCAAATACTCCATTACTCAGCCCCATGGTAGTGGCAAAGACTTTCCCTAGAGAGGCTCTGAGGGATGGAAGAGATTTACCAAGTGTAGAAGATTGCGACCAACCAGTATGTAAAAAATCTAGCCATGGTAGCTTCCTTCTCCCTTTTTTTTTTAACACCTTGAGACTGGTCCCTTCCTATAAGAATAGCTAATTCCTTCCACTGTGCTATACCTAATAACACACAATGGCTCCAAGTGGCTTAGTTGATACCATTCCATCAGAGTGTACACACACACCTGATCCCAGACACACATACGTTTCCTATATGTTTCCTTTCTTCATTCCCAAGTCATCCCAGGAGGGGTTTCAGACCAAGCTGGCGTAGTTGTTATAGGAAGGATATTTCCAAGGCCAATGTTGGACACTCCAAGAAGGTCGCTTCCTTTTTTCTCTCTGTTTCTATGTGGAAGAGTTTTTGCCAATGACCAGCACTTTGCACTTGACACTCTTCCTCCCCTTGGTATATTGCAACTGTGTATGAAGTGTAACAGGCCTGTAGAAGCCCAAATGGAGCTCCTTGCCACAGATCCCATCCATCAGTTCTAAGTATTTCTGCTACTTTTCCTTATGCCATGTAAGCAGGCCAATATCATTCTGGATTGGCTGAGCACAAACGGTTGTGTCATAATAAAGCCTGAAGTAGCCATAGCAGCAGAGACAGTAAGTAGTGGGCAGAGACAGTAAATAATGGGCAGAAAGGGCAAAACTGAGCTTTCAAAACAAGTATTGGGCCGGGCGGTGGTGGCGCACGCCTTTAATCCCAGCACTTGGGAGGCAGAGGCAGGCGGATCTCTGAGTTCGAGAGTTCGAGGCTAGCCTGGTCTACAGAGTGAGTTCCAGGACAGCCAGGACTACACACAGAGAAACCCTGTCTCGAAAAAACAAAACAAAACAAAACAAAAAAAAACAAGTATTGGGGGACAGACAACTTATGTGGAGAAATACTCAGAAAGTTTTGGAAATGAGTTTTCATGTCACACAGGTGAAGAGCCAGAATCTGTGGAACTGAGGTTGTTATTAATATGACAGTTTGATTCATGGGTCATCAGGGAGGAAGGAAAGGAGGGAGGAAGTAGATTGTAGAAAACCTGTCATGCTGATATGTTGGTGTCATCACTTGGTGTGAATTCAATTTCAGAACATTGTTATAAATGTTCTGCTTAGATTTGCACATAAGTTTTATTTATCTTCAATTTGGAGACTTTACCATAATTGTACCACTAGAATATAAAGGGACACGATGAATTACTATAAAAGGAATTGATGAATTCCTATTCTTGACTACTGTTCTGACCTAGTTTCCAGGGTCCAGCTTATTATCTTTTGGCAGCAGCAGGCCCATGCCCAAGAGCCATTGTATCCACCCTGACACCCGCCTTTGTGACCTTTATACTTGCCTTGTGATGCGCTTTTGTTCCACCACTAGCAGGAGTGAAGGTATACCCAGTATTCCTTTGACTACCAAGAAGAATGAGCAGTCCTTTGTAAGCCCCGTTGCATTCCTAGAGGCAAGGCTAGGGGTCCTGAACTCTACACCTGATCCTCCTAGGGGTACAACCTTCCCTGCCTGATCTTTAATAAGACATCTGGTTTTATGTATTTATGGGATTTCTGAGTGTGAACAAGTGGGCCTCTGCATTTGTATGTTTCCTGTGCCTTTTCTTAAGTTCTTTTCCTCCTGTTTATTTGTTTATGTCCTATTTCAATGTTTTTACTTTAGCATTATACATATTATATTATATTATATTACTTTATATTATATTATATTAATTATATTATATTATATTATTATAGTATGTTAATTATGTTATAGTAAATTATTCTTTAGATGACTATTTTCTAATGAGAGACAGGAAGGGGAGTGGATCCAGATGGGAGGGGAAGTAGAGAAGAACTAGGAAGACTGGGGGGAGGAGAACTAGAATCAGGATATATTGTAAGATAAAAAACTTATACTTTTGATGAAAGAGAAAAATATATTGAATTATATCTCAGGGTGTTCATGTTCCCAAGTTGGGTTGGGTTTTTTTTTTTAACATCTAAAAAACTTTATTGAGGCCAGATTGATATAAATTGTGAGTTCTGGGAGAGCCAAACCTACACAGTCTTGGAAAACCAAAAAAGAGAAAAGGAGAAAAGAAATGCAATAAAGTAAAAAGAATTCAATGCATGTCACACACATGGTTATTGGTTATATTCAAATTAGTAATTCTATAAGCAATACTGATTATTTGTTTGTGAGTTTACCATCTTTTGTTTAACCTTCAGTTCATTTGTTGGTAGTCAGTCTGGTAATTAAAATGTTAATGATAATCACTTGATGAACATTGGTTGATTGCCCTGTTTTATTTTGTTTTGTTTTTTCCCTCTGCATACCAAATTGAGTGTTTTGTTTATTTGGTTTTGGTCAACTTACTCCTTAAAATATTTTAACTTCACTTGTAAGGATTTTATTCTCATGTTTTTTTTTTTCTTTAAATTGAAGAAGCAAGTGGCCATTGCTACCAGCAAAAATCACAAGAGAGCTAAGACTTACTGTTTGATTAAAATCAGATAGTTCTAAATACAAATATTAGTGAAATTATATGGATTAAATAATTGAACACAATGTTGTGTAAACAGCTTTGTTCATTCCTGTTGTGTGGACTTTTATCATGGAAGAGTAAACTCGATATAATAGATTTGCCTTTATAATAAGTTTTATATGTAAAGAAATGAATCTTCAATAAAAAGTACATTTTCATCTCCTTTTCAAAAAACCAGAACTAAGTACTCAAGCACCACTTACAGTGATCAATGAATTGTTCCTTTTCTTCCATACCTTCTACTCAAGTAATCAATAAATTTCTCTACATTTAAATCTATAGCCTGCTTTCTCACTAGCATCTACAGTACTGTCATGTCTAAACCAGTATCCTTATGTATATAGTAGTTCAATTTTCTCCTTTTATGTAGTTTATATAGAGAGAAATTATCTCCTGAATAATTATCACTTGATTCCTTTTTCTCACCAAACTGATTTTCAACATAGTTTTGGATTTCTCTTTATAAATGTAAGTAAACCATGCCAGTTCCATGATCATTACCCATTGTTGTGAATTCCCCTGGTTCTATTTGTATTTTGATGCCAATTCTGCTTACTCAAGAGGGGCTGCCTCAGACAAGAAGTGGATCATGTACTCAGGTGACTTCATGTGAACCTGCTTCCCATCTTAACTAGTCAAATAAAGATTAGAACCTTTGACTGGGCAGTGGGAGGGGAAGGTGGGGCTGGAAGTATTAGAGAGGGAGAGAGAGGAAGAAGGAAGAGAGATGAGGACAGAAGAGGGAAAGGATGAAATAGGAAGAGGTGGGGGAACCACATGAGATCGGGGCACGTTTCCGGTGCGGGCAGTCACAGCTGGAGTTAAAGATCTGGCGTCTGAAGGGGACCATGGCCAACACTGAGTGTACCTTCATTGCCATCAAGCCTGATGGGGTCCAGCGGTGACTTGTGGGAGAGATCATCAAGCGATTTGAACAGAAGGGATTTTGCCTTGTTGGTTTGAAATTTCTGCAGGCTTCAGAGGACCTTCTCAAGGAGCACTACGTTGACCTGAAGGACCATCCCTTCTTTACTGGCCTGGTGAAATACATGCACTCAGGACCAGTGGTTGCTATGGTCTGGGAGGGACTGAATGTTGTGAAGACAGGCCGGGTGATGCTTGGAGAGACCAACCCTGCAGACTCTAAGCCTGGGACCATACGAGGAGATTTCTGCATCCAAGTTGGCAGGAACATCATTCATGGCAGTGATTCTGTGAAGAGCGCAGAAAATGAGATCAGTTTGTGGTTTCAGCCTGAGGAGCTGGTGGATTATAAGAGCTGTGTGCAGGACTGGATCTATGAGTGACAGGAGGGCCCTGCTTTTCTACCTGCTTACTCTTGTTCTCACAGGCAGGGGACCAGCACCTCTAGATATTTCTGGAACTTCTTTGACCCGGAAGCAACCTCTGAGAGCTTGACTCCCTGTGCAGTATCAAATGCCACTGGTAGATTAAAGCGTTCATCTGTCAAAAAAGAAAGAAAGAAAGACAGAAAGACAGAAAGACAGAAAGACAGAAAGACAGAAAGAAAGGAAGGAAGGAAGGAAGGAAGGAAGGAAGGAAGAAAGAAAGAAAGAAAGAAAGAAAGAAAGAAAGAAAGAAAAAAGAAAAAAAGAAAGAAAAGAAAGAGGAAGAGGTGGAAGGAAGATGGAACAGTAGCACATGGCCTGGAGGAACCGAAAGTAGCTAGGGATTTCATAGCTGGAAAATAAGTAGTGTAGTGGTATATCTGTCCAATCTAGACATGCCATTTATAATGTTATAATTGAGTAGTGTGTTCTTTGCATGGGCTTATTGGGGTTGGAGATTTACCACAACAACCCATCCTATTACTTTCCAGTTTATAATAGGAGAGTGCCTCAAACAAGGAAAAGCCCACATCTTTTGGGAATAATTCACTGCCCATAACAAAAAGACAAAGTGTCACATTGTCACAAAAGCTGCACTCATGTCTAAATTTCAGTGGCAATGTAGAAAAGCCAGCTTAACTTCAAAAGCCCCTGTGGGTTTGCTCTAGTGTTGTACTGTATGGGTTTCTGTTCAGCTATCCCTTCTGCCAAACCTGTTATCCGTTATGTTCTTCTCTATGTCAATCCTAACATCCAGGTCCACTAAAAATTTTCAAGAAACTTCTTTCTACAGCTTGTTTCCTGGGAATCCTGGCAACTAGTGTTCTACTTCTCCTGCAGTGGTGTTTGTTAATTCCACATAGGAGGACTAGCTGTTGGGGGACCTCCTCTAGCAAGTGCAGACAGTCTCATCCATCAATGTAGTGCTGCAGGGAGATGATAAGAAGTAAAAATGACAACTCTCTGGAGTTTCTGGAAGAACCACATGGAGTTTTGTGGTTGTGTGTAGTTTGGTACAACCTATTGTATTTTCATGGATAACTCTACTCATGATAAGGGAAAATAAGACATGTTAATTTTTGAGAATGGCTTTGGATAGGTTCAAATATCTGATGATAGGAAAACAAAAACAAAAAACCTCTTCATTAACCATGACTCATAATGAAGACATTTTATCCCACTTCCATAAGGTTGCTTACACAAGCATACTTTACAGTTTTGGTTGAACAAGGTTGATGGGAGTGGGGGGAAGATACTACATAAACTTAGTGGGGAGACTGGCTGTATCTTGGCTAGAACAGACTTATTCTATTAAAAATCTCTTTCTTCTTTAAGGTATCTCTGAAGTAATCCTCACGCTAGAGGTTGCTAAATGCTTATTTAAAAAAAAAACACAAAGATGACAAGGCTAAGAAGCCATGAGACGTATTGTGCTGGTTTGATTGAGAACTAGCCTTCATAGGATTCAGAATTTGAGCACTTATCTCCAGTTTGTGCAATTGTTTAGGTGCAAGACCTTGCTGGAGGAAAGGTTTTACTGGAGCTGGGTTTTGACAGTTCAAAGGCTCATACTAACCCCTTTCTCTTGGCTTTTTCTGCCTCATACTTGCATTTGAAGGTATGGGCTCTTAGCTCTCTGCCCTGCCACTAAACCTGCTTGCTGTTGCAGTTCTCTCCCATGATGGACTATTATCCTTCTGGAACTATAAGACAAAAGAAAACTTCTACCATGAGCTTCTTTTGATTACGTTGTATCACAGAAATAGAGGGAAAAGAAAAAAATAATACACATATGATGTTGGAAAAGGTAGATTTGAACATAAGCTAGCATTCAATGAATTGTTAACTGTGGTACAGATAAGGGATGCATAGGGTAGAGATGTACCCTCCCAAAAGGGAGAGAGCCTGTAGTATCTCAGGGATAATGAACAGTACTCTTATTGTTTTCTCAAACTGTTAAGACATATAAGACCAATGATCATATATTACTGGCATTTTAGGAGGAAAGTTTCATTATTAGTGTGAATGTGACTGAGGGCTAGGATAGGATTTAGAAACTACTTACCTTCAATGCTCAGAATATGCTTTGCATGTACCTAAAATGGAATGAATATGCGTTTTAAATGAGTGCCATTGTTCGAAGGAAAATGGAGAGACTTTGCGAATATCCCTAAAGACAACCAGTATACCACCCCAAAATCCCCTTTGCTCACTATTTTCACTTATCATTGGGTATCGCTGTGAGAATTCATAAAATAGAAAACTGCAAAACATTTTGGAAAGAGTATAGAAGGGGCAGGGTCATGATGATCTGCTTACAATAGAAGGAAATTTGAGGAAATTATACATGAAGCTGGGCAAGAGGGCTGAGAAAGGAAAGAAGCAATTCCAGTTATAGATTTTTGTGAATTAAAGCTAACAATCAACATATTTTAGTTAGGATTTATGATGACAGTGCTTTGGTTAAGATTATTTACTCTTCAACCCTTCAAAATGGTCTCAACAGAAGAGACAGGTTGAGATCTTCAATATTGTTGACTTCTCTCAATTAAAAAATTATTAAAAATTTTACATACAATATATTTTGATCCCATTCTATCCTCAAACTCCTCTTGATCATCACCTCTTCCTTATCCATCCAGCTACATGCTCTCCCTCCTCTCTCTTAAAAACAAAAACAAAAAGAAATAAAAGCAAAACATACAAACTTAAAAAAGAAAATCAGTAAGACAAAAATGACAAAATGATTTTTTTTAAAGTGCACAATAAAGTGGAGTTTACTTTATATTGGCCAATGAGGGCTGAGTGATGTTCTGTTCCATGAGTATAGCAATATGGCGTTAGAGGTCATTTTGTTGCTATCTTCCTTTAGAAAAATAATAGTAGGTTTTCATCTAGGCCAATGACCTAGTCTCAGGGTCTTGGCTACTTTAGTAAGTCAAGTTTGGGTTCCATCTCATATGATAGCCTTAAATTGAATCAAAAAGCAGTAATTGGTTACTCCCATAGTATTTATGCCACAGTTGCACTAGTATATCTTACAGGCATATCTTTGTTGTTAGCAGCACAGTTGATAGCTGGGTGATACTGATGGTTACTTTTCTCTGGTGGCATGCAGAGTATCTTCTAGTCCCATGAGGAGTTTTCAGTAGAGGTAAAGTTTCTAGCTGGGAACCAGCTTAATTTTCCATGTTTGATGATAACTCTTCATTCATAAGTTCTTCCCACCAAATTATGGAGAGTTTTGACAATATCCTATGAGGTCTATGGAACGCCATTGGTCAATAATAAGATATAACCCATTCCTGATACTGAAGGTTTTACTTGGTATCATAAAATATCTCATTGGGCCATACTTTTCTCATATTGGGCAAGCATATTTAAACTCCTTTTATATATCCATATATTTTAAGAAGCATCTACAGTAGTAGGTTTTATTTATTGCTAGTTGTCCCTCTTCATATTCCCTCTCTTACCCTGCATTTTCATCCCCGTCCTATTTAATCCTCTTATTCTAGTTTCCCCTTTATCTATTAATAATAGTATATTCTATTTCTCTTTCCCTCCTTCTCCTTGGTCCCTTACTTACTAGCCTATGTCATTAATCTTATTAATCTAATTAATGACATTAATTATTAATCTAATTAACATATGTATGTATGTAGGCATATATATCTGATTATATGTATGTATATCATATATGCACACATACATAACACATGCAATATTTTTCTTTAGGGATCTGGGTTATCTCACTCAGCCGATTGTTTCTAGTTCTTTCCATTTGCCCAAAAATTTCATGGCAGCTGAATAATACTCCATTGTGTAGATGTTCCACATTTTCATCGCCCATTCATCAGTTGATGGACATCTAGGTCATTTCCAATTTGTGGCTATAAGAAGTAGAACAGTAATGAAAAGAGATGAGCAAGTATCTCTAGTAGGATGTAGAATCTTTCAGTTATGTTTATAACAGCAGTATAGCTGGGTCTTGTGGTCCATCAGTTTTCAGCTTTTTGAGGAACCTCCATATTATTTTCCATAGGGCTGCACCAGTTTGTATGCCCACCAACAATGAATAAGTAAGTTTTTCTCTATTACCATATCTTCACCAACATGTGCTGTGACTGCTGTAAAATGAAATCTTAAAGTAATTTTGATTTACATTTCCCTAATGTCTAAGGATATTGAACCTTTCTTTAAGTGTTTTTTAAACTATTTGTGTTTCATCTTTTGAGAACTCTCTGCTTAGTTCTTGGTGAAAATTTAAAATACTCCCTATTTTAAGTAGGGCTGTGTGTGTGTGTGTGTCTGTGTGTGTGTGTGTGTTCTTGTTCTGCTGAGGAGGTCCTCATGCACTCTATGTAGAAGTGAGGACATTGTATAAGCTACAAAAAGTCTCTACTCCTAAGCTATCATCCACTTCTTTTATGCAGGATTTAACAGTACTGGGCAGCACTCCTTAAAGATATTATCCAACTTTTTTGATGGTTTTGTGAACCACCTCATTAGAAGTGATTTCATTCTACACAGAAACAATGTGAAATAAACTGGTAGGTAGAAAAGTAAGCATCCCGTTCAGGTGATTTCCCACATTTGTAAAATAAGCACATCCAATCATTTCAAGAATAGGCTTTGATTGCTGTCAGGCATGGGAAAGAAAACGTAATCAAAAATCTAAAACCACCAAGCAAAAGACATGTGGGCTTTACTTTTTAGTTTTTCTTATATATGGCTCTGCTTGTACCCTTCTAGTACTGGCTTCAGGAAGTCGGGAAACATGAAAGTGAGATTGTCATTTGTTTTATTTGTATTTTAATGAACAAACACATCACTGATGTTTTTATGAACATATAAAATACTGCATTGTGCCTGTAAAGAAGGGCGCTGTATACCTTAGATTAGCAGATGGATACAAAATTTCTTGGCTTTAAAGATGTCTTAATTCCTGTGAGACGTAGAGAAGACCAATTTTAGAAATATTTAATTGCCTCCTCACAGAAACTCCCATTTTACTTCTAAAAGACTGGATGAGCACCTCACTGACAAAGCCTGGTGACTTTTCAGCAACTTTTGGATTTTTGTCTCCAGTAAAGAGAGAATTTACTTGAAAAAATGTTTTGTATGCTGCTACCCACATATAAAAGATTTATCAAGTATATACTTCTTGAGAAAATACGAATGTGATTATATATAACCATATACCATGTAGTTAGCGTAAATTCTTTACAACTATGGTATGTAGATTTGGAAAAACATCAAACTAAAACCAAAATTTAGATAGTTCTCTTTTTATTGTAACGACTTTCTCCACTGTCTACTCACAATCATGTTTTCAAGAAAAATCTCTCCCTATTTGAAACAGAAATTTAAGTATTTCAAAGAGACTAGAATGTAGGAGTGAAGACTCCATGCCCACATCACCTCTGACATCACTCTACATTCAATGAGTTATGGGGATGTTGTCCTCAGTAACTGGGCCCTGCTGTCAGTTTTTAGAGAGTAACCTTTTGCCCTAGCATAAGCCTGCATTGTTTAGGGATCTCCACAGGACCACCTTGGCCAACAACTCAAAGAAATATAACCAAGTCACACCACTGGAAGCCTTGCATGCTACAAGATGGCCAGTTCAGACCCTGTTTCCTTCATTACCAGGAATCCTCACTAAGGTCACCCTCATAAATTCCAGGAATTTTCCACTGTAATAGGGTTCCATCCCCTCCCAATATTCCTCTGTTTCTCACCACATTCTCTCATCTTCCCCATCCTTCCCAGTCCTCTCTACACCAGCCCTCCAGCCCACCTTCAGAACTTACTCTATTTTCCCTTCTGAGGGAGGTACATGCATTGCTGTCTCTCACCCCACACTCCAGACCTCCTCTTTGCCTAACCTCTCTAGGTCTGCAGATTGTAGCTTGATCATTATTTACTTAACAGCCAATATCCAATTATAAGTAAATAAAGACCACATTTGACCTTTTGCTTTTGGGTTACCTCAATCAGAAAGATAGTTTTCTAGTTGCATCCATTTGTCTGCAAATTTCATGATTTTTTTTTAACAGCTGAGTAATATTCCATTGTGTAAATATACCACATTTTTCTTTATCCATTCTTCTGTTGAGAGACATCTAGGTTGTTTCCAGTTTCTGGCTATTATGAATAAAGTTACAAGAAACACAGGGGAGCAAGTGTTCTTGTGGTAGGATGAGATGTCCTTTGGGTATATGCCCAAGAGTTGTATAGCTGTATCTTGTAGACTGATTTCCAATCTCCTGAGGAATAACCATATTGATTTCTATAGTGGCTGTACAAGTTTGGACTCTAATCAGAAGTGGACGAGTACTCCATTTTCTCTAAATCTTACCAGCATGTGCTGTCACTTGCATAATTGATCTTAGCAATCCGACGAAATCTGAAAGTAGTTTTGGTCTCTATTTTCCTGATGGCTAAGGATGTTATACATCCCTTTAAGTGTTTCTCAACCATTTGATATTTCCCTATTGAGAGTTATTTATTTAGATATGTACTTTATTTTTAAAATTATAGAGTATTTGGTTTTTGATATTTAATTTGAGTTTATCTTGAGTTTTTTTAAATATATATTTTGGATATTAGACCTCTATCAGATGTGGAGTAGGTAAAATTCTTTTTCCACTCCATATGCTGCCTCTTTGTCTGCTCAATGCTGTCCTGCTGTCCTTTGCCTTACAGAAGCTACTATGTTTCATGAAGTCCCATTAATTAATCATTGATCTTAGTGTCTGCATTTTCAGTGTTCTGTTTAGAAAGTCTTCTCCCGTGCCAATGCATCCAAAGCCATTTCCAACTTTCTCTTCTATCATGTTCAGTGTATCTAGTTTTATGTTGAGGTCTTTGATTCACTTAGACTTGCCTTTTGTGCAGGATGGTAAATATGAATCTATTTGCATTCTTCTGCATGCAGACAATCAGTTACACTAGCACCATTTGTTGAAGATGCTGTCTCTTTTTTTTCCAGTGTGTATTTCTGCACTCTTTACCAATAATCAAGAGTCCATAGGTGCATGGATTTACATCTGGGTCTTTGATTAGATTCCATTGATCAATATGCCAAAGCCATAGATGTTTTAGACACATATTGAATGTCCAAAATTTTTTGCAATGCAAAGGGAGATTATTTGCATCATTGCAGAAATTATTGCATGGTATTAAGCTAGATTTGATTCCTGAGTTCCTTTGTTTTTTGTTTTTTTTTTCTAGCTAATGAAGTGCTAGCAATATTGTGTTCTGGAATATAATAGTCATTTAATTATTCTTTTTTCCTTTTGTGACTAATGTGGAAGTTCTGGATTACAAATGAAAGAACCATGAGTTACGAGAGTCTTTGTGAGTCCCCAAGTGATGCCCTTTCAACTTTATAAATACTCTAAACTTGATAATTTTGGTCCATTGACTGTATCAATTTGTACAGAATCCATTTTCACCTGGACGTGTAAGTTCAATCCTTCTGCTCAGATCCCACATTGAATTTGATCTGCAGTTTTGTGTTGCTCTTCATTCTCTGGATGCCCCTGGTCATTTCCTTGTTGATATATTTGAGGACTCATATAGGTGGGGTCTTACAGATGAAAATCAGAATTGAATTTGCCATTTAGCTAATTGAATAGTATGGATCTCATCTTATTTTTTTTTCACTTTTTTATTAATTATTTTATTTATTTTATTTCAAATGTTATCCCCCTTCCCAGTACCTCTACCCCATTCCCCTTCCCTTCTCATCTAGAGGGTGCTCTACCACCTACCCACTCATTTCTACCTTACCCCTCCAGCATCTCCCTTCCTTAGGGCATCAAGCCTCCACAGGACCAAACATATCCTCTATCACTGAGGACAGACAAGCCAGTCCTCTACTACATATGTAGCCGGGGTCACAGACCAGCCCATGTATGCTATTTGGTTGTTGGCTCCCAGGGGGGAGCTCCAAGGGGGTGGACAGTTGACACTGTGGTTCTTCCTATGGGGTTGCAATTCCATTCAGCTCCCTCAGTCCTTCTCCTAACTTCTCCACACGGGTCCTGCACTTAGTCCAGTGGTTGCCTGCAAGCATATGCATCTGTCCCAGTAAGTTGCTGGCAGAGCCTCTCAGAGGACAGTCATTCCAGGCTCCTGTCAGTAAGCACATCTTGCATCAGCAATAGTTTCAGGGTTTGGTGTCTGTGCATGGGATAGATCCCAAGGTGGAGCAGTCTCTGGATGGCCTTTCTTTCAGTCTCTACTCCATTTTGTGTCCCTGCATTTCCTTTAAACAGGAATAATTCTGGGTTAAAAATTTTGAGATGGAGGGGTGGCCCTCATGGTGGAGGCCATGTCTATCTACTGGAGGTAGTCTCTTCAGGTTCTGTCTCCCTGCTGTTGGGCATTTCAGTTAATGTCATTTCCACTGGGCCCTGGGAGCCTCCCATATCCCTGGTGTCTGGAACTTTCTCTGGTTCTCCTGGTTCCCTAGTCCTCATAGCTGCATATTTCTATTCATTCTCTTGGCCCTCTGGGCTTCTCTCTTGTCTCCTCCCTGATAAACACTGAACATATAGTTCTTTAATTTTTACAACCCCTTACCATTAATGATGTCTTTCAACTCAAGCCAAAGATACCAGCCTCATGGGCTCTGAGGTCTCTGTCTGAGAAGTAGGTACTTGCTTGTTTTTCTGATACAAATATTCCTTTTAGCTTTCAGCTCATATCAGTAACTTCGTCACAGTAATTCCTTATGTCAATGGTGGTAATTATCCCTGTAAAGACACTGTCCTCATTTGTTATTGGGACTTCTCAACTTCCTCTCTGTTTAAGAAAATAAAACCTCTGATGTCTTACCACTTTCACATGCATTTGTAGCTAGTCCTTATATTTCCCTCCTTTAGCAGAGTTCACATTTTCCTCCTTCATCTATACTTAACTGGTATTATCTTTTTTCTCTATGTCCTACTTGGCCCATTGGAATCAAAAGATGGTAGTCTAAAGCTGAAAGAGGCTTAACCACACCCTGTGACTGAATCTCTGTTATCTGGGATCCCTTTCTTTTCTTCATTGGGTTCTGTACTCAGAAAGGTTTTTTTTTTTTCTAAAAGCAATGTATTTGCTTTGGTAATCTTCCAATTGTTCCTTCATCTTTTGCCACCAATGACATATGCAATTGGTATTCAGAATTCCTCACCAGGGCAAGACTGGTTGTCACTGATTATGTCACTGCACCAAAGTGATAAAGTATCCTCTCCTCCAGCTGGGCTAGGACAGACAACCAATCAAACAGTAAAACTTAATGTTTCCAGAAGCCCTGGGAGTGTTATCTTAAGTGAATGCAAGTTTTCCATTAGGCTATTTTCGAAGCTGAAAATAGCTCATGGAGTAATCCTTCAAAAACCCCTTCTGAATCAGGAAGCCTTAGGTGGGGATAACAAATATAATCCTACCTGGTATTCCACAGGGGCTTTCAGTAGGTCTTAACTTTTTATTGCTCCTAATTCATGTCTTTCTGCAACTGACTCCATACTCCCAAGCTGTAACGAGGTAGACATCACCAGCACCTGCAGATATACCCCTGCACCTACCTTGAGTCCCGATGCTCAGTGCAGGGAAAAAAAATCCACCCAGCAGGAGACCAGCTGCCATGGCCAAGAGGCTATCAAATCATAAATCTGTAACATTTGACTGAATGATCTGAGAGACCAGATGCTTTTGAGCTTCCCAGAAAAAAGCTTTGAACATAAACAATGTGAAATGTGTCTAGCCTAGATGGGCCTGGGAGATTCCTCAGTTCTGATAAAAACAAACAAACAAACAAACAAACAAAAAAACAAACAAAACCGAAAAAACAGGGCAGATCTGAAGTTGGTGATGTCATAGTTCCTCCTAGAAGGATATTAGGTTTGCCTTCTGTCTACCTGTTTTAATGGCTACTTTTTAAAGTCATCTGGTACTATTCTCATTATCTCATAAATACTAACTCATATAATCTTTCTAATAGCTCTTCAAGGCAATCATGATTCTGATTTTTAGTTTATTTATGGGGAAACTGAGGCCAACAGCAGTCCAGTGTTTTTTGGTGAATCAAACAAGTAGTTGGCAGCAGAGATAAGCTCTGAACCTTTAGTTTATGTTTTCCCCCAGTAAAACATATTATCTAGCTTTTTTCACCTCAACCAAATATCCTGTATTAAATGTCCAGTGATGTTTGAGGTCAAGTCTGATAGATCAGAGAGGTCATGGATTGGACAGATGTCCAATTTATGCTAGTAATTTCTAGGGGACAATGTAATAACATTGCCATTAGGAGGATAATTTGGGAAGGCATCTTTACAGGGATATAAAATTATTGAGAGAACATCAATATGGCACACGTTTGATATATTAGACTCAAGTCTCTTTCCTGATCTCACAAAGTATAACCACTGTCCCTCATTTAAATTCTGACTTCTCTCTACTCATTGTAAAAAATAAATGTGCTGATTCATATTTTTTTTTTCGGGTTTGCCACGGTACATGGAAAGAAAACAGGGCAGTATTTTCTTTCCTTCAGAAACAAGTAACAGAAGAGTAACATTAGCATCCAAATCACACTTGTCCCACTGTAGGTAATCATCAAAGTACAAGAACACAGATTCCATCTTGTGTGAACTAGCAGGACCACTGTGCAGTGGAAGAAATTGTCCATGATTAAAAGGGGGAACATTCAACCCTCAGCAATCATCTGAGGGTGCTAAAGTTGACCTCGTTTTGAATTTTATTGTTTACAGGGAATTTCTCTTGTTTTGCTTTTCCCCAGCAGCCCATGTTAGAGTAAAGCAAAATACATTATTGATGTGGTGGTTGAAAGAAGAAAATGTATTCCCCCAGTTCCATTATGTTAGCGCTTGTAGTTCTGTCTTCAGCCGTTTCCAGGGGCTAGATATGTTTGCTTCACAATGATTTCAGCTGCCCCAATCTTTAATAAAACAATGATGGGCAATTATTTCATTTGTTTCCTACCATTCAGTTACATTGATTCCTGGCTTGTGGGCTACAGTTGGAGGCGTTCTTGACCGTGTGTAGCATGGTCATCAGAAAGGACATTGGTCTCTAATGTACATTGCTGATGCTAGTTTTCTTCCCCAGCCATCTATTTTATTAGCATTATCAGTTGATATACTGAACTCCAGAGCAATGCATTTTAAGTTAAATAACCATTGAGGAGCTCAGCAGGATGTTCTCGTACCCTGTTTTTTATCTGCTCAGGGTCATCATGATTCTATCCTAAGTTCCCTAAGTTCAATCAATTTAGGGAGAAATTAGACTCCTGCAAATCCAAAACACACATGAGTTGGATGTTATCTTCTTAGGATATTCACCTTGTGTTGCACACATTTCGTGGAAAAAGAAAATGTTCAGTGTGAAATGAGTGACTGGTAACTGAAGTGGATTTTTCACCTCGGCATTTGGAAGGCTTACGCAGGACAGATGAAAAACAAGTATTACAATCAAGTCTCATTTGTTGAAACAATATTACTCACTTAATTAGTGAGAAGTTTACGTTTGCCTGCAATCAGCAAAAATCTGTGCTCCACAGTGCTCTGGTTTCTGAGTGTTTTCATGCATTTTATCATATACACAAGTATTCAAAATAGTCTCTTAGTTGTGTTATTATCTTGGAAGATATTTAATTCCAGAAACTGTTTCCTTGGTGAGAAAAATGGAAGTTCTTCTTATTAAACAGCAAAACATTTCTCTTTGATAGGGCAATTTAGTTTGGATAAATGAATAGCACCAGAGCCAAGATTTGAGAGAGCTTAACACAAGTGCAGGTTCTTCTGGATGTGCTCACTGCTCTCTGGCTGACTTTCTTTCCGGGAGCTGCTGCTTTGGAATTAACAGAAGAGAGGAAAGGTTTATAGATTCAGTCTAATGATGCAAATAGCAGGAGATAAATTTATTTTTAATTTTTTATCGCCTAACTAGGGTTTACAACCCACTTTGTCAAATCATGGACTGGCAAATAAGTTTTAAATAGGTAATTGCATCACTATGGAATCAAGAAGTCCTGAAGTGATAGGAAAAGAGTTCAAATTCACACTGTAAAATCAACTGGGGAGCTGTTTGGTTTAATATTATATAAAACAGTTTGAACTCACAGTTAGTAAAGCCATCAGTAGCATGGTAGAGCCAGGTGGACTCAAGGGAAGGATCTGGAGCTCTGCACATATGTTTCTTGTCTTTCTTCTCAGGCTCTTAGAACATTGAACAGTGGTTTATGGTCAGAGAGCAGGACACTACATACATGGGGGGGGTCCTAATATGACCTTCAAAGACATGCTCCCAATGACCTACTTCCTAAAACTTGGCCTTGCCTTATGTCTTAAAATATCCCCTTCCTTCCAGTAGCTCCAGCTCTGTCAGCTGGGGTCAAGTTTAACACCCAAGATTTTCTGGGGGCATTTAAGACACAAATAAGAACAAGTGACAGAATTGGGTTGTCTGTGAACACAGGTTCCAGCAACGGTCAGCAGCTGTGCACTCCTAGAACTCTTTAAGAGCTTGAAGAGATAACACCATTGGTATGTGCAGAACATTTTCTTCATCTGATGTTCTTTATCTGTTGATGTGAATTCAAGTTAACTCTCCATCCTGGATACTGTGATCCTGTCATTTGAGACATCATGAAAGCTCATGAAGGACAGAATGTGATATGAGATAAACCAGCCACAAAGAGACAAGGATTGCATGATTTCACTCACAAATGTAAGAAAATTGTTCCTCTGGTAGACTTTGAGAGGAGAAGCTTCTTACCAGAGACTGAGACAAATTGGGGGAATGGGGAGGGGAGACCTTAACCAATCATAATCATTATGATTAATACTCAGGTTGATTGTCCATCCTGGCCACTGCAGTTCTCATCATCCTTGAAGTGTCATTCTTCTGGAACTAGAATAACACCAGGGCATTCTTGGATAGGAAAGGTTAATTCTATTGTTCTGTAGCACAGCAGGGTGAATATACATTACAATAATTCTCTAGGTGATATCAGAAAACAAACATGTGCATATATTCACCTTATAGAAATACTACAAGCTTAAATTTAAATGACAGCATGCTCATCACATTTAGTCAATCACTACTCAATTACAGACATCTAAAGACTTGTCATTTCATAATAGTATAATATAGTATAGCAATTTTTCCAGTAGAAAATAAATAGTAGACTGAAAAGAGTTATTTTAACACATTCTCTCTCTACTCAGGTTGGGAACTTTGATCTTAGAGAAGTGGAAAACACAATATCTTTATTATACTGACAATACTGGAAAAATTCCACGGCAATTGAGAGCAAGAAACAACCTTGACCTTGAAGGGGAGCAGGGTATTTAATTCTGGGTATGCAATGACTCCATAGTTCTCCAAAAGAAAGAAATACAGCTGTGACCTGACAATTTTTCAACCCTATTTGGGCATCCCCATGAGAATATCTGGAATAGTATACATTTCTTGATACCTAAAGTCAGAGAGGCCATTCCATCAGCTCAAATGTTATAACAAAACATTGTATCATATAATATCAACACAAAAGAGTCCCACTCAAACAATTCCCCAGTGTTCCTGGGTGGCTTACAGATAGGTAGCAATTATTTCCCATAGTCTGTAGGCTGGGTATTCGACTAGAAAACAGCAGGATGATGGGCATCTGCCAGGAGCTAATAGCCAACTTTTTATAGTGTCCTCACATGGACCTCTCTGGGACTCCATGACCAGAATATGATCTTAGTCACTAAGGCTTCAGTCTATGACTTTATCATATCTTAAAGCCCCCACTTCCTACCACCACATGAGGGCATATATTTTCTTTTAAAATAGTTTTATTGAGAATTTCATATATTCATATAAAGTGTTTTGATCAAGTCCACTCTCTCCCTATCTCTTCCTTCATATTCTTCCCCATTAAACTTTTCTCTCAATTTTATGTGCTTGTTTGTTTAACTCACTGAATTAACTTAACAATACCAGTCTGTGTGTGGGTGTAATGTCATCTACTTAATGATGGTAGACTCCTAGGAGCCTCATCCTTAAAGAAAGTTGACTCTCCCTCCTAACAGCTATCAACTTCCAATAGTCCCTTAACTGGTTGAGACTTCATGACTATTTTCTTTGTCCATGCTGGAAGTTTTTCTGGATTGATCATGGGAAGATCTTATACTTGCTATCACAATCACTGTCTTCTTATGTGCAACTGCCCTTATACCCAAGAAGCATTGCTTTGCTATAGTAACCTACTAGCCCTGGTTCTTACAATCTTGCCATCTTTCTGTCTTCCACCCACTTCTTTGAAGATCTCTGAACCTTGAGATCTGCATGTATCTGAGAGAGGGAGAGAGAGAGAGAGAGAGAGAGAGAGAGAGAGAGAGATATTGAGAGAGAGAAACAGAGACAGAGATAGACAGTGAGAAACAGAGACAGAGATAGACAGAGAGACAGGGAGAGACAAAGATAGAGAGACAAGAAGAAAGAGACATTTCATGTAGGGCTAACACTCTACAATCTCTTATTTAAATATTGCCAGTTGTGAATTTATGTCTTGATTGCTATTTACTGACAAAAGAAGATTCTATGATGATACTTGTGAGATTCATGATTCTATGGTGGCAATTATCAGTCATTAGGAGTCATAATACTTTGTCTAGTTGGCAGAATAATAGTATTACATTCTCCTTTAGGGACTGAGACCTGTTTAGCTACCGGTTCTTGGCTTCAATAACAGTGCCAGATATGAGTCCCATTGTGTAGAATGAACCTTAAATCCAGCCAGAAAGTTGTTGATTACTCCCATAACATTTGTGCCACAATTGCATGAGTGGATATATCTTGTCATGCCAGTTGTTACTGTAGTTCACAGGGTTCACAACAGGTAAGACTGATGATTATGTTTCACTCCTGATAGCATACATTGTACTTCTCAGTGCTATACAAATTAACAAGTAGGGTTCTACATTCCAAGTCAGTACCAGGTTGATTAGTGGTTTGTGATTCAAATATGTGCTATCTCTAGCAGTATTATTTGACCATCAGTTTCTGGAGATTGACCATGAACAACAGCAATATAATGTACTGTTTCAATTTACCAATACCTCCAAAAGAGGTAACCTATACCTGGTGCTAGGCTTTTTATTTACTAGCCAGTGATGTAGTATCTAGGAAAGGGGTTAAATGGAGTTACCCTATAAAAGAAGGATAGTTACATAAAACATACACATTTGGAGAGGGAGACACAAATATTTGCTTATGACAGATAACATGAAAGGAAAAGCGTATACCACTAGAATATATGTATGTCATCGGAGAAAGGAAACTGTTGATGTCCTATTTAAGAATTGTTTTAGTTTTGTGCATCTGGAGCAGGGCTTGACATTTTAAAGTTTCTTAGAAGCACATCTCAGGCTCAGAGTTATAAATATTTTGCAATTAATGTTGGTTTTCCAGAGTTCCAGGGAAAGATATCCCATTCAGTCATTATATGCCTAGAAATTTGTCACATTGTAAAAACTTAAACAAAAGGCAATGTGATTAAATAGCTTAAGGGTTGGCCATTTGAGTTTGCCAGATACAGCTAGAACAAATTAAGAGTTTGTGCTAAATTAAGAATTATCTAGGTAAATTTGAACTTGTGATAGACAGTGAAGACAAATTCTTACTACAAGTATCCCCATTGCAACACTTAGTGTTCACCTTCAACTTAAATTTAAATGGTTGTCTTTCCTTTTTTTGTTTTTGTTTTTGTTTTGTTTTTATTTTATTTTTTTTTTGTTGTTTTGTTTTTTCAAGACAGGGTTTCTCTGTGTAGCCCTGGCTGTCCTGGAACTCACTCTGTAGATCAGGCTAGCCTCAAACTCTCAAACTCAAAAATCCGCCTGCCTCTGCCTTCCGAGTGCTGGGATTAAAGGTATGTGCCACCACCGCCCGGCTACTGGTTGTCTTTCATTTTTATTTGGCAGTGCTGTTACCAGTTCATCAGTATGATAGTTCTATAGCACAATAAATACTTAGAATCTATATACTGAATGATTGAATTAAAAGATATATTTTAACTATCTGAATATAAATGAATTTACCTTTGGGTTTGAAAGAAAAAAACCCACTTTTAGGTACATTTTAAATTAGCATTCCAGAGTGTTTTAGTTGCAGATATACCTTGGACCAGATATGCTTGTGTATGTTTGTGTGTTTGCGTGTTTATGTGTGTGTGCATTTGTCAAATTCTGTGATATTTGGTCATATCTTGAGTCCATAACTTGAGGAATCATGGCTTCCTGAACAAAAATGAAATGTATACTGATTTTTAATAAATTGTAATGCTCAAAAAATAGATATCACCTACTGATAAGAATTACAGTATTGAAAAGTATTGTAAATGATAAAGCAACCTTCTCAAAAATAAATTCTATTCTCAAGGAGTCAGCAGGGTGATAGAGTTTGTTTTCTTTAAATGTTGCTTTTCCTCATTCTTCTTCCTTCTTTTCTACCTATCCTAAACTTGGTAGCTGACAATATTCAGGCAATAAAAGAGATGAGTGGATGTTCATCCGTCATTCATCACCGGACATCCCATGGCCTCAGAGTTCTGTGAACTTTTTGCAATTTTCCACACTAAGTGACATTGGCATCCGAAGCTCTTGGAATTGATGAAGTCTCTTTTAGCAAGGGCTATTTACTTGAATATTAGTTTTTAAGGCTAGCTTTCAATTTACTATTTAGTGATGCAAAAGTGCTGGGATCATAATATTGGGTACTGTGTAAAAGATTATCTCTGTATTATTCAAATGCTGATTTCTGTGGCAGGAGAGATTTGAGCACAGACTGGACTTTGGTATTGTTACTCATAGTGCTGCATCATATTTTGGTATATTTTGTAAATTCTCCATCTCTCACCTTCTGTTTGATTTATTAAAAAGCTGATAGACTTTAGCAAAGGCAGAAAGTAGAAGGTAGGAATTCTGGAAAGGGATAGGAGTTCTGAGAAGGAGTTAGGGATGGGAGATTCATAGCCAACATGAAAAAGTTAGTCTTATGAAACTCTAGAGGTAACCAGCCACTTGGCAGACATAGACTAGTATAATCAGGTTACCTGAGTTATGAGCTATTTGGGAAACAAGCCTAGCATAAGGCCCAGGATTTAATTTATAAATAAATAAGCCTATGTGTGGATTCAGGACCTGAGGTAGACATTAAATAACCTTAAGTTACATGAAAGGCTGGAGCAATGAAGATCTCAAGAAAAACAAGAACAGAAAAAAATATTAACAATAACAGCAAAATCTAGGCATTGCTTATAGTGGTAAGCATATGAATACAACTTTGGAAATTTGTCTTCATTCCAGGAAGAACTGAATGAATGGCTATTTTTAATTTGCAAGTAAAAAAAATCAATTCTTCACTCGATGTTCTGGGAGCCATTGTGACTGGACCTTTTGGCTGAATCTAGCAGGGGCTTTACTTTGAATGCAGAAGGTCTATCAGGTCCTTCCCAAGCCTATTATGTCTTATGCTTGGTATTGTTGGTGAAGCATTCAATATCTTTGTACAGGAATACTGAGCTAGAGTTTGGGGTCATCTTAAATGAAATGGGACTTTATTTTCATGTCTCAGACATATGTAGACATGGGAAGATTTTTAACATGTGTTTTAGCCTATGTGTCCTCTGAGCAACTGGCATTTACTTGTCTCTGAGTCCATCTGCCTATAGCCATTCTTTCTCCAGAACTATTTGGATCAGTATTAGGGTTGAGAATGATAGCACACACCTGTAGCCCCAGCATGTGAGAGAAGACATAAGAATCAAGAGAATCAAGAGATCAATTACATCTACCAGTGCCGAAAGTTTGAAGCCAGCATGAAATACTCTCTCAAAGAAACAAACACAAAGGAAGTAAACAAAAAGGTTGGGCTGATGGACTTGGAAATTCGGAATATGAACAATAAGAAAGTAACAGTGAACAGTGAGTGATTATGTTGAAAAATCAAAAAAATTGAAGGACATATAAATAGAAGAATCAGATTTACTCAGAGAAAGATGGAAGGGATTAACCTTCTTCTCCCCCCACCCTCCAAAGCACAACTCCATTATACTAATCCAAGATGAGACGAGGGAACAGAACATGGCCGGTGGCAAAGCTGCATCTTTGCTCCATGGTTTGGGGATTACCACATCTACAATAAGGTCTTGTTTTACTTCAGTTAATAATGAAAGATCCTGTTCTCTGTGACTGATTCCTTGTGCTGTCTTGCTGGGAGCCAGTGTGGCTTAGAATGGGTTGGAGCAGGACACAGCCTTGGACATAGAGGTAGCTTTAAAGACTGATGGCCTCTGGATATAGTTTTAAAGACTTTTGCTTTCTGGCCTTTAAACTCTAGCTGTGCTGAATGCTGGCTTCTAAAACATCCTAATAACTTTCTTGGTCATTGTCCTGCTCTAATGTAATGTCATGAAATGTAATCATTCCTAGTTTTTTTGTACCTTTTTCAGGAAAGCAGATCGAATGGTTTTTCCAACATCCTTGTTTTTCTTTGCAAAAGTTTACTAAAAGTTCAAACATAAATCCAAATCATAAATTGAATAAGAAATTTGTAACAAAGATGTTTACATGTGTTCCATTAAGAGTAGTTATCTAACTAGACATTTATTTTCTGTCACTAACTCCACAGGTTCATTTAAAGTTAAAAAAAATCATTAATTCTTGTGACTAAGTTATTGAAGCTTTGTATAGAAAAACCTAGTCAATATTTTATCTTCTGTCCTTGCAACTACAATAAATCGTTAGTTCCCTTTTATGACCTTTGGTTAATTGTTTTACAACTTCTTGGAAAATCTTCTAAGTTATAAATGCCTGCTTTCTCTCTTACATGCAATTAACTCATGAAACATGAAGACTGGCTGAGTTCTAATTGCAGTTTTCATATCAGAAAGGGCTTTAAAAGTAGTCCTACTAGAAAGGGCTTAATAATCACTAGTACAGTTTTAGGAATTCTTATAGGATCATCATTAAGAATTTAGAAATCATCTATTTGTCTATAGAGCATTACTACAAGACAGTACATTTTTGTTGATCTTCAGAAAACTTTCCAAAAGTGTTGACTAATACCTAGTGTTTGTTATACATATTTAATAATAACAGGAAAGGCATATTAATAGCAAGAATCTTTCCTAAAATGTAGTCCCTTTTGGCCTTGACAGAAAAGGGCTCATTCATCAGAGTTCACAGTCCATGATCTCAGGAAAGTCACCTGATAGTTTTTAATCTCTTCTACATGGCTCCTGGTACTGTCTCAGCTTACCTCTCCCTTTTATTTCTTCTGATTGTAAAATTTCTTTACAGAGTTGGATCTTCCTAGGTTTCCATAAGATGTACCTGCGTACATTTTTTTCCAGAAGGCTTAACCTACTTGACCTAAATTAAAACCAAGAAAATATATTTGAATCATCGATCTTGTTAGTTTAAGCCATTGTTGGAGCCACAGGAAAAACATCTGCCCTTAATAGAAAAGTCCAATCTGTCAACAGTGTCCATTAGTCATGAAGAATGGCTCAACACAGCACATTATTTCTAGTGTACCAGAATACCAGGAAATACCACTATAACATTGATTGTACATGGCCAGCTTCTCATAGATTGGGGGCAATAGTTGAGGCTCATCAGAATTAGAGCAGCTTGATCTAGCTTGAAGTTGAGAAACTCTCTTTAGTTTTTTTGGCAAGTAGGTAGGTATGTGAATAAAGGAGCTTCTATCTATGTGTGTCATTGTATCCTACACAGCCCTAGTGATTGACTTAACTGGGATGATGAAGGAATGAATAAAGGATAGACACACAGAGACACATACAGAAAAACTGACATCAGATGAGATGTGTTTGCTACGATAGAGGGATACCAATAATGCAAACAACTTAGAATCTCAGTGTGTTTGTTATATTCTACATTGTAGTATATTTTAAAAAAAAAGGAGGTAAGGAGGTGGAATAGTATTTAGCTATAAACATCCAGGAGCTAGAAGTTGCAATTGCTGAGTTTTGTGTACACTGCCAATATCTGAACACTGGCCAGAAGAAGCCTCTTTTGTCAACTCCAAGCCTGACTCAAGTAAGGCTTTGACAATTCACATGAGGCCTTGATCCTTGTCGATAATGCTTTTACTCAAGACTTCATACACTCCTTACACATCTGCTCAGGAGTTCCTTTGACAAACTGCATCACATTTATGTTCTGCTTTCTAGAACAAAGATACAGTCATATGATAGCTTAATTCTATTGGGATGTTGCTCACTTTCAGGGGTCCTTTGTTAATCTGCTTATCAACTGTCATAACGAAACTCCACACAGTGGGTGGTATAGCTTCTTCTTACCTTATTTGGTAACCTTATTGCAGGGATATCAGTCTCATGACACAATCTAACTTTAGCTCTAAAGGCTGTGTTTCCAAACACCACTATGTTATCATGTGAACTGGGAACAAAATTCATTGCATTGTAGGTCCTGAGGAAAAAGAATTTCATTCAGAAATTCCAAACCATGTAGAGAGCATGAAGGAAATTAGATTTGTGGGGCCTGATGAGCTGGATAGAGTTACTTCATCTTACATTTACAAATGTGACTTCCCTCTGGTCTATCTTTCATCCTGTCTTTCTTGCAGCTTGCACATAGCTCAGCTGTGCTGCCATTGTGAATTTGCTTGGATTTCCCAGTGAGTTTGTCATTCTGGTTCTTAATTCTTCCCCATTTTGTTGATACATCTTTTTCTTCTGTGAGGCAGTTTTCTTTTCATTTAACTTCATTGAACATGTGCTAAAAAAAAGTTGCATTCGTGAGAAATTCAAACATTTCATAACAATCTTCAGCTGTGGTTCAAAGGTATTCTGGAGCTGACAAATGTATTTCTACGTTTTCATCTATTTTTCTTGGTGGATATTTGACCTTGTGGTTTCACTGCCATTTTCTTATTGACCACAGTCATACACAATAACAACCCAAGGTTTGTCTGCTTTTCTTTTCTGTGTTTTCCTTGATAACTATGGCATCTATTTCATAACTATCCAGATTTATGACAGCCGCCTTCCAGGGTGTTTTTACTTCTGAATTTGTATAATTTGGTAGTCATGAAAATGACCATGTCATTTGTTTCTCAAATAGTTACAAAGACTTAAATTTTTGGTGTACTACTGAATACACACAGCTCAGATTGCTAGGTTCATAGAGTCTGCTTGTGTATTTAAACAGGCTATCTATCTATCTATGTATCTATGTATCTATGTATCTATGTATCTATGTATCTATGTATCTATCTATCTATCTATCTATCTATCTATCTATCTATCTATCTATCTATCTATCTATCATCTATCTATCATCTATCTATCTATCTATCTATCTATTATCTAAATATCTATCTATCTATTCATCGATCTATCATTTATGGGTATGATTGTTTTGCCTGTGTGTGTCTGTTCTCCACATGCATGGAGTGCCCTCAATGGATAGAAGAGAACATCTATCCCCTTAGGACTATAGTTAGGAATAGTTGTGAGCAGTCCTTCAGGTGCTGTACATCAAACCTGACACATCTGGGAGAACAGCCAGTGTTCTTAAGTGCTGAGTGATTTCTCCAGCTCATAAAATAGGTGCTTCATCTAAGTATCTATAAATGGTTTAGATTCTGTGGCAACATCAATGCACGCTAAAGCTAGAACTAACTAAATTTGCACATAAACATACCTAGCAATGATAATAATAGTAATAACGATTATTACTAATTACTACTAATAATAGTAATAATGATGATGATGTTGATGATAAAAATGGGCAAGAAGAAAGTCATGAAATGATATTTAATCAGAATTTTCAGAGAACAGAGGTAACATAAGTTTATCTGGAAAGAACATTCAAAGTTGAAGTAGCACCAAATGTAGCAGCCCTGAGGCTGTGACATGCTTGATTTATTTGAGGGATTATAAGGGGTGCAGAGTAATCAAAGAGAGTAGGTCAAAACTGCAGAAATGTTAAGAAGGCCAAAGAAATAAAGTACAATATTTCAAATATGAAACATTTTCCACAAAATGTTTTAAATGTTTGTCTCCAGCTTGTGGCATTATTGTTTCTCGTTGGAGTGTTACTTTGACTATCATAACTGCTCTGGTTCCAGTTCAAGCTCCCTGCTATTTTGTTTGTAGCATTTATAAACAAACCACTGCTGCATGAATCCTCCAGCATGAATGGGCTCCACTGTGACTTCTTTACTGTGGTGAACTGAAATTTCCCTGAAACCAGGAACCCCCTGAAACCATGAACCAAAGTAAACCCATCCTCTCTCAAACTGCTCCTGTGTGGTGTTCTATCATGACAACAATAAACACCAGGGGACTGACAAGCCAAGGCATTTATTGATTGATTGATTGATTGATTGATTGATTTACTAATTTTGCTGTTACTCAGTCTTATTTTTATCTCTGGGCCTTTGACCTTGATCGTCTCTGAAGAGTTTTTGTCTTGGAGTTTCAAATGACTCATTGCTTTTGAGTCTTTACTCAAATGGCTTTTCCTCAATGAAGTCTTCCCCACAGCCTTTTCCATCATTGTCCCTGATTCATGCCATGACTGCTGTGGCTGCCATTGCTCTTTAGCACTCATTGGTCAGCTTCTGTCTCACTATCAGCTGCAACTCCACAAGGCTTGGTGTTGTGACTGACTTCCTTATAACTTTCTCCTCAGTGCCTTGAAATTTTATCAAGCACCCCCTAATACTTGTTGAGTAACTGGATAAATGAATATTATTACTCTATTAAAATAGGACAAAATTGATTAAACACTCGAATAGTAATAAAAAAAGAGTTAAGGTAAAATGTTCTGAAAAAAGTATGTGAATCTTGAAGTGTATATATTTGTATGTAGATATGTCTACCTTAAGATAAGTTTTGTAGATATATCTACAAGATAAGACATACCTTGTAAATGTGTCTACTTTAAGGCAAGAGGATAACATACAATGAAAAAAATCATAAGGAAGTGAACGGGATGGTGGTCAAGCGTGGGAAGAGAGGGGGCAGGAGAGGGCTGGGAGTGAGAATGATGGGTGCATCTCTGGGACTAGATGGATGTCTAGGACAGTGGAGGATTATGGGGAGACTATGGGGTTAACCCTAGCTGAGATGCCCACCAGAGGGAGTTATAGAGACGGAAGTAGCCACCTCTTGTAACCAGACAGGATATCCAGAAGTAAGAGAAGGATATCAACCTACCCACAAAACCTTCAACCCAAAATTTGTCTTGCCTACAAGATGTGCAGGGACAAATACGGAGCTGAGACTAAGGGAACACCCAAACAATGATAGCCCCAATTTAAGACCCATCCCTTGTGAGAGAACCCATCCTTGGCCCTATCTTATCCCACATGGTAAGAGGAATGAACCTTGATTCCAGAAAGCTATCTTCAATCCTTTGCATAGGTGCCATGGCACATTCATAGGAGCATTAGCAGAACAGAAAACACATGCATACACATGAACACACACAAACAATAATTAAGCAAGCAAACAAACAAATAAATAAATGTAACTACAAAATTTAAAAGTAGTATAAAGAAAGAAAGGAGCAGAAAACAATTTCTTATCTTTATGAGCCATTTGGACTGGCTACTTAAGAGCAACTGTAGAAATGTTGTCAATGTTGGGAGCTAGAAAAGTCTTCATCACAAGAAATTTTATATACTACAGTAGAAGGATGCATGGGTTAGCATAAAGATCCTCTCTGATATCTGGAGCAGAGTACTTAGAAATTAAAATGGTACTTTAAACGGAATACTGAAGAACTGTATGTTGGTGAATCAAAGCACAGAGACAAGGCAGTCAGGATAGAAGAGTTCTTGCAGATATTCCAATGAGGTAGTGCATTGCCTGGTCTACAGATTCATTCCACACATGTGGAAACTGGACCTGGTAAGCAATGCTCAGATGCGTAACCTGGAATAGTCATTGGAGAATAGAGTGGTATTTTAAGAAGAAAACCATGACTGATAGAGCCAGCCACTGCTCTAACTCACAAGGACATCCAGTGTTTGAAAGCAGTCCACCTCTGAGGAGAGTAGTGGGTAAAATCACTGTCTGCTGTTTTGAGTGAAGAGCTGTTCTTGAAGATTCCAGGTCAGTGGTACCCAGGAACTTTAGTTTTTGCTATGCAGTAGAAGCTCATTAGCTGATTTAGTGAGACACAATTTCCCAATGAAGAGCTGTGAGCCATATAGCACAGAATATCGTGATGCACAGAGCAGAAAGCAATGCTTGCTGTTTGTCTTAAGCTAAGAATCATAATCTGCTGATGGGAGAGTCATCCAGAAAGTTCTAATTCATGAGACCTGGCAGTCCAATTACTGTGTCTCTTTTTAGTACTGATTCCTTTGAACTCTTATGAGCACCGTGATGAGCTGCTTAGCCCATCAGTGGTTTCTTTGGCTTTATGTGGAGGCTATTATTTAACTGGATCCCAGTATTCTTCCTGGCTTTACAAGAACACCTTTTCAAAGGAGTCATTCTATATGTCTATAAATCATACACTGGAGAAGCTAAGTTTTAAAAGTATAGCTTTAAAGTGGTCTTCTCATCATTTTGTGTGTGTGTGTGTGTGTGTGTGTGTGTGTGTGCAATTTAAGTAGCAATAGGATTATTGTGTACCTATTGTGTTTGGGATGGTTTAGTTTATTGCTACTGTCCTGCTATAATTACTAGTTGCACTCTGACCTTTCTTCTCTACAAAGCGTTCCAGTTTAGATGATGAATTATATGGCCATTGGTGACTGCAGAAGAAGACACAGCTGTAACTGTAACTCACCAACAGGCTTGTCTTCACTTTTAATTACAGACTATTCATCTCTTCCATCTCATGCCTTTCTTACATAAAAGTCTGACCCTTAATTATACAAGGCCTTTTCCAATAAAAGAAATTAAAAATGATTCTAATTCATTGAAGGAAATATTTTTCAGCATAAATTTGTTTCCATGTGTGAATGTAAGCCAAGGTTCCTTATTATTCCTCTAAGAGGTATAGAAGGTAGCTGGATTCAACTGAGATTGAAACTGCCATCTCTCCATTGGTTTTTAAGGCCAGGCTTTTATTAATATGCGGGTCACAGTGTGTTCTTTGCTAGTCATCCTGGGCATATATCAATAAACACTGCAACTGGACAAAAGACAGCACAGCACAATGGACAGTGAGTAAACTGTTTCTCTGAAGTAAGGGGCAAGCAGCTATTTTCAGCACTCATTCACACTGTCTAAGAAGAATAGGATAGAAAGAATCTTTGAAATTCTCTTTCAACCTTATAATCATATGTCACCCATGTTCAATGTGGATGAATTTGGAAACCATCTCTGACAGTGATTGATCTTTCCCCCTCTCAGATATGTCATGGAT
The DNA here is from genome assembly GCF_004785775.1 of Grammomys surdaster. Taxonomy (NCBI): domain Eukaryota; kingdom Metazoa; phylum Chordata; class Mammalia; order Rodentia; family Muridae; genus Grammomys; species Grammomys surdaster. Next base: position 5,475,422 of record NW_021604604.1, read on the forward strand.
GGAAAATACACAACTTTCTTTGGACCCTCTTGTGTTTTAGTGTCTCCTAGAAGGTCTATGGTTTGTCAAACAAAACAGGCAAGCAAACAAACAACAACAGCAAAACCCTCTGTTTCTTTTTCTCCCTGCCCCTCTATCAGTTTTATTTTCTTTACTGGACAGTAGTCAGCACAAACTTCGTATTGTTGCTCTCTGAAGTCTTTCATACACACAAGTCAACCGTTGTTATTTAGACATATTTTACTGGGGTAAATTCCAAATTACTTTATTTTCTCTGATTTTTTTTTTTTTGGTTATAGATAGATGTTTAATAATATGTAATAATTATTATAATTACTATAATTAAAGAGTAAGTGTCTATGAATTTGAAGGGAGTAAGGGGTAATAAAAAAGGTTTGATGGAGCGGGGGGAGGGTGGGAAATGATCTAAACACAGCGCTCATATGTGAACCTTTTAAAGATGTGAGAAATTTTAAAACATTATTAGTGTACTATCGGTATTAATTCTTGTCATTTTCCTGATTTTGTGGTATATTATTAGCCTTAAATTTGTAGACAGTTTATCTAGGAGAAAAATAAACCAAAATTCTGTGGTTAAATGACATCATAAATCTAACATACCTAGCAGATATCTACAAAACTTTCCACCCAAACACGAAAGAGTATACAATGTTCTTAGAATCCCATGAACATTTTTCCAAAATGGACAAAAAGTTTCAACATATGTAAGAAGTTTCATAATACTGAATTAAAATAAGAATGAGGAAGAAATTGCATTAAAAGAGAAAATGACATTCTAAGATTTATAGGACATCATGAAGGTAGTCCTAAGAGGACTTTTACTGAAGCGTATGCCTACATCAAACATTTAAAAGAAGGATGATAAAATGAGAGCAAATGTACACATACCCAAAAGAATAAATGGATATACAAATTAAATTACAAAAATATAAAAAACAAATAATGAACTAGAGCAACAACCAAAACAAAACAAAATAAAACTAGGAACCAACAAAATGAACAATTGATTCTTTAGTAAGATTAGAACTTTAGCAAATTAATCATGAGAGATTATTCAAATTAATAGTATTATAACAGACACTAAAATTTCAGATGATCCTAGACATACTTTAAAATCAATATTTCATAAAACTGAAAAACTCCAAAATAAATGTCTACAGACAGACATACTTTAACATTTACATAAAGAAATGAATAACCTTTTATAAGTTAATAGACCAATTATAACATTCAATGAAATAGAAGATGAAATTAAAAAACCTCCCAACTGAAGAAATCCACATGCCATGTATTCAGTACAGAATTCTACCAGATCTTCAAAGGAAAACTAACACTAATGTTTCTCAATCTATTCAACATAAGGAGAAATTGTCCTTCCAAATTCTTTTTACAATGCAAAAACTACCATGATAGCAAAACTTGGTAAAGGCCAAACACAAAATTATTATACGAATCTACCTGATTAATATGGATACAAAAATTCTCAATAGAATATTTGTAAACCATATTTAATTACACACCAAAAACATCATCCAACATGGTCAAGTCACCTTTATCACATACAGAGTTACCTCTTTGTACTATTATATAGGCCAAGAACCTATAGCATACAAGGCCTAGGGGAAAACCTACAATTACTTTTACTCTGATAATTGCAAATAGTATTAAACCAATTGTTAATGACTTATCAATATTCCAATAGATTAGTGAATCTCCCATACCTCATTAGAGAAGCTTCTTTTTCACAATAGGTTGCTATTAACACAGACTCACAACTCCTCAAAGTGCAAAGAATAAATGGTTGAGAATGTGTCAGCTATTAATGGGACATCTATAACACAGCTTTACTCACAGGGCTCAGAGAGCATTGTGGAACAGAAGACAGAAAGGCTTTAAGAGCCAGAAGTGATAGATGATTACAAGAAAAGTGTTTCCCAGATACAGTTGGGCAGTTGCACTTATGAAATCTTGGGTTGGGACAATATGCTCAAGATCTATTTAAACTCATGCTAGACCAAGTCCTGGCATGGAAAAGGAGGGAGGTCACAAAGTCCTACACCTATCTGAATAACTACTTGTAACTGACAGCGTTCATGAATAGAAGAGTTAGTTTTCTAACTACTGGTCAGTACGCAATCCAGTCGATGGTCACATCCTAGAGTGCCAGTTTAATAAGTGAGCACTTATTAGACTGGTAGGGTTTAAACACTGAGGACACAAAATTGTATAATTGTGGAATAAGAAGTGGGAGGACTTGGGAGTTACAGGTGAATATGATCAAATACAATATACAAAATTTTTTTAATTTAGTAAAAGTTATGTACTAATAAATAATAATATTTTAATTTTGTATACTGCTGCTATACTAATACAAGATTAATAATTGACATATAAAATTTATAAGTCTACAAGGCTGCCAACATGAAGACATAATCTGGTATTAAACCACAGTAATATAGTTTTCAAGGAGCTACATTCCAGTGGTTGTTGATAAAATATCTTCTGGATAGTTATGAGGTTTTAGGTGTCAGAGGATTGATTTGTGTTAATGAATGCTCTAAATCAACCTCATTAGATCAAAAGAAATAGAAAGAGTCACTGAAGGTAGTATCTTTGAATCTAATAATGGCTCTGACAGAGGTTCTGTATAAGGCAAATAGAAAGCATATAGTAGAAGCAGAAGTCCTTTGTAAGCTTTGCCTCAATGATCTGTTTATTCTGCAAGATGTCTTTTCTTTAGGGAAAGCTCTTGCTTGCCCTCTGAAAATATTTTCCTCCTAGACAATGTATATGTGAAATCCAGGACACAGGAGTGACAGGGCTAAGAACCCAGCTAAGGTAACCCAACTCATCTATACATTAAAATTCAGATATTCCCCTCAAAGTCAAGGTCATTCTTTTTTTTTTATGTTTTAAATAAATTTATTTTTTTTATCCTTCCTTTGTACATATTTTTTTTTAATTTCTTTTTTTTTTTTGAACATGAAATGCTTTTTTTTATAGCATGTTTTACAAGGGGAGGGGGTAAGAGGGTCCAGGTGGTGGAAAAGTACAAAATCTTCTTGGCCTGTGCCTTGAAACATGTCATGGTCTATATGGTACACTGCCTTGAATTATGATCTACCTGCAGTTCTTCAGAAGATATGGTACACTGCTTGAGTTATGGTCTCCCTGCTATTCTTAAGAAGACATGGTACTCTGCTTTGAGTCTATCTGCAGTTGCTAAGCAGGATCTTGCAGTTGCCAAGCTTCAGAGGACATTGTGCAGGTGGGGAAAGGTAGGGGGTAAGGGTAAGGGCGAGGGTCCTGGCTTCTGGCATCTCCCCCTTCTCTGTTTAGTTAGAGAAGGCATCTTATGTTCAATCCCAACTATGTGAGTTTTGAATTTGGATGTCTAATTATGGGGGGTCTTAGACAAGTTCACAACCCCAAAACACTGATGTGAGACGAGTCACATCGATGGTCGAAGGCTTTAGGCTGTCGACAATGGGCAACGTCAAGGGACTCTGATGTGGGTGAAAGGAGGGTGAGAGCCCTGTCTTAGGCCATGTAGGCTGCACCCACTCCCAGCACCACGCACTCCTTTTCGGCTGCATTGGGTGGGCCCCTGGGAAGTGGACCTACAATAATCCCGTCATTGGACTAACTCACAGCCATCCTAGTCTCTTGTAAATGTTCAAGTTACCAACCATTTGTCAGTTTGGGGTGTAATATTGTCATAAAGGAAGGCTCCCCAATGTTAGCGGCCATATCAAGGGTGGCCTTGGTTTAGGAAAAAGCCAATTTTTGTTGTGGTGATCAAGAGGCCAAGCTCTCTAGCGAGAGAAATGAGGGCAAAGCCAGGCATACCAGGAACCCTTCTGGAGGGCGTGGAAGTCTAGGGGTCGACCGTAGGGGGAGGCAGGGGAGCTGACAGCTGTGTCAGTCTCCTGCGGAGTCACTTCTGGATCCTCTGCAATTTTCAGCTGATGGTAATGAACTTCAACTGCCTTCTTGATGGCAGCATCAACCTGGTTCCGTGGACCACAGGTCACGGGCGATGATCTCTGTCTTGCTCAATCTTGATGTCGTGCCCACATCCTCTCAATGAGGGTCCGTCCGGATGGGTCCGTGCCTCGAGCCCCACGTCTGGGTGCCACTTGACCCGACCGGCAGGTCCTGGTTATTCGTGGGGGCGAGGAGGACTGCAACCTGCTATTCTTCAGAAGATATGGTACACTGCTTGAGTTATGGTCTCCCTGCTATTATTCAGATGATATGGTACACTGCTTTGAGTCTATCTGCAGTTGCCAAGCAGGATCTTGCAGTTGCCCAGCTTCAGGGGACCTTGTGCAGGTGGGAAAAGGTAGGGGGTGAGGGTAAGGGCGAGGCTCCTGGCTTCTGGTCCATTTGGGTTAGAACTTCTAATAGCAGGCATCACGGGTGATTCAATTTTACCTGGAAAGAAAAAAGAAGGGGATTCTCAGGGAGATTTCTCTTCCCTGGATGTAAATTGTTATTCATCTTATTTATGATTGGGCCTGGCTTTGTGAGGGTATCTATTTTTTTCATTAATATTTGTGGTAGCCGGTTAGCTGTGCCTTCTGTGGTATTGGGCAGGCATATCAGTCCTCGGCTCCATAAGGGAACTGGGACTGGGGCATTCCCTTTATGGGCATTCCCTTTATGCCCAAATCTGTGGCAAAGTTTTGTTGGTCTTGGTGGTGCCCGAGGTCACCAACATGGTCAGCAAGAGATTTGCCATGAGCTTTCAGCTTTAGAGAGAGAAAAGTGAACAAGGCATGATGGAGAGTATTTCAGGGGGACTCCTTCTGAGGGGGTACCGTTCCCCTCTTTTGTTTTTAAAGCCAATTTTTCAGAGTTCTTGTAAAATCAGGGCAGAAGCGCCAACAGTTGTTCCTTCCACACTCAGAGAGTCATGAAGGCCTTATTTAAGGATATATAAATCTATATTAATAATCTTTTGTCAAAGGACTTTTATAGCTCCACTGACAATTAATCAGACTATATGATATATCGATTAGAAATAGCTTTTTCTACTTTTTGTGAGATTACCTCTCTTTTGTCAATTAACTGTTGAGGAAGTTAGGGTTTACCTCTCTCTTGAGAATATTGAACAGAGATTTAAATTCTTTTGTGGAGAGCTTAAAATAGTATCTTAGCCAATGTGCATCTCCTAGAAACTTTTGAAATTAATTTAAAATAAATAGACTTCCTTTTTTTTAAATCCTTTATCTGTGTGGGGTTTTTATTGGGTATTATACGTATTTACCTTTCAATGTTGTCTCCTTTCTCATTCTCCCCCCAAATCCCTTATTCCCTACCCCTTCCTCCTAATTTTTGTGATGGTGTGCTCCAAACATCCTCCCAGTCCCATCTCCCTGCCCTCGAATTCCAACACAGTAGGGGATCCAAACTTTTGGGGACCTTGGCCCTCCACTTTCACTGGAGTCTAACAAGGTCACCCTCAATTCCCTATACAGGTGCGTGAGTCCCTCCCTTTGTGCTCTCTGGTTGGTGGTTTAGACTTTGGGAGTTCTGGTTGAAACTTTTGATGCTCCTTCTAAAAAGGACGAACGCTTTCATACTTTGGTCTTCCTTCTTCTATGTGAGTTTTATGTGGTCTATATGAAGATTCTTAGAAATTGTGAGCTTTTGGGCTAATATCCACTTATCAGTGAGTGCATACCATGTATGTTCCTTTGAGATTGGGTCATCTCACTCAAGATGATATTTTCCAGCTCCATCCATTTGCCTAGGAATTTTGTGAACTGATTGTTTTTAATAGCTGAGTAGTACTCCATTGTATAAATGTACCACATTTACTGCATCCATTCTTCTGTTGAAGGGCATCTGGGTTCTTTCCAACTTCTGGCTATTATAAATAAGGCTGCTATGAACATGGTGGAGCATGTGTCCCTGTTGTATGTTGAAACTTCTTTTGGGTATATGCCCAGGAGTGGTATAGCTGGGTCCCTAGGTAACGCTATGTTCAATTTTCTGAGATACCGCCAGACTGCCTTCCATAGTGGTTGTACCAGTTTACAATCCCACCAACAGTGGAGGAGTGTTCCTCTTTCTCCACATCCTCGCCAACATGTACTGTCACCTGTGTTTTTGATCTTAGCCATTCTGACTGGTGTGAGGTGGAATCTCAGTGTTGTTTTCATTTGCATTTCCCTGATGACTAGGGATGCTGAACACTTCTTTAGGTGCTTCTCAACCATTCGAGCTTCCTCAGTTGAGAATTCTTTGTTCAGGTCTGTGCTCCATTTTTTAATAGGGTTCTTTGATTGTCTAGAGTCTAATTTCTTCAGTTCTTTGTATACCTTGGATATTAGCCCTTTATCAGATGTAGGGTTGGTGAATATCTTTTCCCAATCTGTTGGTTGCCGCTCTGTCCTATTGACTGTGTCCTTTGCTTTACAGAAGCTTTGCAGCTTTATGAGGTCCCATTTGTCAATTTTTGGTCTTAGAGCACAGGCCATTGGCGTTCTGTTCAGGAACTTTTTCCCTGTGCCTATGTATTCCAGGCTTTTTCCCAGTTTCTCTTCTATTAGTTTCAGTGTGGCTGGTTTTAGGTGGAGGTCCTTAATCCACTTGGAATTGAGCTTTGTACAAGGAGATAAGTATGGATCAATTTTCATTTTTCTACATGCTGACCACCAGTTGGACCAGCACCATTTGTTGAAAATGCTATCTTTTTTCCATTCGATGGTTTTAGCCCCTTTGTCAAAGATTAAGTTACCATAGGTATGGGGGTTCATTTCTGGGTCTTCTATTCTATTCCACTGATCCTCCTGCCTGTCTCTGTTCCAATACCATACAGTTTTTATCACTATTGCTTTGTAGTACAGCTTGAAGTCGGGGATGGTGATTCCTCCAGAAGTTCTTTTATTGCTGAGAGTAGTTTTCGCAATCCTGGGTTTTTTGTTATTCCAAATAAATTTTAAGATTGCTCTTTCTATCTCTGAGAAGAATTGAGTGGGAATTTTGATGGGGATTGCATTAAATCTGTAGATGGCTTTTGGCAAAATAGCCATTTTTACTATATTAATCCTTCCAATCCATGAGCATGGGAGATCTTTCCATCTTCTGAGATCAGCTTCGATTTCTTTCTTCAGGGGAATGAAGTTCTTGTCATACAGGTCTTTTACTTGCTTGGTTAGGTTCACACCAAGGTATTTTATATTATCTGTGACTATTTTGAAGGGTGTCATTTCCATAATTTCTTTCTCAGCCAGTTTATCTTTTGAGTAGAGGAAGGCTACTGATTTGCTTGAGTTAATTTTATATCCAGCCACTTTGCTAAAGTTGTTTATCAGGTTTAGGAGTTCTCTGCTGGAAGTTTTGGGGTCACTTAAGTATACTATCATATCATCTGCAAATAGTGAGATTTTGACTTCTTCCTTTCCAGTTTGTATCCCTTTGACCTCCTTGTGTTGCCTAATTGCTCTGGCTAGGACTTCCAATACTATATTAAATAAGTAGGGGGAGAGTGGGCAGCCTTGCCTAGTCCCTGATTTTAGTGGGATTGCTTCAAGTTTCTCTCCATTTAGTTTAATGCTGGCTACTGGTTTGCTGTAAATTGCTTTTACTATGTTTAGGTATGGACCTTGAATTCCTGACCTTTCCAAGACTTTTATCATGAAGGGGTGTTGAATTTTGTCAAATGCTTTCTCAGCATCTAGTGAGATGATCATGTGGTTTTTTTCTTTGAGTTTGTTTATATAATGGATTACATTCATGGATTTCCGAATATTGAACCAACCCTGCATTCCTGGGATGAAGCCGACTTGATCGTGATGGATAATTGTTTTGATGTGTTCTTGAATTCGGTTCGCTAGAATTTTATTGAGTAATTTTGCATCAATGTTCATAAGGGAGATTGGCCTGAAGTTCTCTTTCTTTGTTGGGTCTTTGTGTGGCTTAGGTATGAGTGTAATTGTGGCTTCAAAGAATGAGTTGGGTAGTGTACCTTCTGTTTCTATTTTGTGGAATAGTTTGAAAAGAATTGGGATTAGGTCTTCCTTGAAGGTCTGATAGAATTCTGCACTAAAACCATCTGGTCCCGGGCTTTTCTTTGTAGGGAGACTATTAATGACTGCTTCTATTTCTTTTGGGGTTATGGGACTGTTTAGATGGTTTATCTGGTCCTGATTTAACATTGGTAACTAGTATTTGTCTAGAAAATTGTCCATTTCATCCAAATTTTCCAATTTTGTTGAATATAGGCTTTTGTAGTAGGATCTGATGATTTTTTTAATTTCCTCAGTTTCTGTTGTTATGTCCCCCTTTTGAGTTCTGATTTTATTAATTTGGATACTGTCTCTCTGCCCTCTGATTAGTCTAGCTAAGGGTTTATCTATCTTGTTGATTTTCTCAAAGAACCAGCTCCTGGTTTTATTGATTCTTTGGATAGTTCTTTTTGTTTCAATTTGGTTGATTTCAGCCCTGAGTTTAATTATTTCCTGCCTTCTACTCCTCTTGGGTGTATTAGCTTCTTTTTGTTCTAGGTCTTTCAGGTGCTCTGTCAAGCTGTTAGTGTATGCTCCCTCCAGTTTCTTTTTGTAGGCACTTAGAGCTATGAATTTTCCTCTTAGCACTGCTTTCATTGTATCCCATAAATTTTGGTATGATGTGTCAGCATTTTCATTAAATTCTAAAAAGTTTTTAATTTCTTTCTTTATTTCTTCCCTTACCTGATTATCAAGGAGTAGGGTGTAGTTCAGTTTCCATGTAAATGTGGGCTTTCCATTCTCTTTGTCATTTTTGAAGACCAGCCTTAGACCATGGTGATCTGATAGGATGCAGGGAATTATTTCAATTTTCTTATATCTTTTGAGGCCTGTCTTGTGCCCAATTATATGGTCTATTTTGGAGAAGGTACCATGAGGTGCTGAGAAAAAGGTATATTCTTTTGCTTTAGGGTGAAATGTTCTATAGATATCTGTTAAGTCCATTTGGTTCATAACTTCTGTTAGTTTTACTGTATCTTTATTTAGTTTCTGTTTCCATGATTTATCCATTGCTGAGAGTGGGGTGTTGAAGTCTCCCACTATTATTATGTGAGGTGCAATGTGTGTTTTGAGCTTTAGTAAGGTTTCTTTTATGAAATTCGATGCTCTTGTATTTGGCGCATAGATATTCAGAATTGAGAGTTCATGTTGGTTGACTTTTCCTTTGACAAGTATGAAATGCCCTTCCTTATCCTTTTTGATAGTTTTAAGTTGAAAGTTGATTTTATTCGATATTAGAATGGCTACTCCCGCTTGTTTCTTAGTGCCATTTGCTTGAAAAATTGTTTTCCAACCTTTTACTCTAAGGTAGTGTCTGTCTTTGTCACTGAGGTGGGTTTCCTGTAAGCAGCAAAAAGCTGGGTCCTGTTTGCGTATCCAGTCCGTTAGCCTATGCCTTTTTATTGGGGAATTGAGTCCATTGATGTTAAGAGATATTAAGGAGAGGGTGTTCTTGCTTCCTGGCATTTTTGCTAATAGTGGAGACATCGTTTGTGTGGTTATCTTCTTTTGGGTTTGATGGAAAAGGATTATTTTCTTGCTCTTTCTAGGGTATGATTGCCCTCCTTGTATTGGAGCTTTCCTGCTATTATCCTTTGTAAAGCTGGATTTGTGGGAAGATACTGTGTAAATTCAGTTTTGTCATGGAATATCTTAGTTTCTCCGTCTATGGTAATTGAGAGTTTTGCTGGGTAAAGTAGCTTGGGCTGGCATTTATGTTCTCTTAGGGTTTGTATGATATTTGTCCAGGATCTTCTGGCTTTTATAGTATCTGGTGAGAAGTCAGGTGTAATTCTGATAGGTTTGCCTTTATATGTTATTTGGCCTTTTTCCCTTACTGCTTTTAAAATTCTGTCTTTGTTTTGTACATTTTGAGTCTTGATTATTATGTGACGGGAGGTATTTCTTTTTTGATCTAGTCTGTTTGGCGTTCTGTAGGCTTCTTGTGTGATTATGGGCATCTCATTCCTTAGGTTAGGGAAGTTTTCCTCAATAATTTTGTTGAAGATATTTACTGGCCCTTTAAGTTGGGAATCTTCACTCTCATCTATACCTATTATCCTTAGGTTTGGTCTTCTCATTGCGTCCTGGATTTCCTGGATATTTTGAGATAGCAACTTTTTGCATTTTGCATTTTCTTTGATAGTTGTGTCAATATTTTCTAAGGTATCTTCTGCACCTGAGATTCTTTCTTCTATCTCTTGTATTCTGTTGGTGATGCTTGTGTCTATGACTCCTGATTTCTTTTTTAGGTTTTCTATCTCCAGGATAGTCTCCCTTTGTGATTTCTTTATTGTTTCCACTTCCATTTTTATGTCCTGGATGGTTTTGTTCAATTCCTTCATCTGTTTGTTTGTGTTTTCTTGTAATTCTTTAAAGGATTTTTGTGTTTCTTTAAGGACTTCATCCTGTTTTCCTGTGTTCTCCTCAAGTTTTTTGATAGTGTTATTTACTTCCTTCTTGTAGTCCTCTAGCATCATCATTAGAAATGATTTTAGATCTGGTTCTTGTTTTCCTGGTGATATGGGGAGTTCAGGACTTTCTAATGTGGGAGAACTAGGTTCTGATAATGGCAAGTACCTTGGGTTGCTGGTGCTTGTGTTCTTGCGCTTGCCTTTCGCCATCTGGATCTCCTTTGTGCTATCAGTGCTGTCTCTGACTGGGGCCTGTCTTTCCTATTATCTAGGTTGTGTCAGAACTGTTTGGGATGGGTTTTGCTGCTTGAGTTAGAGATGAGGCCCAAGATGTGCTCGGTGCTCAGGTGGAAACCGGAAGGGGCCGGGGCTCCGGGTCAGGAGTGGATTCCTGGATCCCAATGAGTCCCAGTGGGTCCCAGATGCTCCCTGATTGGGGCGAGCACTGCCACCTCCTAGCCTAAGAAACTGCTTGAGCTAGCTTGAGCCACGGAGAGCCCCGCTCCCTCTAGGTTCTGTGAGATTGGGTGCAGAGCTGACTCCCGGGATCTGCTCTGGCATAGACCGGAAGGAACCCACGCTCCGGGCCCTGGAGTGAACTCCTGGGTCCCAGTGGGTCCTAGCCACTCCCTGTTCGGGGGCAAGCACTGCCACCTCCTAGCCCAAGACCCTGCTTGGCACAGAGGTCCTGCGAGCCCCGCTTCCTCTGGAGTCTGCGAGATTGGGTGCAGAGCTGCCTCCCGGGATCCGCGAGTGCTCGGGCCCAGACCGGATGGAGCCCGCTCCAGGCCAGGAGCGAATTCCTGGGTCCCAGTGGGTCCCTGTTGCTCCCTGTTTGGGGTGAGTGCTGCTATTTCCTTACCTGGGATGCTGCGTGAGTTCAAGCTCCTGGGAGTCCCTGTTTTTCTTGGATTTTCTGCGGTTGGGTACGGAGCTGCTGCCTGCGACCTGCTCTAGGCTCGGTCCCAAACCGGAAGTCCTTTCTCTGATTATTTTAAAGGTTGTCAGAACACATTTTTTTTTCTCCCCAGAAGTCTTATTTATACTGGAACCAATACTAGATTTACTAGTGTTTTCCACCATTCAAGATACTTAGTGCTTGACATTAATTCTTGAATGAATAAATAAACTTCTCTATTTACTTGACTTATCTTAAACTATCAATGACCAGCACCTATACTTTACTTCTTAACAAACTGACTTCCTTTGGGGTAGGGAGATGGCACAGCATGTACAGTGTTGGCTTCACCAGCAAGAGAAACTGAGGTCAATTTTCAGGACTCATATGGAAACTGAAACACAACAAACAAAAACAAAACATTTTTAAAAAATAGCAAAACTCGGGTATTTTGCACCACTAATTCCAGCACTAGGGATGCGGGGATAAAGGAATTCTAGGGCTTATTGACTATTTACACTAGTCAAATTGAGGTGGACTTGGTACAGTGAAAGACTCTGTCTCAAATGTGAAGGTGGAGAATGATTGAGGAAACCTCCTGATGTCAACCTCTGGTCTCCACATGCACATGGGCACAAGGACACATGTATACAATGACTCCCTTTGCTAATAGCTATAATGGGGGTTAATAGCTAATTCTCAGTGAAATTAGGGAACACAAAGCTTTTCTTCAGGTTTTGCCTTGTAAAGGACCAAGCACTTTCCATTTTTGCAGATAAAGACATGACTTATTCTGTTGTCATCACTCTGAACCTAAAATAAATCATGTTTCAGTGAGTAAAAAGCAATAAAGCTTGTGCATAAGTTTAATAAGCTCAATTCCTTCAGAACTTTGTTCATTTAGTCTACAAATGTCTTGAAAGAGAAGCAAATATATACTGAATGAGTAAAAGGATGAAATAACTACCTAAGAATATTTGGTATAGTTCCATGGCAGAAATTGCATAAAAATGGGATATACAAAGCAGTAAAACCACCTTTCTCCAAACAGCATCCTTTTGGAGTCATACTGCACACAGTCTCATTTCAGAAAAGCAGAAGGGAGGGGAAGAAAAGAAAAAAATTGATAACAGCTTGCTTTTGTATGTGTTTTTTACAGAAGACTTTAATGCTTCTAGGACTCAATAGTAAGTAATACAATCCTGATGCTCCAGAAATTAACTCATCCCTAATCAATGGTGCTTTGCTAGTTAGTAGGCAGTGTTCTTCATGAAGCTTATTCTCTTCAACAGTGCATGGCCATTGCTCATAAATTGCAAGAGTCCAAGTTGCTATAAAATACAATGCTTATTGGTTTACAATTAGGACATTAATTAGAACCATGAAGAAAAGCTGCTGGGTCTAATAACAGGTTGCTACAAGTCTTCTGTTCAGGATGCATTTGCATGGACAAGGAAGGCCATCTAGACAAAAATGTGAATCATATTTTGTTTCAACACATAGACATTTATTTCCTAGTGCTAGTGAAAGCCAGCTAGGGCAAATGAAATAAATTCCTCATGTATAAACAACTTACTTTAGCTTTATTTGGATGTGGTTTAGGACCTTTTGATAATGTAATTGATTATGGTTTCTTATGGTTACTGTCAAATAAGAAGATGAAGGTAACTTATACATAAGTGACCCTTCTGAAACAACTCTACCTGCTAGGGCCTGAGATCTCCATGCTGGGAACAGGAAGCTGTGTCACTTGCTTTAGACCAAATCTAAACCCAAGACCCATGTATTTTGCATGTATATCTCTTCTTGGAATTGGAGCAATGGTAGATAAAGATTTAACTTGCTTCCCAGAGAGTAGTAACCCAACCCAAAGTGTAGAAAAGTAAAAAATGAACAGCAAGTAGAATTTATTGGACAGCTGATGCTCATTAAGTTAGCTGAGTTTTGACAAAAAAGCTTTGACGTGAATAATTTATTCAAATTCTGTGTGTTCTAAGTTCAGGAAAAAAAGTCCAAGACCAAAATCTTTCCAGTATTTCATCACTTTTTTGCTAGGAACTTAGCAGAAAAATACAGTGAGCAGCAGTTTAAACCAAACCATAAATATGTGCCAAAAATAAGGGCTAGAGAAAGGGATAGAGAAAGCATGGGCATAGGAGGCTAGGACAAGGAATCATGGGAAACAAAATCCACCAACAGGTTTACCATGGAGAAGGGGGACTTAAGGTTCTCCATGTGCAGGGACTAGGCTGCTTTGTAGAAGCTGGTGTTTAATGCAATCTGTATACATATGTGTGATTCACCAAATATGTAAACATTTTAATTAGTTCCAAATATTATTTTGTTTAATTCATCTAACTGTTTTATAAAATTAGGTTATAAAATTGAATTGTATATCAACTTCCAGAGTTTCATGTTTGCTAGAGTTTGGACAGAATTGTTCGCTACTGGTCCATGTGGTAAAGGTCTGGTCTTCTGTTCGGTGTTGTTAAACTAGGATGGGGTACCTCTGAGAAAATGAGCTCAATGGGATGTCTTACAGGTGTGCTGTTGAAAATGACTACAGTACACTGCTCACTTTTCACTTCTGGGTTATATAGTTTAAGTGGGCACCCTCTGTTGTGGTTTGTTTCTGTGATATGCCACTGTGCCACTGGACTCACAAAGCAACAAGTCTGGAATGTCAAGGACGAAACCTCCTGTGAGCCAATGCAAGCTCTTTCCAAGTTTACAATTCACAATATTCAGCTTTAATTATAGCATTGGAAAGCTGACCAACATAGGCTCCATTAGAAAAATGAGAAGACTGGGTTATTATAGGTCTGCATTTCCTCATAGCCTGGAGCTGTGGTAATGTAGTTTGTCACCTTGGTTCAGAAAGAACGGGAGCAGGTGCAATGATAAGCAGGAAAGCAATTAGCCAGAGGCCCATAGACTAATCTGACCAGAACAGAGGGTTCCAGGGAGAAAACTTCGAAAAGATCAGTTGGAACCAAACTGAGGGCATTTCGAAGGTCAGGACAAGCAATTTGGATTTTATCTGATGGGTTCTTCACACCATGTTCCCACAGTGGAGTTTTATTTTGTGAAGAGTTGATGTATTCTGAGGCTCAAATCAAATAATGTCAGACTTTCTCTACTTGTCAAAACACAAATTAATGAAGACATACTTTTCCATTTCATCTTTTGGAAAAATTTCTATTGGATATACTTCTTAAATATTTGATACACATTCCTGTGACTTATTTGCCAGCACATGGTAGTCAGTTAATATCATCATCATCGTCATCATCATCATCATCAACAACAACAACAAATGCTGAAGAACTATGCATCTCAAACATAGACAAGTAGATGGGTTTACTCTAACAACCTTTCTTGTCTTGGGAATTTGTTCTTATAGTGTATCTTTTTTATATATTCTCATAACATCTAATAAAATATTGTTTCTAGTTTAGTTGACTCATATCTCTGAGTATCTAAGGGTAAAGATAGAGTTTCATTTAAAGAAATGAATAAGCTTTTTCAAAAGGTATTAATGTGTATGTGTGTGTATGTGTGTATGGTGTGTATGTATGTGTGTATGTATGTATGTGTATTGTGTCTCTATGTGTGTGTGTGTATGTGTCTGTTTCCGAGTTTCTGCCTCTGTTTCTGCCTCTGCCTCTCTCTCTCTCTCTCTCTCTCTCTCTCTCTCTCTCTCTCTCTCTCT
>NW_021604604.1:5490494-5500467 GCF_004785775.1 Grammomys surdaster
TCTCTCTCTCTCTCTCTCTCTCTCTCTCTCTCTCTCTCTCTCTCTCTGTATGTGTGTGTCTGTGTGTGTGTGTATGTGTGTGTGCTTGTGTACCACAGTGTTGTGGGTCAGAAGATAAGTCTGTGGAGTCAATTGTCTCCATCAACCTTAATGTGGATTCTAGAGACTACATTCAGGCTTCCAGGCTTGTGTCTCAACTGTCTTTACACACTGAGCCAGCTTGTAGGCCAAGAGACCAACAATACTTCGAGCCACTATTAAGTGATAGTGAACACCTTAACTGTAAAACTTTATTTTAGTCTCTTAGTAAATGATACAGGCTTGAGGCAAGAAGCTCTGGAGAAGATGTGCATGCGAAATTTATGGCTATGAAGTGAAGCACTAGCATTTTTCTTCTCCATCTGGAGCTAGAGTCCTTTTTGACACCATTTGAGTACCATAACTCCCACTCATTCTTGAAGTAGCCAAGAAAAATTGATGGCAGGTAACTGCAAAACGTTAACTGGTTTTGCTCTTTTTATTTCCATGTATTTAATAGCACAGCATGGTGGTTCATTTTACCTGCAACCTTGACAAAAATCTGGAATCACCTGGGAGAAAAGCTTCAGTGAAAGATGGTCTAAACCAGTGGTTCTCAACCTGTGGGTCATGACCACTTTGCGGGATCAAACAGGGATTTCACAGGGGTTGCCTAAGACCAACAGAAAACAAAGATATTTACATTACGATTCACAGTGGTAGCAAAATCATAGTTATGAAGTAGCAACAAAATAACATTATAGTTGGGCGTCACCACAACATGAGAAACTGTATTTTAGGGTCACAGCATTAGAAAGGTTGAGAACCAGTGGTCTAGATCATGTTGGCATGTCTATGGAGGAGTAATTATGTTAATTAAAATGGGAAGACCTCTTCCTTGTGGGGCATTCTATTCTTAACAATCATTGTACGGAGCAGCAACTATATGCTTTCTAGGGCAGGATATAGTCAGAAAAGGAAAATTCAGCTTTACTAGTATTGTTCTTCTTAAGCTGAATGAAAGACCAATGAATATTGTTTCCTTCACTAAGGTCTGAGAGTGATATTACCAGTAACTAAAACATGTAACATTCTTGGGGAAATGTGGAAACATTTGGATAGTTTAAGGGACATGTGATTCAAAAGCTATGCTGTGCTTAGTAAGCTCATTAGAGAAAAGACTTTATTATTCCCAGAAATTGATGCACATCATAATTACACACATTTTGTAAGTACTTACTGTGCTTCAGACCTTAACATAGTCCTCAGACAGAATTTTCTCATAACTTCCTGACAACTTAACAGCTTGCTGTTGTCAGAGGAGGTGTAGACATGAGAAGTAGAGGCTTTGGAGATCCCCATGAACTCAAATCTTTGGTATATTTCACAGTTCTTTGATATCAGACGGTAATCCTATATACTCTGAGTCTCTATTTCCTCAGCTTAAAATCAGTGTGGGGAGCACCATTGTTTGGATAAGTGTTCCACAGAGGCCTCTGTTGTGGGCTAATTCCTAGCCCATAGCACTCTTAGGAGATAAGGAACCTTTAAGAGATGGGATCTAGTTGGAGGCCTTAAGTCCTTGGGATATGCCTTCAAAAGCGTGCTGTCTCTTGAGGGATGCTTGTCTCTTCTGCTTCCTGGCTTCTGTGAGGTGATCAGTTTCCTCTATAATATAGTCCTATCATGATGTGCTGGGTTATCACAGTTAGCATAACAGTGTAACAGCTGGAAATGGACAGGGATCACCAAAACTATGAATAAAAACAAACCTTTCTTCTTTTTAAATTGATTATCTCAGAGATTGTCATTATAGTAATGGAAAGCTAACAGTGACAACAGTAGCATCTACTTCATAGAATTGTAAAAAATGAATGAAATTGCTTGTAAGAAATCCATTTTAAGTAATACACAATGCATTCCAAAGTAAATAGTGATAGCTACTATCAATAAGTAGTACAAAACCTTGAGGTTTAGAAAATTAATCAAGACTATACAGCTAGTAACCAGTAGGCAGGACTGGAATTCCAATTGAGGCCACCTAGGTAGCATCAGTGTATAAACTTAATTCAGGTTTCAATAATGCATTGTGAATACATCAGCCAAACTAGAATTTTAAAATTTATTAATCAATCAAATTTCCTGGTTAATTGAAATTTAAATAGTTTTGTTTGAATCAATATTTATGATTGATCATTTAGATATTATTTTCATGACATTTTAGACACATATAATAATCATTATGTATAAGTTGCTAAAATATGAAATTATGTTCACTGAATCCTTATAATACTGAGAGAAGATTCTAAGGAGAGGCATACTAGTGCATGGTAGTTTGGTCTTCTCATAAAAGCTAAAAGTATATCTGGGGTTGTGCGAATTTTATTAAAAATGCCATGTAGTCTTGAGTTGCTTCTAGTTTTCCCACATAGCATAATCAACTGGCCAAGGCCAGACAAAACAAATCACATAGAAGTACAAAGAGACTTTCTGAGCCTTAATATATTTGATACACATTTATATTAAAGATAGTTAAGTAGTATTGCCTTTTGTTTTAAATCATTACAGTAAATTAAATATAATCAAATATGTTTATATGAGCTTTTCTTCAGGGGCAACGAAGAAGAAATAGAGAGATGCCCCCGAGGATAAGAACATATATCATACTTGCAAAGACTCAAGTCAGACTTTTAGGAGCCACACAGGCTACCTCACAACCACTGGTAAATCCAGCTCCAGAGGATCTCAGGGCTATGGAGAAGCATGTGCTCACAAGCACATATTCCTACACAGGTACATACACAAATAGAACACTAATATAATAAATCCTTGTTACAAATTTGTGAGTAGAGTCTGACACCATCATAATTATTAGCTGTTTTTCAGCTGATAAAAAATTACTTCTCTGAAACAGATACAGATAAAAAAAAATAAATAAAACAGATACCATTTCAAACTTACTTCAAACATCAGACGTTAAAGCACATTTTCCTTTAAAAGATCAAAAGGGTTTTTGGTATTTTCCTCCCATCACCCCAACCTGTACATTAACCCACAGAGCACACCAAATTGTGAAGTAGCTGTTGGCTGTGGCAGAGTTGAAATATAACACAAAGCTTGTAAGTTTGAGTGAAAAAACATGGCTTTCAGGGTACTTACTCAAACAGTTGTCCTCAACCAACTATAATTTGACCTTTTGGTACTATAGTAGCTGTCAAAGCAACATTGATTCTTCATTCTGCAAAGCTTTATGGATGATTTTTTTTTTTTACAAATTTTAGTTCCTGATAGGCAGCTTCAAGAACACTCAAGAATTTTCCACTTGAGTGAAAGAAGCCCACATGTTCTTGCTTTATGACTGTAATATAAGATTGATTCTGGAGTCGTCACTCATGTCCTGTATTTCTAATTTCCATCAGGTCGGATCCTATACAATCTCAGGAACTAGAGGTCCTAGATAAAGGAAAATACTGTAAGATCTTGGTCAGTAGCTAAAAGAATTTTTTTTGATTCCTGTCTTCCTGAGAAACATTTAGGGGAGTCTATTATTATCAAGAGCAAAATCCATCAGGCATTGCTGAGAAGTACAATAGTCTGGGAAGTGGACAAAGGCAGAGGAAAGACAATACCCTCTTCCTTTGGTAATTCATTTCTATGTAGCTGTGGGAAGTTACCAAAGATCCTTATTTGTGTAAAGATCCTTATTTGTGTCCATTCTTACTGTTGTCTCTCATGGGAAGAGTAAGCTCCTCACCACTCATTAAAAGAAGCCTGGAAGGGACGGGGGCTGCAAGGGTTGCAATAAAGAGACTTGTATTGCTCAGGAAATGCCTCCTCAATAGCAAACCCTGGATTGTCAGATGCTGATTAATAGAGGTGACGATGAGCTGAAGATTTCAATGTCTCTTATTAATCTTGTAGTGATGGAAGCAGAAGTGTGGAAAATATCTCTAACACCGTCTTTTATTTTCTGAATGGTTCCCTTGGATGAATGCCGCTAACAAGAAACCATCTCACATTTTCACATGAAAGGGGAGCAAGTTATGAATGTGTCATTATGAGAAGCATTGATAGTCAGTCAGGTGACAATCGGATGATCTGTCTTCAATCATTCCTTTTCCCCAATCTAGCTGCCTCTTCCTATCCCTTTGTTTTGTCTATTTGTGAACAATTCCTTCTGATGACAGCTCTTTTTCCAGACTGTTATTTCAAGGGTGTTTGCAGAGCAAATGGCCTTGGAGTATGGACAGAGATCACAGGGTGTGTTTGTTTTATGTTTAGAATAATAAAGATAATGTCTCCTTTTGGGATAAAGGCTGGGCAGGCTTGTATGTAGAAGTCTTTATAGTGTTGAGAGTTTGCAAACTTGGGGTTCCCTAAATGTAAAGTAGACTTGTTTTACACACAGTGCCTATATGGGCTTTCCGTGTTCTCTGTGGAATATGGTGACAGGAAGATCAGTCTTTAACATTAGTGCCATAATGTCTTCTTGTTGTAGGAATATGAATCATCCCTGTTTATCCTACTTAGTAAAATGAAATTTATTATTTGTAGTGAAATGCATTACTAACTGTAAGACAAGCAAAAACTCTAGGGGAAATAATTCCCATATTAAACTTGTAATTCAGGACCTTACCAGTGACATAATTTAACTTTAAGATCTTCTTTTACAAATTTGATGTAGTAGTTGTGTCTGTTTCAGACATGTGAATTTAAGTAATATATGTAATCTTTTAATGTTATGACTGTAATTAGAAATACACTAAAGATATAGCAACATTATCATTAATATGACTGCAAATAATACTTCTTTGTAGCTGCATTGTGCCTGACAACTTTCCATGCAGTACAGTTTACATGTGTAATACTTACTCATTTTAAACGAGCAAATTACATTTTCACTCTGCTATGTTGGGCTGGTTTTGTTTATGCCGTTGTTGCCCACAGGACTTTATATTAACAAATCCAGGGCCTGGCACATTATAGGTGCTGTAATCTTTAAATATTGCCAACAAGATTCCAGACAGTAAGTTCTCAGTTGATTTTCATTTACTAAACCAGAAATTTTGGAGCTGAATTCTATATCAACTTGGATCCTGGCAACTTACTGAGATGCAGCTTGATATTAAGTGGGGTTGAGTGAACTTTATCTAGAGAGAAAATGAATCTCTTTATGTCCTGTGGAAACTTTGCTGGGTGAAGAATTCATTCTATGTGAAATCCTTTACTGTATCATATCTTTCTCTGTGATGGATATGAATAATAAAGTCAGCATCCTTTGTCAATGACTTGTGTTTATGGACTTTAATCATTCCCATGTTTATACCTTAGATTTATTCCAAAGTCTTCTCTCTTTTTTTCTCTGAAATTGACATTTTTCTTTGGATATCTGCTCTTTCCAGTCATGGGACTATCATCTCCAAGCTCTTCCCAGATGTTTCATAAGCATCCTCTGGATTTGATATAAACCAGACTCACCAGAGAGACTGTTTCCCCTTACCATGTCACAACCCCTCCCAACTGCTTAGAGGTGCCATGATTAACTAATCACCCACATTGTGTCTTTCAGAACAAAGACTTGTGTGACAGAGCCCTTGGCCCATGTTTGTGCTCTGACACAAGATAAAAAATTCCTGGAGATGAGGAATACAAGAAGCATATCTCAACATAATAAAGAAAATTTACAGAAATATCATGGCCAACATCAACCTGAAAGAAAACTCAAGGTATTTACAGTAAAATATGGAACAAAAAAGGATGTCCACCTTCTCCAATTCTATTCAGTATAGCACTTGAAAATCTTTCCTGAAAACAGGATATCAATAGAAAAAGAATATCTCCATGTTAAATTTAGAGTAGGGAGACTCGGGAAATAGACATTTGTTTATAGGCAACCATGAAATATAAAAATGGGGCCTTTTTCACAAAAAAACTATACAACTTATGAAAAATACTAATTGGCAAAATCTTTTCTTTAGTAATCATTTTGAATCTATTGAGGATAGGCTCCTAGAAGCAAGACACTCTCCATATTAATCTACATGCAATAAACATTTTGACAAACTGTCTGAACCATTTGAATACCTTATTCGATATTTATATATCAAGGGATCTAGGCATTTGCTTTATCTTTGAAGTTCTCCTTTGAGATGAAGACTTTTGCTTAGTTAAAACTGGAAAGAGATAACCAGTGCTGGTCAACACCTCCATGTGCTATGCAAGTGGCTTTAATTCATTTTTTGTCAACAGAGTTAGACAAGGTTGGTGTCATATCAAACTGACTTCTCATCTGCTGGGTCACTACCTTGCCCCATCTGTGTCTTGTGGAACACCAGCTCATAAAACAAACTCTATGAAAGTAAATGTAAGACCCTATTAGACTTCCCAATACTTTGCTTACCCTAACCCTTGACATTTACGACATACATCAAAACAATTAAAGCAATGACATACATTATTAAAAATCCAAGATAACTCTGGTTAAGAAGTCTGTTTAGTAATATACCTTGCATTACTAAGGCCTCAGGCTTTATCTCTAGTTAAAAGAAGGAAAGTACTTAACTTCCTTTAAATATCCATTTTCCGTAATTGTTTGATCACGGAATCCTTTTATATAAATCCGTCTTTACACTTTTCTGTGTGATTATATTCGAAAGTACCAGAAGGTTTGACAAAAGATCATGATAGTCAAATCAGTAAGAACGACAAAACAAAATGTGGAAACAGAGTTCTAGTCAAAACAATGCGGTGAGAAAAACAAAGCAATATGCCACAGCCAGAAAGTCTGGTGCACTTCACTCTCAAGTTCAGAAGTTAAAACTGCATATTATGAAGTTTTCTAAATTTCTCTAACAACACTTTTTCAGGCTGATTCTAAAAATGTATGACCATCCAATGTGAAAACCGTTCGCTTTGGTGTGGGACAGAGAGCACCTTTAGTGTTAGATGAGTACAGAAGGGTGAAACTGGAGAAAGATGTTAGAAGTTACATTTACTCAGTTCTCAAGAGTTGTTGCCCTACATACCATTTATGTCATTTATTACACTGAGAGCTTAGTAGGTCTCTCACCTGTTACATTTGGTCCTCTGTCTTATGAAATCACCTTTGTTAAATATTGAACACCTAAAGATGCATGTGCCCAAAATATGAGAACTGACTGAAGAAGAAAACACGCACCACCTGACTTCTCTGATCATCTACATGTTAGCCAGTATAGATTAGTTCTCAGTCCTATCTCATCTGGAACAGCAGCTGACGTCATAATGGTTTAAACATTGTCTCCTCCATTATACACTATTCCCATATGTCCAGTCGTAGGTTAGAGTTTCAAAAAAAAAAGAGGCACAAATATGCAGCTGCTATTCATTAACTAGCATTTAAGTTTTTCACCATCAACAACGATGATGGAGTTTGCAGGCATTTCATAAAAGCCTCGTGAAAAAGTTACTGCTAACAGGCATTGAAAATGAAACCTGATTAGAGTACCCAACTACTGAGAAGTAAGATTCAAAAAATATCAAAATAAAAATGTTAAAAAGGTTTAAAGACAGCATGTACATACTGACATATGAATGTTTGCCAAAGGTAGACTTTAATTTTTTTCAATTTTTAATATTTTGCATTGTTAGGATTGATCTCTTGGTGTTGCTAAGGAGGTGATGGACCACTGTGATATTTTCCCAACAGCATGCATGGAATTTATAATGAAATGGTGACAAGCTGAATGTATTTTTATTTTTATACAGTAGTGCTGAAGCTACATGAAATCTTTTGAAAATGAAAGAGCTTAACTATGTAGTAATTATGAAGACTTTTTTGTACTTTTTTGTACTATGGCAGCTAAATGGAGCACAAATAATGAAATAAAGCTTTAGCAATTAATGTTCTAATGGAAGTGTGATGTGTTGTAAGAATCAAGAAAGCATTAAAGTTCCTTTAATAAGAAAGCATGTTTCTTAAAAATGAAATTTGTAAAGCATTACTTTTTGAAAATAGTTTAAATAAATAGTTTAAATCAATAGTTTATTGATTCATTATTGAAGTCACCCAGAAATGGTCTGCAAAACTCTCTAAGTAATCAAAGATCTTTTTCTTAAATTAAATTTGATTCCATTTATTTATGTATATATATGTATATATGCATTTATTTATTTATTTATTTATTTATCCACATTTATTTGAGACAGGGTCACTGAATAACCCTAACTAGCCTGGAACTTGCTACACAGACCAAAATGTACTCAAAGTCACAAAGATCTGCCTCCTATTGCCTCTAAAGTGCTGGGATTAAATTTGTGCTACCATGTCCCACTTAAAATTTGATTCTTTACAAGAGAACCTTCTAGTCTCAGAGAAATAAAATGCTATATATTTTTCTAGAAATGTTTGTTTATATCATGTTCACTTCCTTTTTCTCTTGCTGTTTGGGGGAGGTGGACAAAGGGAAAATTTAAGCATTCAAATATACAGAATGCAATTTAATGTTTCATTGAGTAGAGGGTAAATAGCATGTTCATACTATGGATAGGCAGGGTTGCTCAATCACTTTTAGATTTTCACAGTTGATATGTGCATAGCAGGACATGATTTGAAAGCACAGATTTGCATATGAATTAGTTACATAAAGAGGTTATTTAGGAGTTGATGTGCATCATATCACATATTAGTCAATAGTAATTAACTGATCTCACATTAATTTACTACTTAATGTCAGACCCACTAAAGTCAAAGGCAGTTTCACCCAGTGCATTGGCATGTGTCATTAGTTTAAAACTAAAATCATTACTTTAAAATTATTTATTTGATTAATTTCTAGATTTAGTTGGAATACTTGTGTGCAGTTCAGGGAACAGTATTTAGAAGATAAAGTTGAAAGTATGGACTCTAAGTTCAATGGGGTCTTTGCTTAAATCCCTTGGGAAGTGCTAGCATAGAAGTCACTTGACTATGAAGGTTCTAGTTCATGGTATTTGGTACTGTCCCATTGTCAGATGCTCTCCTATTAGCCCATCCCTTTTTTATTTTCTCGAATCACAAAATCCCAAAGGAGTCAAATAAGGTCAATTCTTTACTCCAAATTCTCCCTTGCCAGCTTCATTTCTACACAGTGTTACCAACCATTTACACCAGAAAACACAGAGTGCTAACAGAACCAAATGCCTTTGCAGATACTACTAAGCTTGTGCTCTCAAGGTCATGATGAAAAAGGGTGGGCTCTAAGGCTAAACGTGGATGTCTGGTTAAAGACTATTCAGAGATTGACAGAAGAGAAAGTTTCTGTGAAGATGCAGGCAAGAATTGAGGAGGGATATCTACAATAGCTAAGGACCAACAGAGATAGGAGAAGCACACTGGAAAAGCTCCCTCAATGTCTTCAGATGATACCTTCTAATATTTCTAATCATCCTGCATACAAAGGTATCTTAGAACAGATAGAGGGCTTAAAAATTTATTAATCTACTAAAAAGTACCTAAAAATGTAGACTACTGTTTTATGTGTAAATGTATTACTTTCTTTTTTTTTTCCAAAATTTTTTTCATTTGTGTGGGTATTTTGTTGGGATGTATGACTTTGCCTTAGGTGACCAGAGAAGGGTTTCAGATCCTCTGGGACTGCAGTAACAAACAGTTGTGAGCCACCATGTGGGTGCTGGGAACAGAACCCAGGTCCTCTGGAGAAGCAACCCATGCTCTTAAACACTGAGCTATCTCTCCAGAGTGAAAACTTTTGTAACTTATCGAGGAAAATCTTCTTCACTAACTGTTTTAGTTGCAAATTATGCTTCTATTGGGTTATTCATTTGACTTTCTCAAGAAAATGTTTAGAGACTCTTCTAGTTTTTGTTTTACTTTATTAGAGTAAATGACATACATACATACATAGGTACATACATACATACATACATACATACATACATACATAGATACATACATGCATACATACACACACACACA
>NW_021604604.1:5500567-5503883 GCF_004785775.1 Grammomys surdaster
AGAGAGAGGGGGGGAGGAAGGGCTTGCTTGATCAATGATGTGTACATATCACTACTGTGATTATGTGCAGCCTAGTTTGCATTCGTACAGATGAAATCTGGAGAAAGGTACTTGAAGACCTGAGGCTTGCCTTGGGTATCTAGTTACTAAGGGAGCATGTCATCTATCCAGCCTTGCCCTAAGATAGATCCTCTTCTGAGCCAGTTAAGTTTTCTTCTCAGGGTCTGGTAGTCTAACATCAGCTATCTGATACAAACATGTCAACAAGAAATGTAATTGTACACTTTCTAGTAGTTACCTAAAAAAGATAGAATAATCAGGTCATGGCAACACAATTACATCAGCATTTAGGATCTAGAGGTCAGGAGTCCAAGGATAGCCTCAGTTACATAATTGGCTTGAGCCCAGCCTGGTATACATATAGCATTGACTCACAAAGCAAGCAAAGAAACAAAGATAACACAAGGAAGTAAATATATTTGTCCAGCAAGTAATCAATGTAAAACTATTGAGCTATCTTATCACTTTTATTTCTGAATCTAAATGTTGTAAGTTCATATATTGTTTAAAATGACAGTGCATCATAAGCAAGAGTAGTCTCCCTTCAAGTGTTTGGTAGCCACACTTAGCTAACAACTTTCTTAATGGATGGCTTAGAGCTAAAAGGTGTGCAACATATAAGGAAAGCAAGTAAATAACTTGACAACAAAATGTCATGGCTGTATATAAAGATATAGAATTTAGCATATATGCATAATTTAATACATACATGAAGACTTTTGAGGTATTTATGGATAAGTTGTTTTAGCTAGACCTGTGTTGATGAAGAATAGAGGTAGAAAAATATTGTCCATGTCCATGGCTAGGTTGCTACAAACAACAGACACTCAAAGTTTTGAAGATCCTTGGTTTCAGAGTTTCTGTTTGCTTTGCTGTTCTCTTTGATAATAGCTGGGAGTCAGAATTTTTATTGTGCCATTTCTGAGCATCTAACAGGATATTATGTTCTAGGCTGAGTGAAGGGCATCAACTCAATTTCCCTAGAAGTTAAAATTGCCAACTTGTTTCCTTTTAATCCCTCATTGACCCATGCCTTTAATTCTGGGGATAGATTTTTGGATCAGCGGGGCATCCTGATGAACCCCAGAGTGAGGCCTGGCATATAATGTAGGCTGGCCAACCAAAAGCCAAAATGTCCTTTGGGGGTAATTAGTGCCCTCACCTCTTTGAATGTGTTCAATAAGTCCTGCTATCTCAGTGTTCAAACTACTTCCAGAAGATAATTAGGGGCTGCTGAAAGCTGTACAAACTCTGCCTGGCCACGGGGGCATTGTAAATTACTACTTCTTCAAGAGACTCATCAGCTTTCAGCAGCTCAGAGCACCTTGGCCCTAATGCCCAGAGGACTGAACATGGATTGTTCAGATTATTACATTCCCCTCAGGAGTTCTGAATGTCTTTTTACAAAGACTGATAGCATTTCTCTGCTTTTGGAGAATTTTGGAGACATGAAGAGTTAATGCCACCTACCTGAAGAGAGCTGATTAGAAGTTGAGGACATTGCTTTAGGCCTTGGAAGAAATTTTATTGACACCACATTTTGATTCATGACAGTGCTTATTTATTTATTTTTTTAAAGGAAGAGTTATACTCCATTTATCTTTCTCAAACAGATTGTCAAACTGTGTTGAATCTAAATAGCTATTGCTTATAAGATTCCTATTAAGTGCTGTGCATTTTTCATAATCTTATTTGATCTTACAATGATCATCGTATAATGACCATAGTAGCAAACATACAGTGAAGCCTAATAATACAGCAGGCATGATTCTGAGCCTCAGACAAATGTTAGTCCACTGACTATTTCAGTGGATTACACGGTAGGCACAGCCCATAATTCTCTTCTTACAAGCAGGCTAGACAAAGTCAAGAGGGCAGAGCTGCTAGCACTAATAGATATTAGAACACACCCTACTGCTTACATCAGAGAGCTGATAAGTAACACATACTTATGACTTCCCTTAGCACCTACAATGTATTACATTCTGTTTCCGTCCTTTTTCTAGACCCAAGGTGGTCTTGAGGTGTAACTAGTCCTTTTCAATGCCTCCTTGTTTTCTAGTATGTGAGCAAGGCCACATGATATGGGACTTCTTCATCTCTACAAAAACTCTCCATGTGTCCCGCCAACCTCCATAACTGATGGGAACTGATGACTTCCCTTTGGGACCACATAGTCACAATGATGGATATCTTTCACAATGATGGATATCTCTCCTAATGAAGCTTTTTTTTTCTTTTTTGGATCTGTAAGTGATCTCCCTCTGTCTCTTGTACTTGCCATTGCTGTTAATAAATGTAAGGACTATAATCTTATAAAGTTTTCTGAGGGAAAAAAATTGTGTCTATTTCCTTTCTATGAACCTGTTATCTTTCAACCGATGAAATTTGGATGGTGAGTGGTGGAGTCGCCCTCCAATCCAGAAGTGTGCTTTAGAATGTGTATTCTTGGTTGCTACGTAACAGGGCTCCTATATGGATTATGATACTACTTATATGTGTGTTTAGAGCAAAAATGGGGGAACAGAGATGAAGTAACTTGCCTGAATAATCCAACTAGTGAACTCAGCCAGGAGAGTTGGAATGAAGGGACTATCTGATTTCATTCCTGCAGACCTCCTGCTGAGCTTCCAGTACAAGGACAAATCCTTCCCACTGGGGAAGACTTTAAAGCATCCAGATGTCAGGGCTGAAGATGGCAGTGGCTGAGAATCTACAAAGCCCTGGGTTCAATCTTCAGGATGAATAAATAAATAAATAAATAAATAAATCAACAACAACAACAACAACAACAAAACCTCATATAGATCATGGAGCTGTTTGGTTGTGAGGACCTTATTTACTTGAGATAGTATTGTTTCCAGGAGGTGCTATCAAAGACTGTGATATCCTTATTCACTCACATTCACTGGGTAAGTGGGAGGCAGTGGCAGCAGCTAGAAGATCTCTAACTTACCAGCTCTGCCTTCTTGACTTTGTCTAGCCTGTAAGAATATAATTATGGGCTGTGTCTATCTTGAAGTCTGCTGAAGCAGTTGATGGGCTAAGATTTCTCTGATGCACTGATCATTAGAAGATGATCCCTGTAGAATAAAATATGATTATGAAAAATGCACAACACTTAATAGGAGTCTTAAAGGCAACAGCTATTCAGTTCCAACACAGTTTGACAATAGTTTGAGAAAGATTAAATGAAGAAAAATGCTCTGCTTAATACACTTGCTGCAGTTCTTCTAAGTGATGAAAAATGGTTCAT
>NW_021604604.1:5508883-5509539 GCF_004785775.1 Grammomys surdaster
TCCAGCCTTCATGAGGTCAAGGTTCTCTTCTTCCACCTATGCCCAGCAGGGCCCTCCAGTCTTATGTATTCAGCTGAAGCCCTGGATCCCTCCCTAAGTGCTCCCAGGCTGGTGGTTTAGACCCTGGGAGCTGTGGTTGGTTGGTATTGTTGCTCTCCTCATGGTGCCGCAAATCTTTTCAGCTCCTTCAGTCTTCACTCTAACTCCTCCATTGAGGACCCCATTATCAGTTCAATGGTTAGCTCTGAGCATCTGCCTCTGAATATGTCAGACTCCTGCAGACCTCTAAGGACACAGCTATGTCAGGCTCCTGTCAGCATGCACTTCCTGATATCCACATCAGCATCTACCTGTGGTGACTGCACATGGGATGGATACTCAGGTGGAATGGTCTTCAGATGGCCCCTCCTTCAGTTTCTGTCCCTCACTTTGTCTCCATATTTGCTCCCTTGAGTATTTTATTGCTCCTTCTAAGAAGGACCAAATCACCCCCACTTGGTCTTCCTTTTTTATGAGCTTCATGTGGCCTGTGAGTTGCATCTTGGACATTTCAAGGTTCTGGGCTAATATACAATAATCAGTGAGTGAATACCATGTGTGTTCTTTTGTGATTGGCTTACCTCACTCAGGATGATAATTTCTAGTTCCATCCATTT
>NW_021604604.1:5509549-5532088 GCF_004785775.1 Grammomys surdaster
AGAAAGCATAACTTTCCCCCCAGTTTTCTTTTGTTTCTAAGTTTCTCTCTTATTCTTTTTGGTCAGTAAGCTCAGTAAAATATCCTGATGAACTTTGGGACTGTTTCTATCTGATACATTAAAATGTTGTTTTTCTTGACTGTTCTTGCCTGGTACAAAGTCAGACGAGGTCTAAATGTACAGTTGGAACTTTTGGGGGACTGCTGTGATGGGTCAGTTGGCAACGCAGTTGGATGATGTGACTTCAATCCTCAGAATGCACATGATGGAGAAAGATAACCAACGTCCTCAAATTGTCTCTGAATTTCACATGTGTGCCAGGGTACTGCCCCCCTCCCATGATAAATAAATAAATAAATAAATAAATAAATAAGTAAATAAATAAATACTGAAAAACCACCTGTTATTTTGATGCACTTCCCTGGGTGAGGATTGGGTTAGTGTTTCTATGACAGTTGATATTTTATTAAATGGCAAACACATGAGCATAAGAAAGGCTTTGTTCTCTGATATTTTGGTCGTCGACATTCCCCAGATCCCAGAAGTTTTGCTAACAGATGGTGGTGAGTGATTTTACTGGTGGAGGAGGAAGTAAAAATGTTGATATAAATCTTGTATCTTAGAAACAGATTAAATGTACCTAAGGAATCAGAAACCAAAGCAGATGCACAAATCAAATCTCAAAAGAGCATCACCCCAGCGAACAATGGAGAACACAGGCACTTTCAGAGGATATTTTTAGTCAAATTTCATATTTATGATGATTAAATGACTGAGTTAAGGAATACTGGATTGAGCTTGTTAGTGTGGGCTGGGGTTTTAGATTTAGTTTATTTCAATCTTTGTTCAGAGTTGCATTTTCTTCTAATTTTCCATAAAAGACCTACACATTTTGTAAGAAAAACAAAACCAACAAATGTTGGTGAATAAGAGAAGATGTGTGCTTTGACCATCCACACTGTTTAAAACTTAGTACAACTCACTCAGTCTTAACCTCCACTGAAAACAAATTTTATATATAAAAGAGTGGCCTGCTTCACCACTTCAAATCAGAAAAACATGAGTCTGCTAGACAGAGTTTAGTCAGCTGCTGAACTCCTCAAGTGACTAGTTGGTAAGGTTTCTCAGTGCCAAACAGAGAATTAGAAGGCTAGTGAATCAGGACATGTCTACCAGTTGATCACTGAAAAGGAAATGTTTTCTCTTTTACTAATAAGTAATAGTTAAATAGATGGATATATGATTAATAGATAGATAGATAGATAGATAGATAGATAGATAGATAGATAGATAGATAGGGAGAGTATATTTCAGGCAAAAACTTAGGGGACTCAGAAGCAGTTAGTATGCATTGTAGCTCTTGGCTTTCTGTTCAGTACTCACCAAACCCTGTTGCTAAAGAAGTCCATTTCTGAGGTTGTATTTAATTCTGTAGTTGCGTCACAGACTTCAAGCTTAGTAAGTGGAATACTTTAATTAGCAGTTGAAGTTGGTTAGTTCAGAGGGTAGGGCTCATGTTTTCAACTCTGACCTAAAATGCCCTTCCAGGGGAAGAGCAGCCTCTAGTCCTGCTATTTCTTAATCCTTCCAGGAAACCTCCTCTGGCCTTCAGGCCCATCATTTTATGGTGAAAAGTCTCAAACTCAGTCTTGCCTCTAGCTTGTCATTTGTATTTGAAATATGTCAGCAGACTGTCAAATTCCTCAGACCTCGGAACAATTAAGCCATCAAAACTAGATTGGATGTAAAGAAAAAATTATCCTCATTGAAAGTGACTACTCGAACTATCTTTTCCTTATCTTCCCTTCACAGATAGATTTCCACGATTCCATGATTCTTAGATTGGGAGAGCATAGCATCTCTCCACAAGAAGCACAAGGTTCCAGATTGACAATCACAAGGAAGACATCTCTGGCCCCACATCCTCTGGGCTATGTTAACAACTGTCAGGCTTTCCAAATGTCCAGCATTTTCTTTCCAAATCAAATGTCAGCTGTAAAATGACTGAACACACAAGATTTAATAAAATGAACTCAAGGAAAAGGAAGAAACTTATTGATTTTTAAATTGTTTGATTTTAAACGCCAGAATGCTGAAGCCTCGTGAGTGGGTACAGATGCAGTTTTAAACTATTTCTTTTCTTTGAGTCCCAAAGGCACTATGATTCCAGAGGGATTTTAAGTTCAAGGAGCCCAAAGTGAAGACGTTGTATCATTTAGGAGTCAGAGACCACAACTGAACTAGAAGCCAGGGTTTCTAGTCTATACCCCAGCTTATTTATGAGCACCATGTAATGGACCCATTTTGAGTTGTCAAATCTCATTCAGGAGTCCTTTCCAGCACAGGGGTGTTTGTAATCATGGAGACAGACAGTGTGAGAAGACATTTGTTACTAAGTGACAGCATTTAGTCCCCACTAGTGTCTGTTTCTCCCTCCTGGAAGCCAGGTCAGTTGAGCGCAGAGCTGGACTGGAGGGACGACGGAAGCTTAGGCAGGAGCAGGCAGCATCTCCATTGGTGATGAGTAGGCTGGGAAAAAACAAACAAACAGAAAACCCCAAAACAAAAACAAACAAACAAAGCCCACCCAGTAATAGCTTCGAAGAACTGGTTCAGTTTATTGGGGATAAACGGGGGATATTTATGAACCTGGGGAGATGGCCAGGGTCTTTGGGGGCAAGGTTTGTGTGGCTGTGCACCCTTGGCCAGGGCAGTGGTGTTGGAAGGTACTTTTTCATCTGCATACTCAGGGGCTGTAGGGTTGGTGGGTGGAAGCCTTATAAGGTCAAACAAAGACTGGAACCTGATAACCGTCAGGATAATTTCCTACTAGGGTTGATGGTGGTGGAGTTAGATTGAGAGGGGAAGGGAGGCAACTTCTGCCATCCTCATGTTTGAGGTATCAGGTTAAAGCTTTCTCAACCCTTTTTCTTCAACCCTGGGCCATTATGGTCGGTCGACATTTACTTACTGATTTTTCTTAGGTGGATATTTACAATGGACATTCTCAGAGGCACTATGCACCTAACAAAGGGAGGGAAAACATTCAATGATTGTCTTCAATCCTCTATCTCTGCCTCTGTCTGTCTCTGTTTCTGCCTCCTTTAACCTCTCTCTCTCTCTCTCTCTCTCTCTCTCTCTCTCTCTCTCTCTCTCTCTCTGTGTGTGTGTGTGTGTGTGTGTCTGTCTGTCTGTCTGTCTGTCTTGTCTGTCTGTGTGGGGCTGGCTTGCACGCCCTTGTGCATGTACACATTAGTGTGGCTAAGCCAGCCTAACTCAGTAGTAACTATGCTCTCTGAAATGGTTATTCACACTATCAAAGCATTGGCCTGAACTGTGTTTTATTTTTTCTTTGTCTCTCCCCCCAAACCTCAGCTACAAGAGTTCTCTGGCAGAACTATCTTTCTGTCTTCTTCTGTTTATCTTACAAAACTCCTTAAACATCTTTAGACAGCAAACGGTACTCTGTAATAAATGCCTAGGAAGTGGCACCAACAAGCATGCTGTCAAGGTTTTGTACAGCCTATCACAGAAAATGAAGTAACAAGCTCCATGAACCTCATCCTAGCAAGTAGAGCACATTGTGAGGAAGGGAATACGGCATCTTCATACATTTCAGCTCGCATCTGATTTTAAACCCCTTAAATTGATGGTTGGCAAACACCTAACTTGATTTTTAAAATTTTCTTATTTTTGGATAAATAATAAAATGCTTTCTTGTAGAAAATGCAATTTCCTGACTGAACCTGTCAAACATATATTTCATAGTTGCCTTTTATAGAGGGAAATTTGGCTCAGGCTTGTTACTGAGTGAATGACTAATGTGGACAGAAATTGTTTTTATGATGAAGTGAGGAGATGTCAGCAGTGTCCATTTGATGTGTTCTGGAAACAGTGTTTGGGAAATGAGGTAGCCTTGAAAATTGAAATTATGACTCACAAACATGAAAATGACATGAGATGGAAGATTTTGCCTAATTTTTTTCAAGAAGGTAATCTTCAATTATTGAATGAGGAGGTAAAAAATAAACTGACATGGTTCTAATATAAAAATAAGAGTGAAGATGTAATATCCTTTAGTATTTCCACAAAACAAAGGAAAAGAGTAAAAGATTATAGAACAAATAATATTTATATAAATGCTAAAATATTTGAATTCTATTTTCAAGACCAGGCACACCAATATGTTTATATGTCATGGGTAAACGAATACTTTAACCATAATTAATACATGAAAGTTAAGCATGAATGTTTATGCTTGTATTTGTCTAAATGGGAATATATAGGAACAACTTGAAGGCAATCAACAGAAAGAATAAAATACATGTATGAAATGGTCAATAAATAAATAAAAAATAATGTTTAAAAACAGAAAATATCATACCAAAAATTATGTAAAAAAATTGAGGCTGAAACAGGTGAAAAGGGCCCATTTGAATGTTTATTGATTTGAAGAATTTGCATTGTTAAGTTGTAATATTTTCCAAGACCCATAGACTCAAAAAAGTTCTTGCCTAAAATTTAATGTTCTTTTAAAAAATAGTAATTGAACCAAACAATCTAAACATTTCTAGGTAACCCAAAAGACCAGTAATGATCAAAACCATCTCAATCAAGAAGGAAGCTTAGGGTTTGACATTTCATCATCTCACATGTACTTCATGTGATATGACAATAAAAACAACATACAACATAAGTAGGCACATGGACCAAGGAAGCAAAACAGCTCCCAAAAACAGACTCATACATATACAGAAATGTATCTTTAGCAGAGTGCAAAAGGGATGGTCTTTAAAATCCTGATGCTTCAAAAACTGGATCCATCTGTGAAAGAAGGAAGTTACACATGCAGCTCATGATACGCAGAAAGTCAATGGAGGGTAGACTAACAATAATTGGATTATTGATTGACTGATTGATTGACTAATGGATACTGACAGATGTATAATTTATGAGATAGCATCTACACTTTCTGAAGAGTTTATACTCTTTGTCTTTGAATTTGTGTATGATTCATATGTCACATGTGAAGGTCAGAGAACAGCTTTCTAGAACCATTTCTGTCCTACTGCATTTACATAGGTCTAGGAATCAAACTCAGGCTGCCAGACTTGTGTAGAAAGCATCTGTACCAGCCAAGTCATCTCTCCATCCTGCTGAAGGACTTTTAAGTGATATGAGATAACATTGTATACTCATGAAACCACAAAATAAAACTATAAATGTTAAGATTTTTTAAAAGACACTAGAATGAACATATTTTAAAATTACTTGATGTTTTCCTTTCATCTGTAAATTATGGGTCATTTATTTTGCTCTTTCTTAAACTATCCTATTCTTTCCAAAGTCGCTGCTTTAAAAAGTGTCCCAGATGGCATCTTTCTCTAGGAAATGGCTGGAATTATATACCTCAGTGGCTGCTTCTATTTTCTGTCATGAAAAACTCTAAATGAAATGGGATGACAAAAATTCTGAGTTCTCCACAATAAGGTGAATATCTGGTATCGGGCACTTCTGAAGAGTGACAGTTCAAAGTTGAGTGCATCCAGAAGTGTCTGGCTTTTCCTTTTGATGTGCCACTGGAGCACCTCAGAAGGAAGCTCATTTACATGGAGGCTCCTGTGCATGCTCTATCAATATTCCAATGCCCTGTTTCTTTCAATATAAAACTCCGTAGGGTAAAATGTCTAAGGCTTTGATAGGTTCCAGAGTCACAGGGAATATCCCATTTAGAAACTAGACTTGTGTAGTTCAAACTGCAAAATCTCAGATATAGTGTGAAATTTTAAGCTATGTGGAGAATCCAAGAGGGTGGGGGGGTGAATCTTTAAAGTTTCTGTGGGTAGGTAGGTGACATGCCATGGATAATGAATGGTGATTACTGAAGAGGCTCAGGTCACCTGATCTTGCTGTTTTTATGAGAATACTATCATTTGTTTGTCATGAGAACAAGAAGTTAATGCATCAACATGAGAATTATACTGTGAGCTGAGCATGGTAGAGCATATCTGGAATCTAAGCACTGGGTTGTGGGGGTGTGCTGAGGCAGGAAGATTACCTCTCTGATTCTGAAGCCAGTTTGGGCTACATAGTGAAATAGGTCATCTACTATAATACTCAGGTAGACAGAGTCTGAATTTACAAGCTGAACATACTATGAAGTAGGAGAACGCTATTTGTTCTCTATATCGAGGGAAGGACAAGGTGAGAGAGATAACTAGGTTGGTTACACCCTATGTTATAAATCAGTCCTTATTTAGTGAATAAAGACTGTGATTGCATTTGTTACCATCGCTGAAGTGCTTGGCTCTGGTGGGTGTGACATGAGAACTCTGTGATCAGATGTTGCTTGGGATGCAAGGAGAAGGTACAATAGTTATGTCACTCACAGCCCCTTGCTTTACAAAGTACCATGCCCTTAGGACAATTAGAGGCCAGAAAAAAGCTGAAGGGCAAAGGTTCGTGCAGCACAGTAGGTGCACCACCTGTGTCATGAGAGTATTTCCTTCATATTGGCACACACTATGGAGTTCCTGATTCATCTTGCTTCAGGAGGCCACCTGCAGTGGCTGCGGGAGGAGAGTGGAAAGTAGGCAATTTCTCTTTCCTGTAGATTTCTTCAAGAAGACTATCATAACCCAGGCCTGATTTTTAAGCATTGTTTGTGTCAAATATTTCTGGGCTGTCTTATCAATGTGGGTCAGATTTATCTACAAAATGACCCAGCAGCTGTATATAATTCAGTCCCCACAGGGTATGTAAAAAAAAAAAGATTATGTGGGGAGAGTCTTTCCTGTCCTAAATCAGTGTTTGACATAGTCTTATTCTTTACAGGGTTCCTCCTTGGAAAGCTGTGTGTATTCAGTGAAGTAACAAATAAACGTAAACACAAAGCAGCTTTCAAACTAAGACTTCATTTTGTCTCAGAATGACACAGTGGGTCATACTTGGGTGTTAGGGGTGGTGTTGTTGCATACTTTATTCCACATTTAAGAGGTAGATAGACTCAGGAAATTCAGGAGTTTGAGGTCACCCTCAGTTACATAACAAGTTCAAGGCCAGATCTGGCCAAAAGAGAAATTCTATTAGGAAGCAACAAACACAGAAACAAAACAGAACATGTTGTAGCTGTATTTTTCCTAGGATACAAATGAAAAACAGTGTATCTAAGTGTAGGTTTATTACAATATTCAGAAAGGAGATAAAGAAAGGGTATTTGTTTAGGGATAAAGATACAGAATGTAGGAAAAGGGACACATGGTGCTGACAGAGGAGGAAGACGTAGACTGTTTTTCTAGTTTCACCTCTGTCACATTTCTCTCACTTGTATAATTAACAAAATTCTAGCTGAGATACTGCAGCTTTTTTTAGGGGCACTTTGACCCTTTTGTGTCTTACTTCTGAGAGCCATTAGGTAGACTCTCATCAGCATTTAGTAGGAAACAGTTACCCGACACTGGGTTTGTCGAGTTCCAGTTTCATAGTCCAGTCTCATTGTTTCCTCTCTATGTGTTCTAGTCAAGGACATTACTGCAATTTCTCAACTCTAGCACCTTTTCTTTAGAGGCATATTTTTATGGTAGCTATTTCACACAATTCTGCAAAAGTAAAATGAAATACTCAGCCTGATGGTTGCTATATGAAATGTAGATAAATCTTTACAGAACATACTGTGATTTTGAAACTGACATATTTAAGAATCTCTTTCCCTTTATGGGATCTCACGTTTATATGCTTAAGCAGAAAGAGGTACAGTAGTCCATTTTCTATTGTCTGCTCTATTTCTGTACCCAAGGCTGAACCATATACAACACAAGAGCTTTATTTAGTACACAGCTTTGCAAGATGAAAATTTAAGGGCTACAGTGCTGACTCTGTGAGCCCCTCCCCTGCAACTGCTTTATAACGTCACAAATTCATGGAAGAGATTTGTGAAAAGAAGAGATTATACAGCAAAGGAGAAAGCCAGAGAGTTGGGAAGGACCAATTATTCTTTCATAACAACCTTTCAGAACTAAGTATAGTCTTCCTAAACATCAATCCCTCAAAAATCTTAACCTCTTCAAATACTTAACCTAGCACTATCCTTAGGGATCTCAAATTAACACACTAGAGAACCAAGCCTTTGACATACCAATGACCCCTTGGGAAATACACTTAATGTACATCCAAAGATATCCACAGTCAACATCGTGAAGTGTCTGGGAATGGACTCCACTTTGCAAGGCTTAAGCATTCAAATCATAAAGACAGGAGTCAGAGTGTCACTTCTGAAATAAACTCTATCCCTTAATTGTCACCTAAATTCAAAGTGATGGTTTAATAAATGCCTTGGGGATTCACAAAGAAGATTACTTTCCCATGGTTTATTAGGGCTTTCAAGATTCCTCTGCTGTGGAATGTTAGATATTTAGACCACTAATGCCCTGTGGTTGCCTCTGACCTTAACATGTGTGTGTACCCATACATGTATGAACACATGCACACATACATAAAAAGAATTAGATAAAAATAATAGGTCCAGTATCAGTAGTGTTCATTAATTTCTTTCTCATTTTCCTTAAAGTAACAAATTGCTACATATCACGGTGTACTGTGAATTAACACAGACCATGAAGTCAGGCAAAGAGGATTATTTTTATACTAACATGAGAGAGTAAGACTATTTTTTTAAAAAACATGCTGATGGTTATATTCCACAGAATGCATATCCTGATTCAGATGGCATAGGGGAATTGTTTTAACATTTTGTCATTGGGGAAATCCATTCCTCACATTAGTCCTTTCTGCCATGTCTGAGCCTGTTTACTCTTTGTTCTTTTAGAGACCCTCAATAGTAGAC
This sequence comes from Grammomys surdaster, assembly GCF_004785775.1. NCBI lineage: Eukaryota > Metazoa > Chordata > Mammalia > Rodentia > Muridae > Grammomys > Grammomys surdaster. The sequence continues at coordinate 5,518,392 of NW_021604604.1, forward strand.
ACTTGCCTGGGGTATCCACAATACAGTGTGACAGGAGAAAAGATGTCAACAGATTGCTGAATCACAATGAGTCATTACTACAAAAAATTTGCTTCCTCAGAATGAAGAAAGAAAACCAAGCCAAACTGCCTAGGGTATTCAAGACAGGTAAGGGGGCAACATATGAAATGTAAATAAAACATCCAATAAAAAAAGTAAAAAAAAACAAAAGAGCTAGAACGTTCCATGGTTTGAAATAAAATTATTTGTCTGTAGTAAACACTATTAAGAAAATGAAGATGACTTGTTAGAGGAATAGTTACATCTAACTTCTTTTTCTTCCTTTAGTCTGATGTTATACATTGATGAGCATAAAGGATAATATTAATATAGTTTGTGGTATTCATATCACAATTTTGATATTAATATTTTATTGTACAATGAAATAATTTAATGTCTTCGTAAATATGAACTACCACCAGCCTCTATCTTTAGCACAAGGTAATACAAAGAGTTATTATTTCTATCCAATATCAGACAATTATTTGGTTTAAAAACTTTTCACTAGATCAGTTTATTATTTTCTTCCAGAAATCCTCCACCACCACATCAATATGGTCTGACTCAATATTTGTTTGTTTGATAATAAATGAGGGTGGTTCCTTAGGATTTGCTATCAAGCAAATCCCTGTTTTTCAAGAAGAGGAGAGGTAAATGCTTAACAGCACACCCACTTGATAAAACAAAATTTATCAGTCTGTTATTTTTCACCCGTGTATCCTAACTAGTACTTTTATCAGTCTGTGTGTGTGTGTGTATGGAAGACTGATTATGGCATAGCATGAATTTGAAGGCCAGAAGCAACTTTATGGTGCTGGTACTTTTCTGACACATTTATGCAGGTTATGGGACTCCACCTCAAGCCATTAGGCTTGTGTATCAAGTGCCTTTATCCACGGGGCCATCATGAAGCCTTTAATAACCACTTTTAAAGATAGAATACTAAGTGATGTATGGCAGTACACATCTATACACCCAGCACTGGGAAGGCCAAGCCCAAGAAGGCTGACTCAAAACAATAATAAATAAATAAGATAAAACTAAAGTTACAAGGAGAAAATATGGTCAAAATATATTGCATGAGAAAAATAATAAAAATTAAAAAAAGACAAAGCTACAGCTACATACAGACAAATACAGCCAGTTTGCCCTTTGCAGTTATGGTACACATATAAACATGTGTTAGTTAGTAGTGACAGAATAGTTAGGGTCTATAAAAGCAGAGAGATTGAGGTTATTATAGTTTTGATTACACAGTACCAACTATAAATGGGATTGAGTTGAAAAGAAGCAACATTGGGGCTTTGCCATGTGGCTTTCTATATGAAATGTCAGTCTTTAGTATCACATTCTTGTTGTTGCATTGTTTTGAGATGAGCAAGCTTACCTGGACAATGGTATTTCAAGGTTCCATAGGCCCACTCCTGTCTGGTATAATTCACGCAAGCCCTACCCTCCTCCGTGCTTGTTTCTCTCCTTTGATATTGGAGCACAAGAAATTTTAATGGGACAAAGTAAAGCAAGATTCCCTTGTGATATTAACTGCTAGTAATAAGGATGATTTGTGTTTGTGAAAGCTTAGGTGAAATTACCTTTCAGATGAGCTTTATCAAAAGAACTAGAACATCATGGCCTAAGTGGAAGAGCAAACCTTCAGATCTTAGGAAGAACTTTGTTAGGAGAGATAGCCATTGTGGGTATCATGGTAGGGATGCTGGAAGGAAAAGACACTTAATGTTCTCAGTCTCCAGATTATGAGAGTTATGGCATCTTTACATGGGCAGCATGAATGGTCCCAAAGGTGGAATAAGCCCTCAATTCTAATAACAGTTCCTGAATCTTAAGTGTGTGTATGTGTGTGTTCACGTGTGTGTCTGTGTGTGTGTGTGTGTGAAGGTGGCAGGGGCATAAATTTCACATCAAGTTACCTAGCCTGCATTTCAGAAGGTAAAAAGCAGAAAGGCACTAGATGAACAGCAAGATTATTTACATCTGAGTGTCAAGGGGAACTGGGTTTGCTCACAGCTGTGTGGGGAAGGAAGGACTCAAGTCTTTATGAGTTGCAGAGTTGCTTACCAAGTCTCTAGAGAGAGCTTCAAGAGTGAAGCTTGATTTCTGAGAGACAGTACAGTAGTCAGAGAGTCTGTAACATAAGACTAAGCTCCATGATATCCAAGCTATCCCCTTTCTCTTAGACTTCATACAAATATACAATATTCTGGTTATAATTTCCCATTTCAAAGTTCTGAAGTGAACTGTTGCAAGGAAACTTTTAATTGAATGAAGTATCTATTGTATTCTGTCATCAAAATTTGTAAATTCATTATGTTTGCTGTTTGGTAATTAGCCATGATCATTTATGTCCTGATATTGTTCATAACTAATTGGTTTGTTTAATGTTCTAAATTCTTAAATGTTTGTTACATTTACAGAATGGCTTCCTAGCTACTGAGATAACACTGCATCTTACTCAAGTAGGTTAGATTAAATGCAGATATAAATGTTCTAGCATTAGATCTCCAGTCCTCCTAAGAAGAAACACATCTCACATTCCTAAGTAGCTACTGTCTTCTTCAGGGAAAATGAAGGAAGGTTTAAAGATTACCAATCAGAGGTAAATTGGGAAATATGCACATCAGTCATCCAAAAGCAGCCATGTCTGTGTTCTTTCAGACTTCAGTAGTGAGCTGACAAAGGAACCTGCACTTTCTGAACGTAGGAGTTTCACTTTAAGTCACAGCTCATAGGTAATTCCTATTTTCTATTCCTAAAAAGAAAGCTTGCCTGCATGAGGCCATCATATTTTAAAGGAAGATACAACCAATGTCCTCAATCTTCTTCTTTCTGTGAGTCTTAGTGTCATTAGCCACAGGCATCCTGAGTGCTTCAGACAGCAACTCTACAGTGGCCTTCCATGGACACTTGATCCTCTTGTCCTCTGAGCTTATTCTTTACTTTACTTTATTTTATTTTATTTTTTTCTGTTATGTAGTAAAAAGCACAAGGATGCAGAGAGAAACATGGAGGTTTTCTTCTCATGGATAAGTAGGTAATGAAACTTCTTGACTCCTCACACTTGGTCTTAGAGCAGATTTCATAAGATATTAAAGGGCCGAGAGAAGGAATAGACAGTGGAATTTTTTGTTGTTGTTGTGAATTTCAGTACAGAATAAATGCTATGTTAAGTGGATTTTAGAAGTGTGTAGTGGCTCACCCACTCCTCCAGCATTCAGTAGACATGTGGATAGAGAGGAATGAGATAAGGGGGTAGATTAGAAATAGGAAAAAAACTCATAACCGGAAGCTTTATATAGACAAAACAAATCTCAGTAGATCATGGTGGCCAATTCCAGGAGAGTATTGAGGCTTCACATGTAGATTTTAATGCCCTTATAGAAAAACACAGGTTGCTAGGAAATAAAACAAGGCCCCTCCCACTTCTTTAAAAAGCAAACAAACCAAAAAAAAACAGAAGAGTAGTTCTGATTCAGGTCAGTTTCAGTAATCTGATGAGACATGAGGAACAAAGACTGGAATTTTATGCTAAGACCTTCACAGTGATTAATGAGTCATGCATCTATTTTGTTTATAACCCCACACACTTTTGGGAAAGTGAATGATGAATTTGAAAAAAAAATTTAGTCCATTTATACGCCTTAATCAAAATGAATTGTAATGAGCCTGGAGAACAATGACAAACAATATGTTCTCATTTTTGTGTTTAGTATTAAAAATATAAATGTATTCACTAGGGACATCCAAGCCTAAGTGCTTTGAGATAGAGGCTCAGGAAGCAGCCATAGAAATATCAGAAAGCCCATGAAGACATTGCAATTAACATCCTAAGCAGTGTAAAATTATAAAGAGAACCAGCTAGAAAAGATGGTACCTCAGGAGCTCAGTGGGAAATTCCCAGGCAGCTAGCCGAACAGCTAAATAGCTATGCAGTTAGCTAAATAGCATGCTGAACATATGATAAACCTGGTCTACAGGTTGACTGACTCATAAATTTACCTGCAGGTACTTCAATTTCCATGGCACTTCTGGGTCTGTGAGCTCTTGGAAAAAAATAATAACAGACTATCTAAAAGTTAGAATTGATTAAAAATCAATGCACATCATGGCATTCATATGTGGTGGTGGAGCTGGTGCTGGTGCTGGGGAGAATAATCCAAGAAGAAATACTGTAAATTTGCATACAATATTGACAGTTGACCTATTGGGCTAAATTATGGTTCACTGTAGCTAGATAGTGGTAGAAGCAAATTTTTTTTATTTGACAATAATTTTAAGTTTACAATTACTATATGTATATTTTTGCAGAGATAAGTTGTTCAGAAAAGACTCTACCTGGGGAGTTCATATGCTACTGGGCCAGATGACAAGATTTACCTGAGATATATAAAGCATAGTTCTGGTCTTTTTGGAGTCCTTAGTGCATACCAGCTTAGTAGAATAATTGCTTATTCTACTAAGCCAATGAGTCAAAGTGTGTAAGAGTCAAAGACTGTGTAGGACTTGGCCCTGCTTCACTCTTCTGAGCAAAGTGTCTGAAACTTCTTTCCACTTTCAATTCCTTTTGCTCTTCCCCACCAATTTTTTGCAATTCTAAAGATTTCAGGATTAGAATATCAGTATACAAATCAACTCTTTGTTGTTAATAAAAATCAGAGAAATTTATTTCAAAACAAGTATCTGAAATTCATATAATTATATCATTAATTAAATATAGATTGCAATTTATATACTAAAAGATAAGGTTGATATATTTGCATAGAGAATTGAATCTTGCTAATTATTTAATAAGGAGAAACAGAGTATCTTCAGTGTATTCCAGAGTTGTCTGATATTTTTATTTTTAATTATCAACTATGAAAACAACACTTTGCACAAATAGGTAGTTTAAAAATGGCAGAAGTATGCTTAGAGCCATTTAACAAGTTGTTGGAAATTCCTTCCTAATCCCCAATCAAAACTCACTTAAGGAAGTTCAAGTCAGAAACTCAAGCAGCAGGTTTTAAAATGAAACATTCTAATACTACACAATCCAAAAATATTGTTACTTGAAGTACTCTGAAGATTGATGGTAGAAAAATATTAAAATCCCTTACTTTCCACAAATAAACAAACCATTTTGTTCTTTACGAGCATAAAACTTTGACTATCCAGGAAATATTGTAACTTTTGACAAATAGTAGTGCCTAACCTAAGCCTACAAATCTCAGACACTGTCACTGGCTTCTTGTGGTGGGAAGACAGCATAGCATGTGTAATACAGAGTGCATATCATATATGTTCAGAAACAAGGCTTCAGTGGAGTTGCACCATGTCACACAGATAAACAATGTCACAAACATCAACTATTCACTATACATAGTATTTTGAATTAAAATTTGAGTCATTGGATATTCAGAAATCTTTAGTGATGTGGAATTATTCATGATTCACATATTTGGTTAGATGACTTCCTGTGGTTGTATACTTATATGACTATGACCCACACACAGTTTAAGAAGTTGCAATCAATGTTGGTTTTCTCATTGGGGAAATTTAGATAAGTTCTTTCTTTTATTTCTTTAATTATTATTTGGAGTAACTTGTAAAGTTGTTAATTCTCTTGCACACCACATATAACATTGAAAGAAAGCAATGTTTAAGAAGAATTTCTTGTCAGAATCATTATTATTGTGTATGTATGACATTTGTGTAGCTCAGCACTCCTGCCATGGCTTTCAAGTGGAGGGCAGAGGACAGTTTTGTGGATTTGGTTCTTGTCATGTTTACATGGATTCTGGGGACAAAACTTGGGTCGCCAGGCTTGTGAAGTCAATATCACTCACCTAGGGAAATGGTCTTGACAATTGTGGTTGTGGTCCAGACCCTTTGCTGCCAAACATCCTTGTGTGGTCTCACACATAGTTGCTGCATATGGGAATATACTAGTAGCCAACCTTATTCACTATGTAGGCATGATGTCACTATATTTTCATTGAATGTATTTCAGCTTTGTGAGGCAGCAGAGGATATGGATGGAGTGATAGGCTTTTTGTTAAATAAAATATATAACCAAGGAATTCTGGAAAAATACACAATCCCTTCCACACAGAGTTAATACAGATCAAACACAACAAAGTCTGCTTGTTTCTGAGGTCTCTCAATTGCTGTCAATATCTCTTTAGGGCAATAATTGCCAGTTTGATAAACAGTTTTGCTTGATTGTTTCTACGTATCTGATTTTCATTCTTCCTTAAAGGAAGATGTTATTATAGAAGTGGGTCAACCTTGCCACAATCCACAAAACGTCATTTATTCTTTCAGTTATATTTAAGGCACAATCCACAACCTTCAGTTGTTCTATCTATCTATCTATCTATCTATCTATCTATCTATCTATCTATCTATCTATTTTGGTGTTTTGAGACAAGGTTTCTCTGTGTAGCCCTAACTGTCTTGGAACTCACTCTATAGACCTGGCTGGCCTTAAACTCAGAGATCCATCTACCTGTGCCTCCTGAGTTCTGAAATTAAAGGAGTGCACCACCATTGCCAGGTGACTTTAGATTTTTAAATGTTTGAGAAATGTATGAATTAACATTCTCACTTGTTAGAAGCAAACATAAAACAGGTTACTAGTGTTCTTGGTAATACCCTAAAACAACAGTAACAGAACCCTTCAGTTTTAAAGTAAGACTGGGCCTCTACTTAAAAGTTGTAATGTTTTTTTCTTAACTTGGATACATTTTTTTTTAAACTTAAGAAAATCTTGAACTTAGTCTAACCTTCTATGAACAGGTCACTGTATTTTCCATAATCCCTTTCTTTAATTTCTTAAACCTTTTATGATTCTAGACATGTAAAATATAGAAAAAAATACATTGAGGGGAAGGCTATACAACTCTATAAATTCACCAAAAGTCATTAAAATGTATAATTTTAAATTGATAAATTTTAACCATATGTAAATTATACCTCAGTAGAGCTGCTGGAAATATTTCAGGTTTTTTAATGTGCAATTATTGTTAGCATGCTATTGTTTTTTGCACATAGGAAACATCATATTTTTAATAGCTATAATGAGGTGTAACTTACACATCTTCCAAGTCACTCATTGTGTGTGCACAGGTCAGGGATTTTCAGACTCATTGTGTCTAAATGACTGTATGGTTACAGAATCCACTTCCATCTTCAGTTAATGAAGAATGCTACTTGGATTTGAAGTTAGTTTGCTGGGACACACCCAATTCTTGCTATTATAGTGACCAAATGCAAGGGTTCACTCTACCTCTGTCTTACTCACATCTAATGTTCTGTAATCACGGATTTAGTGATATTTTAATAAATGGATCAGTGTCTGAGACAGCTCAGTGCTGACACTGCTATTTGTATCTGCTGTTTGGCTTCTTAATGTTGTTAGATGGGTGCCTTGCGAGAGTCATGCACCCTAATCAGGTGGCTGCGGTCCTTCTTCATTTAGTTCTACTTTTCAAGCTTCCTTCTATGCTGAGAAAATGGGTAGAAAAAAGAAATTAGGGTTATCACATCATAGCTCCCTCTAAAGGGGAGATAAAATGAGTGAGTGAGACAGGTTTTCCTTATTAAGTTTCTTGCTTGTTTGTGAATTCCTCAAGGAACAAAACTCCGAAACATTTCCTGCAGTGTCTAAAACAAATAAACTGGGCTATACAGTATGTCAAAGATTTCCACATATTTGTGGTATTTTTATAAAAGAGAGACAGAGAGGCAGAAAGGAGAGAAATAGCTTGATTTGCTTAAAGGAGAAACAGGTCTGGAGACACACTTCTTTTTTTCAAGGTCAACATTCTTCGTCTTGCCTCAAGAATTTCCCTCAGTGATGAATGATTCTGAGTTAAAGACCCTCTCCTTTCTTTGACTCATGTCCTGTCACATTGAATACCATGTGTGTAAAACAGGATGCACTCAGCTCTTTAGCCACTTTTTTTTTTTTTTTGTTCAGATGTCCTAATGACCCAGTAAGAACTCCCTGCTGACACCATTTGCACACTGGTAATCACATTAAACGATAGTATGATTGTGGTATAATTAACACACCATAAAATTCACTTAAACTGTAAATTCAGCACTTAACATATTTAGAGACTTGTGTAGTCATCATACCATAGTCAAATTTAAAACATTTCATCACACCAAAGAGAAATCCTGTATTAATGAACAGTTTTATTCACCCATTTTTCTCCAACTTTCGTCTACAGGAAACCAGTAGACTACTTTTCTCTGCATATAAAGTTTCCATTTCTGAAACTTTCATCCTTTTTGTAGGTAAATAGTATTCTGCTATAAAGAAAACTAAATGATGGAAATTTCTATTGTCTCTGTCTTCTCTCTCTCTCTCTCTCTCTCTCTCTCTCTCTCTCTCTCTCTCTCTCTCTCTCTCTCTTCTGTTGTCTGACCTAAAATACAATATCTGAGATATGCTAAGTTATAAAGAAAAGAAGTTTATTTAGCTCATAATTCTGGAAGTTGAAAAGTCAAATGGCATGGTGTTGGTAGCCACAATAACAAAATACATCACCTTTGCAAACACTAACAAGTCTAGGAAGGCAGGCACTAGGCAGTAAAGACTTAATAATCTTTTAGAGAACCACTTACAACTCTCGCCTGGATGACAGTTAAATTTCAGTCTGAGTTTGGGAGGGTACAAGCCATGCTCAAACACCAGCCCTCCTTTCATCTTTTGTAAGTAATGCTCCAAAGATTTGTTTGAAAATACATTTTTATTTCTCTAGGAGAAGAAAAAGTAGGCATATGGGTCTTTATATTTAGCATTTCAACACATGACCAAACCTTTCCAAAATGGCTACAATATCTGCAGCCTCATCAGCATTGTTTGAGGCTGCTAATTCTGTATCCCTTTACCAAAATTTTGCCTCTCCAATTACATATTCCTGTCTATGAAATAATATTTATTTTAGCTTTGATTTTTGGTTACCTATTCATAGCTCAGCATACTTCAAACATCCTGATGTATCCCTGTGGGATGCTTTTAAAAGGCTGTCTCTGCCTGAATCCCTTTAAAAGCAAGGGAACAGTGAAGTTTGTGGCCTTCATGCTTGATGAAGCCTAGTTCTTCCCTATGACATGTTCAGTGCATCAAAGCTGTAATAAAAATAAGGAGGCCTTTTTAAATAACAGTATTTTTCCAACCGTCAGCAAGATCAATTCAGAAATAAAAGTTATATAAGCTGTCACCTAAGTAAAGTCATCTTTAAAATATATTGAGAGGCATTTCAGCTACTGGAGTTTGGTACACCAAAAGTCATAAACAATTGCAGGGTAATAAACTCCAGGATGTAGGTTCATTATTTCTTCTTTTCCACTGAGATAGTAAATAAAAGTTAAAAAATATTAATAAACTTTTTTCTTCTTTTTCTATAGGCCAGGAGTATCCATACTATAGAAATAAATGAAGGACAGATTGATCTGAACATTTTCTCCCTCTTCCAAGTGGTTCCTACTACTCATCTCTCTGTCTGAAGGACTCTTCCTAAAGGGATTGCTTTTTTATTAAGACAAACTTGATCTAGAGACATTAGTGTCTGTTATGCAACCAACAGATCCAGACATCAAAGACTATGGGGATATCAAGACATGCAGCATTATGTAAGAACTGGGATGTGGGACCATTGCTTTATTAATACAAGTATTTTGTAATTTTTAAATACATGTCTCCATCTATTCCTTGTACCAGGGATATCTTAACTCTTATGTCATCTCACAGCAATTGCATTGTGGCTACTTCAAAAGTTAATTAGGATTTCTCATCCTTCTAAAATCCAGAGATTTAGGAGCCAGGTGATACAGTGTGATTGGATATCTCTTTAGTTTTTTATATTTTTACGTAATTATATGAATGCAATTAATCAATTAATACTACACATTACTTTAAACTACAAGTTTTTTTTTTACTTAATATATTTTAGATTACATTTAGCATCATTATATCCTTTTGAGAAACAGTAGTATATAATATAAATTTTGCGTATGAATATGAAATAATTTTAAATTTTTCCCTATTATTTCACAGACATATACGCCATATATATTTATTATGTATATAAAAATGATAGATGGTTTATGCTTGCACAGTACAAATACATACATAATACATGCACAGATACATACACAAAAACTTACAAGATATAGTTACTAGATATACCAAATCACTAATGAAGTCTATTTTTAATATTTTAGTATATAATATCAACTCCATCTTCTTTCCAAAGACTACATTCCTATTTTCAGTGTATTAGAACACGTATTTCTTTATGCTTATTTAAAATGAGCTTTTACATGTTCATTGATGATAATATTATGTGTCATTTTATTGTAGGCATCTTATTTTTCTTATCAAGAGCACTAGTGCTGAACATAAACTAGAATCGAAGCAAGTCTTCAGGCTTTAATCATCTAGGCAGCCATGTTTTGCACATGTGAAGGTTGTTCAACTTCCTGTTTTACTGCTAAGGAGGTGTATATAAACTTAAGGGAGGTAGGTCACTCCTCCTAAGTCTGGGACTCATGAGTTGCCCAGGATTTGAATTACTTCAGTAGAAAGAAATTTCACCTGCTGACTAAGTGTTTCTAAATCACATGGGCATGCCTCATTTTTTCAAGTGTGTAGTGGTCATTATTTTAGCCTGTTGGGACAGATGTTCTAGCTAACTTGGAGGCAAACTTGTGTATTCATTGTGTTTGGAAATTATGATGGTGCAGGTCAGCTTTCTCACCATCCATTCCTCAGAAGGTCACATATAGCTCTGAGATTATATACAGACACAGCATATCTTCTTTCTTTTACCATGATAAGAAAAACATAACATGATTTTTTTCTTGGTAAGTCTTCAGCCTGGTAACTAGCATGCCTGTTTACTTCAGATAGAACACTTAGAATACTTAGAGTCAGTGCATGACTATAAAGTGTCTGCCCTTGGCTCATGAATTTAAGCAGTTGGTTCCCAGTTGGTTGTACTATTGTGAAGGCTATGGGACCCTTGGATGACCAAGTCTGGCTTGTCACTAGAAGAGCTTTGAAGTTTATGTTCATCTCTTTTCAGCCTGCACCCTCTGTTTCCCCATCTATCTGTCATGTGAGGAAACAAGATTCACCCTCTCTTACCAGGAAGCTACTCTACCAAGCCTCACTCACCATGATGTACATCACCCTATGGAACATGAGGCTAAAAAGAATCCTCTTGTAAACTGCTCAATCAGATACTTTGTCACAGAGACAAGAGAAGTAGCAAGTTTGGTTTAGCTACTGGTGATCTCATATTGGATATGAAGTTTTTCATATTGTAACTTTCTATTAAAAAGTGAGGTCACCTATAGAATAAATACTGCTTCTTGGGAATAAACCATGAACTCAGTTGGGTAGGTACAGTTCTACTCAATAATCAATGAATGTGGCCCTACACAAGTCATAGCAGGTCTCTGAACCTCAGATTCTTTTAGTTTTGTTTGTACATTTGTTTGGTATTTTTGTATTAAGACATAGGGCTTAGTATGCATCAGGCAAGTCTCCTACCATGCCTTGTACTACCTACTGAGCCTGGAGCCTCTATCATGTATCTAACAAAGACGACAAGTACTTCCTTCTTGGTGAGCACTTTGCTCAAGCAAGGTAAAACTCATAATTTAAACCCATAGGCCTCTGTTTCTTTTTCATCCTGCCTATTGTGGAAGAGCTACCAATTTAGGAAAAGAAGATAAAAACCACTCATGCAGCTAAAGGGAGCTGGCTGTAATTTCTAAGTTCCTTTTTTATAAATATATTTGTAATTAAATCACCTTCCCTTCTCTCTTTTCTCCTTCCAGCACCTCCTGGCTGTCTCTCAAACCATTACCATGTTCCCTAAATCTATATATCTATCTATCTGTCTATCTATCTATCTATCTATCTATCTGTCTGTCTGTCTGTCTGTCTGTCTGTCTGTCTCTGAGTCTGCTTTTATTGTTTGTGTACATGAGGTTTCAGAGTTTACAACTCTGCATTAGACAACCAATAAGATAGCTCATCTCTGCGACTCTAATTCCCTTTATCAGAAATGTCATTAGTTGCTTGTAGTTCTTTGTCTAGTTGTAGGACCCTGCAATATTTTGCTTTTCCAAATTAACTTGTCTACTGATACTGCCATGGTTCTGATCTTGTTGTGCAGGTATTTCTAGGAAAGGCTGTTTTACATCAGATTTCCTTGTGTTTGGCTCTTAGAATCTTTCTAACCCCCTCCTCAATGATATTCTCTGAGCCATAGATGGAGAAGCCTTATCTGTTACAACGTGGCTTCCCATGATCCTTTGGTATCCTTTGTGGTTTTTCTATGATGGTTTCCATTTATCGAAAAGAGAAGCTTCTTTGATGAGTGATGATAGCTCTTCTTATCTGTGAGTACAAAGGTGAGATTTAGAATGAAGAGGGAATTGTTCTGGTCAAGCAAAGTGGGAGAGCAGCAGATTCTTTTTCCTAAGGTCCATGAACTCATTGGCACAGGATAGCTGGCTAGTGTTCCAGTAGTGGACATGATTTCTCTCCTTTGGAATGAACCTTATGTCCAATTAGACCACTGTTGGTTGCTATCAACATAAGTGCCATTTTTTTGTTCTTTATGCATATCCTGCCATGCTGGCTATCTATCATTGTGATTAATAGGTGCTGGAGCTTAGTAAGACTGTTTAATGCTTTGTTCCTTTGGTAGCTTGATTTTTCTGGAATTATGGGTAGCTAAATGGCGGGAAAGAGACTTTACGATAAAATCCATTTCGTGTCATCCAAGTTCTGTGTCCTAAGTGCACAATGGCTGGGCTCAGATTTTAAGACATTTTTATTGGCAATGATAGCATTGATGTAAATGAGAGCTTTCAGGCAGATTTTTAAAAAGTCTTCAGGGATATATAGATTTTTCTAAACTTTTTTTTTTCTTAAAAAAGAGAATAGTGATGCCCAGGACCCAGAAGATACAAACTGACATATGATTTCCCCATGAGAGATACTAAGCTCTGGAAATAGAGCATCACCATGTATAGATTAGTTCAAAACTAGGGCTACAGATAGTTAAGTCTTTTGATTATACTCTGACAAAATTTTTCTCTATCATCACCCCTAGGTTCATTGGAAAGGAAGGTTAGTCTTTTCAGGCAGGCCCTAATATTCCTAGGTCCCCAATGGAGTGTCTAGCAATTGATTAGTAAGATGAACTTATGGGCTCAGAAGTCAAGCCAGAGATGCATTAGGGATGAACAGCATGTCAAAGATAAGAAACAATGATATATGAATAGAGGAAGAGATTTTAATTAGAAGACACCATCTTTTGTGTTGGCACAAGCTTTGAGTGATAGGACCGAGAATGAGCAAAAATAGAGGCTGATAATGCATCAAGAGTTCTAGTTCAAAATCAGAGCTAACTACAGTTGTTCAAATTGTGTATAGTGGGGATGTGAAATAAAATGTTAGCAAATTAATGAGGAAAATAAAATAAATTATAAAGTTGGTTATTTGAGTCTCTTAGCTTGAAGTTAAGGAGACAAGAGCTATTTAGAACAACATGTTATCATACATATGTACCTATATGCCTGCCTATCTATCTATCTATCTATCTATCTATCTATCTATCTATCTATCTATC
>NW_021604604.1:5532098-5574160 GCF_004785775.1 Grammomys surdaster
ATCTATCTATCTATCTATCTATCTATCTATCTATCTATCTATCTATCATCTATCATGTCTGTCCATCTAGCTGTCTGTCTGTCTATCATATATAATATCAAAGTTCTTCCATGCACAACTGGGAAATCAGAGTAAAATAGTGATAATACTATCATGTAACAAACCAGAGCTGCTTTTGTAAGAATATGGTTGATGACTTGTGTAATCTGAGGAACAGAAGAGTTACTGAATATGAGAGAGAGGCATAGAAGAGGTTTTGGAGGGAATGCAACACAATAACCTGGTATAGAACGGTTTGAGAATATGCTTGGAACTAGAGTTACATGGCAAAAAGAAGCTTGAATCACACTGGGCAGCACATCTCTTGGGGATCTGGTATCTCTTAGGCATCTGAGATAGCTTTTGTACAAATGGGACTTGTGGTTCTGACCAAAGTCTGTAGTTCATTGGTTTCCGCAAGTAAAAGCATAGTCAGTAGAGTCCACAGTGGTTGTTCCAGCCAACAGTGGTCAGTATTCTGACATTTTGCTTAACTGGGCACAGGCTGCTGTCCACTGGGATTTGCAGACAATTGAGAAGTGAATGTACAATATTCTGAGCCCCAGAACCTTTACCTTTTTCTGTTTATCCTCCAGGGTTCTGCTCCAGCATAGGACTATTTTAAGTGCCCTGGACACAGAATCTTGCTACATATATGTTAAGGAGAGGTAGAAAAAGGCATGTTTCCACAGTATCCCATCTCTGATATTTAATACTGATGTTTGATGAGGTCAGAAGTCAATGGAAGTTCCAGTAGTAAAAGAGATCTACAAAGCAATAGAATGGCACTATGTACAAAAGGAAGCACATGTGCACTGGTAATCAACCATAGTTTTCAATGTAAATGAATTTGAATGTAAAGCCATTTGTCTTTGTTTCTTGAAGTGGAAACTTCTAGCTTCTTTGGAAAGGCAATTATGCTAAAAGATGTTTTCCTGTAGTGGACACAGGTAAAAGAATGTTTTGTTAAAGCAAACGCGTGAAAGGACTCATGATGAAGGATTCTTTGCTAACTACACACATGTATTGGTTCACCTTACATTGTGTTGTTGAGCTCCATTTGTCTTGACTCCATAGAGAAACACACACCGAAAAACATTTGTTGTATTCATGCGACTTCTTGCCACTTTCGTAGACTCAGGCTGATTGGCAGAGTGATGTTAGCTGATAAAGGCTTATGTGGAATTTTGCTAAGACGGACTCATAAGACCATTGGGAGGACATATGATGGTTGGAGCAAGTATAAATAGGACTGGGTGGACAGTGACAGGGGCCTTGCTTGCTTAGCTAGCTTTACAATGCTTCATTGGTCTCCAGTCTTCATCTTTGTTGATTTTCACCTCATTCAGAGAGGCACAGCAGAGATCTTCTGCTGGCATCCCTGTTAGTCCTATTCCCTCTTGTTAGCTACCGTAGATTCGGCTGAGACCTGGTTGTTTGTGCTAGGTAGTGCCACTGCTGATAATTTGTGTTTGCTATCCTGATACTACTGAACTGCTGGTAGATTCTTGGAAGTGTTTGCAAAAGAAAGTGAGTGAGTGGTGGGCTACAAGGAGGGTTAAAATATTCAAGAACCATTATTGAAAGCAAGATTTGAAAAATTGAAGCTACATTCCTCTCACTAGTTTTGTTATTGTCCATAAGTAAACACACTCAACCTACTTACGTGGAATCGCTTTCACTAAAAACTTGTGAGCTCTGTTTTCTGTGGCTCCTGGCACTTGTCCAGCAAGGCTGAACCAAGACCTTTCCTTATGGCAGTAGAATTTTTGTTTTGAGCTTCTAACTTTGCAAATAACAATAGTGCATTCATGAATGTCTGTGCCCTTTTGAATAAGTGTGATTGAATATTATAAAATTATTCATAAGCAATGTGGTCTCTTGATCTGGTCACTCATCATGAATGTTCTTGCCAACTTGCAGTCATGTGGGGAAACAAGTCATCAGAATATTATTAACTAATTAGTAAAGCAATTATAAAATTAGCACTAGCTCAAATGTTTTTGTATGCCTAACTCTTCAACATCTAATTATTTCAAGGCATACCAATTACAAAATGGAATTGAAAATCTTACAATAAACAATACAAGAGTTTTGAATTTGAAGAAAAGGTTGGTGAACTGTTTTAGTTACAAACCAAATCATTGAAAGATGAAAGTCTGGTGAAATTTACCAATTAAATAACAGAAGAAAAAAGACAATGATATCTGCCCAATAACTAAAATGAAAAGGAAAAAATTGATTTTTCAAGAATTTAGAAGAAAAAGATCCCTGGGGAAATTAAAGTCTCCAAATATGATCTAATTTATAAGTGTACTACAGGGATAAAATATTAAGTGAAAGATTTTAACAAATATTCAAAAATGTCCGATGAAGAAAAAAATACCACCAGTGTCAATTTCAGAATCTGTGCTTTCCAAAGTAGAGTTCTAACAAGAAATATATTCATAACATAAATTTCATAATAATAGCAAATAAAACACATTTATTTTAAAGTTCCAATTTTTAAACACAACTGTAAAAAGAGTTGTATAAAAACTATAAGAAGAAAAAAAACATCGAAATTCAGTTATAACTGAAATTTTGCTTCCTGTCCAATACCAAATATTAGCTTATGATACTAGTACTTTTCTTAATGTGAGACTCTTGTGAAAATTATAACTAATAACAATTACAGCAACAAAATAAACAAAAAGAGAATGAGAATCAACTATCAGTATTTTTCTTTAATATTCTCAATTTTTCATGCAGGTAATTCCACAAGCATTTTTTTATTTCAGAGATAGTCAGAATTCTGTTTCATATAAATTACAGCCTTTGCTTAATTTCTATGAACATTCTCTCTGAAGACTATTTTCTTAGCTCTTCATACTTGGAAAAAACTGGAGTTGCTAAATTTTGAATTGCTCCAGAAAAGGCAGCTAGTCTGTCTTAGAATTAGGTCCATATATCATAGATAATATTTCTCTGTGTTAGTCAGTTTTCCATCATTGTGACAAATGCTTGACATCATAAGTCTAGAGATAAAAGGTCTCTTTTGGCTCCTGGTTTTAGAAACTGCAGTCCATGATCAATATTCACATCTTGAGTGTGTAAAAATATGGCACACACATTGTGGTGGAAGCACACTGTGAAATAAAAATGGAAGAAAGCTGGGACACCTCCTAGTGACATAGCTTCTTCCCATAGGTACCACCTCTGAAATTTCCCATTCCCTCCAATAGTGCCTTACTAGGTATGTTAATTACATGTCTTGTTCCGCCACAAAAGTCCAGCACAAAGCACTTACAGAAGAAATAAAGGATTTATTTCTGCTAATATTTCCAGGTGCAATCTGCTGTGACTGGAAAAGGCATGACAGCAGAAATTTGAAGCTGATGGCCACAAAGTGTCCACAATCAGGAAGCCAAGACAGATGAAAGCCAGCCCTCAGCTCACGCTCTCCTTTTCGTTTGGCCCAATATAGAGGGTTCTCCCCACCTCGATTAACCTATTCTAGACAATTTTGTATAGGCATGCTTCAACTATCATAATGTAGATAATCCCTCCAAGCGTACCAAAGACTTGTACTGTCAATGATTCTAAATTCTGTCAAACTGACAATCAATATTAACTGTAACTCTGAAGACCAAGCCTTTACTCTAATGTACTTTGCAAAAGATCTAAACTATACCATGCCATTTTATGACATAAATGAGTGGAGAAACTTCTCTGGTGCTTCCTAGTGTCATGTTTTTCAACTTAGCTTTTTAGTATGGTGCGTTTGTGTCATTACTTATTTTGTGTAAAAAAATGAATTTTGACTTTGATCTTTTTTCAATTTCTATATATTATACAAGTGTATACTTATGTATATATAAATTGCATACAATAGCTATAATATATTTATGCATAAATAATAAATACTTAAAATATAATAAATATAACATAAAATATATAATATACATATAATATATAGTATATATATATACAACTGTAAATATATCTTCTTTTGAAGATAATGTTTATAAAATAAGTTAGTTTTCTTTTGCTGCTATAACAAATTACTCCAAACATAGTAGTTTAAACAACACAAAGTTTTCATGCTATAGTTATATAGAAATGACAATTAGACATAGTACTCAATATACTAGAGTGTAATGTCAGGCCTGGGTTTTATTCTTTATAAAAGTCCAGGTACGAATTTGCATCTAGCTTCTAGGGCTATCCTTCTAGAAGTCTGCAGTCCTCTTCCTGAACCTTCAAAGAAAATTCTGTGTCTTTGGGCCTTTCTTCCATAACCACACCTTCTGCTTTACCTTTTACTGGCCTTTGTGATTACAGTGAGCAGTTAACCCAAGTTAACCTTAGTTCTGAAATTCAGCTAATGAGCAACCTGAGTTCCACTTAACAGCTTTGATTCTCCTTACTATGTAACATAAAAAGCTCACATTTCTGATGATGCAGGGATGAACTCCTTTGGTGAGTCATTATTCTTCTTATGACAGCATGTCACAAAGTATAGCAATAGCTAACTCTGGGCCTCCAGCTACCAATTTAACCCCTGTTGGTGCAGTACTTGCTCAGAGAATGTGTGCCACTCCCTTGGGAACTTGAATCTGCTATCCTTAAACAGATTGTTAAAAGGCAAATATCTGAATGCATGTCTCAAAACATAATTAATATTTTCTCAATGTAGTTCTTGTTTGTCCTAATTTTGACCATGTTACAAGCATATTTTCTCTATACAGTCAGCCTAATGCAAATACAGTAAGACCTTATAGTGTTAAACAGAGATGATTTTTCTATACAATTTTTAGATATATTGAAAAAAGAGCCAGTGAGATATCTTGGCAGGTTAAGCACTTGCTGCAAGTCTGGCAACCTGAGATGAATCTCCAAGACCCACACAATGGAAAGAAGGAAGCCCAAATTGTGATATACATACCTCAGAGATCGTTACCAGATTGCTCAGTTTCTCTGTTTCTCACATTCCCTTTGGGTACAAACAAGCTATCTCTCAGAGTTCTGGGTTTCAGAATACAGAAATTGCAGTTAAAAATATGCAGCCTCATTGCTGCAGGAACAGCAAGAAATCTGCCATTTTCAGAAAGAGGCTGCTCCCACTAAAGTCTTTTTCTTTTGCCAAAAGCCTTGAGCCAAACCATCAGATTTCTGTTCTCTGTTCCATCAATTAAGAGCACCTGAAAATGCAATTCCACTTAATTGTCTTGAAATAGAAAGCCAGGAAATATGCCTTTCTTCTTCAAAGGGAACTTATCGAAGAACTGTACCTGCCAGCAGAGACGATTGTCCTTTGGGCCTCTGAGCAGCAGAAACACACCCAGAATAATGGTGTTTGGAAAAAAGGACAACCTTAAAACACACAAACATCTATTCCATCACTAGTTGAGAAGAAAAATGCTCATTCCACGTACTAAAAATCAAATCACCGGCACTAGTCAAAGTGTTCTCTTAAGGAACAAGATTTTCCTATTCATTCTTCATCATTTTAAAGTCATTGATATATTTTGGATTTTAAATATCCTAATGGAATATTATGGAAAAGCTATAAGTAAGAAACCTATGTCTAAACTGGGTGTCTTAGTTAAGGTTTCCATTGCTGTGAAGAGACATCATGGCCAAGGCAACTCTTACAGAGCACAACATTTAACTGGGGCTGGCTTACAGCTTCAGAGGTCCAGTCCATTCTCATCATGATAGGAAGCATGGCACCATGCAGGCAGACTGAAGAAGGCAAGGGCACTATATCTTGATCCAAAAGCAGCCCAGAGGATACAGTTTTCCATAGGCAAATAGAAGGAGGATCTCTACGGCACTGAGTAGAGCCTAAGCATAGGACTTCAAAAACCTCTTACACAGTGACACACATCCTCCAACAAGGTCACAACTCCTCCAATAAGGCCATACCTCCTCCAATAAGGTCACACCTCCTAATAGTGCAACTCCCCATGGCCAAACATTCAAATACATGAATCTGTGGAGGCCAAATCTACTCAAACCACAATGCAATACATTGTTAAATATTTCAAGAATTGTGACCTGTTTACCTTCATAGTTCCAACCTTCTATCTACTTAATATAGCTCTTATCTACTCTAGACTCAGCGGATACACCAGATTGCAGGCCCTGCCTTCTTCTGACCTAATGGTATTTACAGACAACTGAAGACATATGTCCGTCTTATTTCACCCCCTATAGTCTCATTTCTGCTGTTGATCTAAGTAATCAAAACAATGGACAGAGAACTGAAGACATGAATTTATCTGTTTTCATCCCCTATAGACTCATGTCTGTTACTCAGCTAAATAATCAAAGCAATGCGTTAACCTTTTGCCTAGGACCAGCTGCTACCATCTCTATCTAGTTCTTATTCCTAGTCAGATGAGCGGTTCCTTCAGGATCATGCCAAAGCCCCCAGAGACAATCTTACCTTCTTCTAAGGCCATTCACAGGTATCTCTCTACAGCTCTCAGTACGATTTTCCTGTTAGTTTCTAATGCCTTCTCAGCTCAGAATAATGTGAAATTTGCATCTTTCCTATCATGCCTTTCCAGAGCTGACAACGGGTCTTGTTTTGACTTACATCATTGCCAACACTCCTCACTTTCCCCATAGTTGTCTACCCACATAAGTATCCTTAGTTTTCTCAATTGTATCAGTCATGTTCCTGCCTCTAAGTTTTTTCTACCAGGGGCGCTCATCTAGGATCTCCAAATGGCTCATCCATTTACTCCAACTTCTGGTTAGATGCCATCATCTCAAGGAAACTTTCTCTGACCACCATATTAACGGTTGCATTCCTTTTTACTACATTCACATTGTTTAATTTCTTATAGAGCTCTATCACTCTCTGTAATATAAATGTTCGTAAATGGTAATATGAATTCCACGACGTGAGCAATTCCTTCTTTGACTAATATATGTCAAGTACTCAGGCCTCTTCCTAGCTTGTGTAGCTAGTTCTCTATTTCTCATACACTTATTGGTCATTTCTTATGTTGGTATCCCAGGAATGACTTGGTGAGAAGGGCATTTTACAAATAGATATTTCACAAAGGAGTGGATAGATGATGTCTTAGATGAAGTTTTTATTGCTGTACTGGGGTATCATGACCAAAACATAAGTTGGAGAGAAAAGAGGTTATTTGGTTTACACTTTCATATTGAAGGAAGTTCATTATTGAAGGAAGTCAGGACAGAAATTCAAACAGGGAAGAATCCTGGAGGCAGGATCTGATGCAGAAGCCTTGGAAGGGTGTTACTGGCTTATTTCACATTACTTACTCAGCCTGTGTTCTCATAGAATCAAGGAGCCGCAGACCAGGGATGACGCCACCCTCAATGGCTGGACTCTCCCCTATTGATTACTCATTGAGAAAATGTCTTACAGCTGAATCTGATGGAGGTATTTCCTCAACAGAGGCTACTTCCTCTTTGATGTCTCTAATTTGTGTTATGATGGCACAAAAACAAAAACAAAACAAAAAAAACCAGCCAGCACAGGTAGGATATGAAAGGAATACACAAATGCTGATGGAACTTGGAGTCAGGAAATATGAGTTCAAGTTAAGGTTACCAACTCAATAGTTTAGGGACTTTAAATAAACAGTGTACTCTCTTAGCTTTAATATGTCCACATGTACATACAAATATATTAATGTTTGCAGATATAAAACTAACATATTGCAGATATGAAATAAAACACTGTATAGAGAAGGATTTTATTTTGTGCCTAGAAAATATCTTTGCCTAGTTAAAGAAGAAAACCCAACTGGCACAGGAATACCCATTCTAACACAGCTTCTCTGATGTCCTTAATACTTAGTTTTCTTATGGGGTGACATATGGAATTTACTCAAGACTGAGTTACATCACCTTTTCCACCATCAGGAAGGAGAAACCTGAATCACTTTATGTACTTTGGCTGAATTCTTCATTTAGAATTTCACTGTGTAAAAGTTAGAAATGTTTTTCTTTAAAAAAACAAATCTATAAATGGCTATCTGAATTGCTCCTTATTGGAAGTAGCCCGATAATTCAAAGATTTCTAAACTTTTCACAGAGTACCCGTGTTCTTTGCAGAAAAGCTTGAGCATTTTAATGAAGCTGTGTTTAAACTCTAGGGAAGCTCAGTCCTTCACACACACTGTGTGGTTCTCCACTCCTCTGAATGCCAAGCATATCATCTGCCCAAAGGCAGTGGGGATAGAAGAAAAAGCTACTGCATGTTGAGAGCAGTGTGCATTCTCCTGGTACAGAATACTAACAGGGAAGAAAACCATCTCCAGCATACTAGTAAAGATGACATGCCTTCATAAGAAAGGCACAACGATGACTGGATGCTAAAAATAAACAAAGAAAAAGCTACAGTTCATTTTTCTCACGTTTTCAAACATTTGTTAGAGCATACAACCTGAGGTTGGATTTTGCTAAAACAATCTGAGCTTTTACCAAATAGCCAATGAAAAAGGATGTGTGCATATAGGGCAATAAGGTGATACTTGGGGAATGAGGTGAGGATGGAGTAAAGGTGATTGGAAAGGAGATCTGTGGAACAAGGTTCAAGAGAACATTTCTCATGTGTGAAAAGTAAGTGTCATATCAAAATGATAAGGTTTGAGAATAATGTTTTAATTAATCCAGACTGCTCCAGCAGAATACCACAGCCTGGGAGGTTTCAACAGAAAAATGTATTTGAATACATGGATTTTAACCTTTTGCCTATTGCTATTTTGAGTCTATAAGTGTGTCTAACAGAATTTTAAAGAGCTAAGTCTGTTGAGAAAAGACTGAGTCAGAAGAGCATGGATACTCAAAATAGTGGTCTCCATTGTTTGGTGTGGGAAGTTCAAACAGCTTACTTCACACACTTTTAAAGGAGTGGTAATTTCAAATACATTCTGTTGCTTTCTGTTGCTCCAGCAGCCCCAATCCATCAGGCTCATCTCTAGTGCTGCAAAAGAAAACCAGCTGCAGCTTTCCTTCCCCCTTTTCTCCCTGTCCTGTGTGGATGCCACAGACAGTCCCCTGCTGGTATTTCTTCCCACAACTGTGCCTGTGTCTCAACCCCCAGCTCCTAGGAGAAAGCCCTACTTAACCTCAGGCCATGCCTGCCAGAACACCAAGTATACTGCCTTCATGTCTTCTCTACTCTCTGTTCCCACAGCAGACAGTAAGTCTCAGGCTTGTCCCAGCTGCACTCTGCCTTCCCCCCTGTCCAAGCCTCCTGTGGATCCCACTGAACTCCGTCTTAGAAATCATCACCTAGACCTATGATTACTGTGAAGCTAGATGCTAGATATCGGCACAAACAAAACAAAATAAACAAACAAAAGTGCAATCACAGTATAAAATGTATGTCTTCACTAGAGCCTACCACTTATCACACAGCAGGCCTTGAATGTTTCAACACAGCTGAAACACACACACACGCACACACACGCACACACGACCTCAAAATGACCTACACAAAGATTATTGAGGTCCTTAAAAAGGAAATAAAATCCAAGAAAACACAAATAAACAATTGGAAAAAGTAAATAAATCCCATAAAGAAAGCATAGAAAAAACAGTTTAAGGAAACAAAATTGTTCAAGACCTGAAAATGTAAATATAAGACATATGTCAGGCTGTTATGGCTCATGCCTTTAATCACAGCACAGAGGAAGGCAGAGGTAGGCAGGTCTCTGTGACTTAGAGACCAGCCTGGTCTACAAAGAATTAGTTCCAGGACAGCCAGGACAACAAAGAGAAACCCTGTCTTTAAAAAGCAAAAACAAACAAATAAACACAACAACAACAAAACCAAGATCCAAAACAAACAAAAAACAAAAAAGGAAAAATAAAAGAAAAAAGAAGAAAACAAAGCAATGAAGAAAACACAAACCAAGGAAATTCTAGAAATTAAAAAATTCAAACAGGAAATACAGATTCAAGCTTCACCAACAAAAAACAAGAGACAGATGAAAAAATCTCAGACACTGATGACAACAGAAGAGATGAGTACAGTGTTTGAAGAAAATGTTAAATGTAAAATATTTCTGACACAAAACATCCAGGAATTCAGATACACTGTGGAAAGACCAAACAAGAAGAGAAGAACAAATTCTTAGCTCAAAGTACGGAAAATATTTTCAACAAAATCATAGAAGAAAATTTTGCTAACCCAAAGGAGAGTATGCTTATAAAGGTACAAGAAGTATGCAGTATACCAAAAATATTGGACCAGAAAAAAAATGTGTTCTTAGTATATAATAATCAGAATACCAAGTTCATACATAGCACAAAGAAAGAGTATTAGAAGTTACAAGGAAAACAGACCAAGTGACATATAAAGGCATACCTACTAAAATTACATCTGACTTCTCAGTGGAGACTCTAAAATCAAGAAAGCTGTTCACAGATGTGCTGCAGCTCTAAGAGATCACAGATGCCAGTCCACACTATTATAATCCAGGAGAATTTCCAATCACTGTAGATGGAGAAAATAAAATATTCCTTAAAAATGTACAAAATCTTTCTACAAATCTAATCCTATAGAAGGTACTAGAAGGAGAATTCTAACCTAAGAAGGTTAGGAAATAAATAATCTCATACCAGCAACGAAAAGATGGAAGGACAGACACATTCACACACCTCACCATTGTCAGCAACAGCAAAATAAAAGGAATCAACAATCACTGGTCATAGGTATTTCTCAATATCAATTGTCTCAATTCATCAATAAAAAGATGCAGACTAACAGAATGCTACATCCAAGAAACACACTTTGATATCAAGAATATACATTACTTCAGAGAGTAAAATGTTAGAAAAATATTTTCTAAGTAAATATATCCAAGAAGCAAGAGATGTTTGAATTTTTAGCATCAAGGCACTAACATTAAACCACATATCAAATACCACACATTAATACTGGGAGACATTAATACCCTACTCTCAGAATGGACAGGTCATCCAGATAATACCAGAAATACTGGCACTAACAGATGTTATAAACTACATGAACCTGACAGATATCTACAGAACATTGCATCCAAACACAAAAGAATATACATTTTTCTCATCGCCTCATAGAGCTTTCTCCCCAAATGACCACATACTACAAAACAAACAGAATCTTATATATTCATGGGAACTGAACAACTTCCTACTGAATAAAAACTATATTAAGACAGAAATAAGAAAGAACTTAAGGATTTTATAAGATTCCATGAAAATGAATAGACTGTATTCCCAAACTTATGGGACAATGGAAGTGGTGCTAAGAGGAAAGTTTATAGCATTAAGTGCCTTCATTAAACAAACAAACAAACAAACAAACAAAATGGAGAAATTTCATCCTGACAACTTAGTAGCACACTGGAAAGCTCCAGAATAAAAAGAAACAAGCACATACAAGAGGAATAGATGGCAAGAAGTAATCAAACTGAGGGCTGAAGTCAATAAAATAGAAACAAAGAGAAAAATATAAAGAATCAATGAAACAAAGAGTTGGTTCTTTATGAAAATCAATAAGATAGACTCTTGTTTAAACCAACTAAAAGACAGAGAGAGAATATTCAAACTGACAAAATCAGAAGCAAAAAGGTGAGATATAACAGACACAGAGGAAATTCAGAGAATCTTAGGACATACTTTAAAATCTGTACTCCACCAAATTGAAAGTCTAAAATATAATTGGATAATTTAATTTCTAAAGTCTAAATAGTTAATTTCCTTGATAGGTCCCATTTACAAAAGCTAAATCAAGATGATATAAACAATTTAAATAAACCTATAACTCCTAGTGAAATAGAAGCAGTCATTAAACCTCTTCCAACCAAAAGAGTAGAGGAACAGATGACTCCAGTGCAGAATTTTACCACAATTCCAAATAAGAGTTCATGCTAATATTCCTCAAGTTATTTTACACAACAGAAACAGAAGAAACATTGTTCAGTTCATTTTTTGAGGCCACAGTTATTCTGATTCCAAAACCACATAAAGACTCAACACAGAAAGAGAGTTACAGACTAGTTCCCCTTGTGAACATCGATTCAAAAATGCTCGATAAAATACTTCCAAACTGAACCCAAGAAGATATCGAATAGATCATCCACCTCAATCAAGTAAACCATCCCAGAGGGATGGTTCAACATACAAAAATCAGTACATGAAAAACACCAGAAATACGCACCAGAAATATCCATCAGTACATGAAACATACCAGAATATGTCTGGGGAAAAAACCCAGATAGCGTCTTCAACAAATGCTGATGGCCAAACTAGAGATAGATACACAAGAATGACCACATATCCATACTTTTCACCCTGCACAAAACTCAAGGCCAAGTGGATCAAAGGCCTCAACATAAAACCAGAAACACTGAACCTGATAAAACAGAAAGTGGAGAATAGTCGTGAATGTATTAGCACAAGAGATGACTTACTTAACAGACAGTATTAGAATAGGAACTGAGATCAACAACAGTTAATAAATAGAATCTTATGACTCTGAAAAGCTCTTGTAAGACAAAGCCATCAATAGGACACAAGAGCAGCATAACAATGGATAAGGTTTTTGTTTGTTTGTTTGTTTGTTTGTTTTTACTGACTCCATATCCAATAAAGGATTAATATCCAACACATATAAAGAACTCAAGAACTCAACATCAACAAATCATATAATCCAGTTAAAAATGGGGCACAGATCTAAACAGAATTCTAATAGAAATCTCAAACGGCTTGGAAACATTTAAAGAAATGTTCAATATACTTAACCAACATAGAAATGCAAATTAAAACTGCTTTGAGATTTCATCTTACAACACTCAGTATGGCTTTGATCAATAACACAGTGATAGTTCATGCTGGTGAGGATGTGGAGCACTCCTCCATTGCTGGTGGGAGTGCAAACTTGTACAGTCACAATGGAAATCAACATGGTATTTCCTCAGAAAACTGGGAATCAATATACTTCAAGATCCAGATCTACCACTTTTGAGCACATATCTGTAGCTACCATTCTAACATAAAAACACTTGCTCAACTGTGTTATCCGAGGCTTTATTCATAATAGCCAGAAACTGAAAACAACCTAGGTGTCCCTCAAGAGAAGAAGAGATAAAGAAAATGTAGTACATTTACACAATGGAACATTACTCAACTGTTACAAAAATGTCATGAAAATTTCAGGCAAATGGATGCAACTAGAAAAACAACCATCCTAAATAAAGTAACCTAGACCCAGAGCGATAAATACGATATGTGCTCAATTAAGAGTGCATACTAACTTTAAAGTAAATGATAGTCAAGCTACAGTCTGTAGAACCAGAGTGATTATGTAAAGAGGAAAGGTCTAGGATACACATGGATCTACAGGGAGGGAAAATGGAATCGATTTTTCAGGTGGGGACTAGAGCAGAATAGATTAGGTTGGGGGGATGGGATGGAGAGAAAGAATGCATTAGAAGATGGCTGGAATTGGGGCCACTTGGGGGACAGTATAGAAACTTAGCGTACTGGAAGCTTCCTGGTATTTATGAGGGTAATCCGAGTGAGGACTCTAAGCAATGGGGAACATGGAGTTTGAGATGGCTATCTCTTGTGGCCAGACAAGGTTCCTGGTAGTAGGATTTGGATCCAGGATGATCTAAGGACAGAAGATTGCTCTCTGAAAACTGACAGCATGGCCCCAGTGCTGAGAACAGCATCCACACAGTTCCATGAAAGCAGAGAGGCATTGAGCCGATGCCTACATGGAACCTTCATCACTATATTCTAGTCTCTGGTGCAGGAAGATACTCTGAGAGCTTCCCAAAGAGAAACAAATACACCAACCCAGTCCCAAAACCTTTGACCTATAATCTGTCCTGCCTACAAGTTGTGCTGGTGCAGTGGTGGCACAGAACTTGTGGCAGTGGCCATCAGTATTTGGCTTAACTTGAGTCTTACTTCCCAAAAGATATTCCATGCTTGACACTGCATGGATGGCTACCAGAGACTGGATATCCCAGAAGCCTAGGATACAACCAATCATGACTCTTCTAAAAAATGAAATATGAAATGATTTCTTTTTAAAATAATTTATTTATCTTTTCTCAAATCGTAATTCATTCACGCAGGGGTTATAAACACAGAAAGGCAGGATGTGGGGAAAGGGATGACATTGGATTGTGGGTGTTCAGGGGGAATACAGATATCTTTCAGAACCGGGTATCGGCTGGGTGAAGGTTCAGGGGACAGGTCACTATGACTCTGCCTATGACTCACTTGTCCTTATCTAAGTTGGTATTGTCTGCCAAGGCTACCTATTTACAAGGTTGATGACTACTCAAGCTTGTAAATTTCCACAAAAGCTGCCTGTTTAAATAGCTTATAGTCATCTGTATGAAATGATTTCTATTGGTATTCTGCTGTACTCATTTATCAGAGAGGATTCCTCCAGCAGCCGATGGAAGCAGGTGCAGAGACCCATAGCCAACCAGTATGCAGAAAGAGAGTCTAAATTACAGGTCTTTGTGTAGTCTCCGTATCTCCACGGAAGATTGGAAAACTGCCTCAGAAAAGGGGACAGAAAGATTTAGGGGTCAGAGGGGACAGAGGACATCAGGAGAAAATGACCCATTGCATCAGCTAAGCAGCACACATACAGGCTAACAGAGACTGCAGCTGCAAGCACAGAGTATGAAGGGGTCTGTGCCTGGCTAATGTGGCTGTTAGCTCGGCACTTCTGTGGGAATCCTAACTGTAGAAGCAGGTTGCCTTTCACTCTTCTGCCTGCTCTTGGTGTGCTCATTTTCTTCTGATGCGTTGCCTTGTCCAGTCTTAGTATGAGGGCTTGCCTTATTGTATCGTGTTTTTAGTGTTTGCTTTTTATATCTTGGAGACCTATTTTTTTCTGAAGGGAGATGGATGGGGAGTGGATCCAGGGATAAACTGGAGGGGGGATAGCTGGGAGGAGTGGAGGGAGGAAAAAGTGGGGTTGAAATGCCTTTTATGAGAGAAGAGTCTATTTTAATAAAAATAAATTAAAAATAAATTTAAAAATAAAAAAGTATACCTTTAAAGATTTCTTAGTTACTTGTGTGAATATGCACATGTGCTTGGGGATTCATACACACATGCATGAGGCATGGGTGCCTGTGTGGATGAGTCAGCAGAGGGCATTGAGTGTCCTCCTCTATTAATTGTTGTCCAATCCTTTGAGCCAAGGTATCTCACTGAACTTAAGATTCATCCATTCTTGGCTAGGTTGATGCTAGTGGGCATCAGTGACTCTCCTATTTGGAGCCCCTTGGGAATGGAAGTATAGGCATCTGTAGGGCATCCTGCTTGTATCATGAGTGTTGGGACTTGACCTCAGCTCTAATAACTATGCAGAGACACCTCTTAAGTACTGAGCTATCTCTCCAGTGCCATGATTACAACTGAAATATCCTCATCACCACCCCCACCACGCCCAGCAGCAAGAGCAGTGTGTGTTTGTGTGTGTGAGTGTGTCTGTTTGCTTGCACGCACACGCTTGCCTGCACAGGGGCTCATTTACTATGGTGTGTTTGTACAAGTCATAGAACAACTTTGTGCATACAGCTTCTCTCCTTACACCTTTACATGGCTTCTAGGCATCAAATTCAGGTTGCCAGCCTTGTCCAACAAATATCTTTTAATTGCAGTTTTTGAAAAGCTGTTCTTTCATTAATAGGATAACAGATGTGAGCTACTGTGTTCAGATTATGATTAAAACTGTTAATTCTGTGTAGTGCTTTAGTTTATGTCCTATGAGCCACCATAAGTAATTATGGAGCTAAATAAGATGCATTCCCACTTATTAATAAGCCAGCCACTTCATGTCTTCAGACTGTACAGCATGGAAGCCTGCTTCTGAATCATCTAGCATCAGCTTTATGTATAGTTCATGAGACATTTTATAGTTCATACTTTGAATCAATTTACCAAATAACTACTTGGGGTATTAGCTGTTGAAAATTATCTTAAATTATATTTTCCAATAATGAATTCTTCTTTTAGAAAATGTAACTTCCAATGGCATTTTGAGAAATTGAGGCTACAGAGCTCAGTGAACATTTTATTTTCTATGGGAAATAATTTTAAAATAGCTATAGAAAATCCTTTTTTTGTGCACCAAGAGAGATATTTAATAACTGAATACATTATTAGAAGGGAGGCATGCACACCTCATTTCCATCTTTATTCATAGAGTAATCACCAGTCTCTTGGTAAGTGTGTGGTTGGATGTGTGGGCTTGGATAATGATTCAGGGTAACAATACATCTTCTGTTTTATTATTTTCAGACATGGACAGATAAAATTTGTAGAGTTCATACTTAATGTATATGACCCTACTGATGGAAATTTAATCTCTTATTTTATTTCATTTGTGTGAGAATTCCATCCACGTAATATTTTAATTTTCTTTACTTTCTGAAATGTTCTCTAGGTTTCATATCAAGTTATACCTTCATATAATATCTTTATTTACTTTAAAACGAACCAATTATGCTATCAGGTTATAATATTTTCTGCAAAATCTATATGTTCAGAACAAATATTAACAAATGACTATCTTTAAAAACTATACCATAAGAAAAGATAAGAAATAAGTGATATTCATAAAATCACTGTTTTGAGTTGTAATATTTAAAAATATCTATTTACCACAGAAAAAAATAGTTGTGATTTAAACTGCTCTTCATTTTTTTCCTTACTACATATAGATGAAATACATATAGATATTCTATTTTTATATCCATGGAAAGAATGGCCATGTGCTAAAAATCTAAAATATTTCAACATGCAGCTCAGAACTCAGTTTCCATGAATAGTGGTTCAAGGAGAGTAAATTGTATTTTGTGTCTTTGAGGACATACTGGTTTTCTTTGTAGTGTTCTTTTCTTTCAGAAAATTAGTTACTTAAAAATTGTCATGCCTTTGTCAAGTACAGGCACAAAATTGTCACTGGTAACACATACACACTTCAGAGCTGAATTCTAATTTTAGTTATTTGCTTCTGTATTCTCATAGAATTGTCACTAAAAGAAATAACAAAACTGCATAGACATCTATTTAATCAGATGACACAGTTGTTCTCTGTGGTGTCTGTCCTGGTTACTACACACGTTACATGATGTTTGTCCTGGTCACTACACATGTCACATGCTGTCAGCTGTTCTCTATAGTACCTGTCCTGGTCACTACACTTGAGACATACCATTTCATTTGTAGCCTTCTTGATGGCTCTGTCTGGGGTCCTCTCCTTTTGGGACACACAAACTCATTCACAATGATAAAAATATTTCCAGTGAGAATTAGTTTTTAATTTGTTCCAAGCTGTCATGGACTCATCATCTTTTCATTTTTTATTGCCCCTAAGTTCATTTTAAAATGGTAATTTTATCTTAGTAATGCCTTCCAGGCAGTTCCTAAAAAGGAATTAGGGTAATATGCAAAAATGCAATTGAGAAAATTCCCTCCTGACTCATAGACTCTGTTACACATTTCGTTTTCTTCAATTTAGATTCCACACTGGAAAATTCTGGAATTCAGATTACTGTGGCTGGAGTTATAATTTTATACAAAAGAAATTGTGCCAAAACTGTAAATAATAGGATGGAAAGATTTTGTATGTCAATTTATTGTTACCATTAAACACAGAATTTGAAGTCCAGGAACTCTTGACACTAGCTTCTAGCCTGATTGGTATACTCGTTCTCACATTACTATTTGCGATGCATTTTATATCTGTCATTTCAATTTTACAAAGTCTTCAGTGCAAGTAAAATGTAATATTCATCTCTTTAGGTTCCATCTTCCCACTGTTGAGTATTTAGGCTAAGGTCATTCCCACTGAGTCCCAGGAGCCTCTCTCATGCCAGGTCTCTGGGACTTTCTAGAGATTTCCATAGACCCTCGCTCCCCACAACTGCATATTTTCATTCATTTTCCTGGCTCTCTGAGCTTCTCTCCTGTCTCCCTATGCCATGTCTGCTCTCTTTCCCCTCCCACACTCCCACTTTCTCTTCAGTTAGATTCAGTATGTCTAGTTTTACATGGAAGTCCTTGATCCACTTGGATGTGGGCTTTATACAACGTGATAAATATGGATCTATTTTCATTCTAACATACAGAATACCTGTTAGACTAGCACTATTAATTGAAGATGCTTTCTTTTTCCACTACATGTTTTTGACTTCTTTGTCCAAGATCAAATGTCCATAGGTGTATGGGTTTATTTCTGGCTCTTTGATTCTATTTCATCGATCGACCTGTCTGTCTCTGTACCAGTACCGTGTGGTTTTTATCACTATTGCTCTGTAGTACTGCTTGAGGTCAGGCATGGTGACTCCTCCAGAAGACACTTATATAACTGAGAATTGTTTTAGCTACCCTGGATTTTTTGTTTTTCCATATGAAGTTGAGAGTTGTTTTTTCCCTGTCTGTGTAGAATTGTGTTGGTATTTTGATGGGGATTGCATTGAATCTGGAGATTGCTATTGGTAAAATGGTCGTTTTTTACCATATTAATCCCACCAATTCATGAACATGGGAGATCATTCGATCTTCTGAGGTCTTTGATTTCTTTCCTCAAGGATATGTCATATAGATCTTTCACTTACTTGGTAAGAATTACACCAAGATATTTTATACTATTTCTGCTATTCACCCTATTTAAATTAGGGTGTTGTTTCCCTAATTTCTTTCTTGCCCCATTTATCATTTCTATAAAGGAAGGCTACTGGCTTGTTTGAGTTAATTTTATATCTAGCCACTTTGCTGAAGTTTTTGTCAGCTATAGTTCTCTGGTAGATGTTTTAGGGTCACTTACATATACTATCATATAGACATGGCCCACAGTTGAGGGATCCAGCCACCCACTACTATCTGACCCAGAATTGTTCCTGTCTAAAGGAAATGCAGGGACAAAAAAATGGAGCAGACTGAAGGAAAGACCATTCAGTGACTGCTCCAACTTGGGATCCTTCCCATGCACAGGTACCAAATCCTGACACTATTACTGATGTGATGTGAAATAATGTAAATAAAAATGTATAATATTGAAAATCATGCTGCGCTTGCAGACAAAAGCCTAGCATGTCTACCTTCTAAGAAGTGTTGACTGAGACAGATGCAGATACAGCCAACTATTGGACTGAGGTCAGGGACTCCTATAGAAGAGTTAGGGGAAGGATTGAAGGAGCTGAAGGGGATTGCAATCCTATAGAAAGAACGACAGTATCAAGTAACCTGGACCCCTCAGATCTCCCAGAGACTAAGCCACCAGCAAAAGAGCATACATGGGTTGGTCTGTGGCCCCTGGCACATATGTAGCAGAGGACCGCCTTGTCTGGCTTCAGTGGGAGAGTATGTGCCTAAATGTGTAGAAACTTAATACCCCAGGGAAGGGTGATGTTGGTGGGAGTGGGTGGTTGTGTTGGGAAGCACCCTTTCAGAAGCATGGAGTATGGGGAATGAAAAACTTGGGGAGGGAGGTCTGGGAAGTGGGGCAACATTTGGAATGTAAACAAATAAAATAATGTAAATAAAAATGTATAATATTGAAAATTTTGAGTTATACACCTCAAATACAATTTTAAATTAAATAACCAAGCAAGTAACATAGACAAAAATATGAAAATATTAGTACTTTTCACAAGATAACAGCAACAATTTCCCACTGTATTTCCCACTTATTTGTGTTGTCTCTGTTTTTAATAAAAAGAAGTGATTAGTTTTTATTTTTATAACATTTTATAGTAAATATTATAAGAACCGCGATGATGATTGTATATATTTTATGGTACCTCGGTACCTCTGTGTATATATGTGACAGCATAAGTTCATATGTACCATAGTAATCAGGAGGTCAGAGGTCAGCTTTCAGGTGTTGGGCTTGCCTTTCATTTTGTTGAAGCAGAATCTTCCTTGTTTCTGCTTCTGGGCTGAGTACTCTATGCCAGCTGGCTAGTGAGTTTCTGTGGGGCGCCCACTGCCCCACAAGTTTCCAGATGGTTCTTCTATCTCTACCATCTTGGTCTTGGATTACTGAGGTTACAGAAGTACTATACCACATCTGGCTTTTCTATGTGGGTTCCTGGTATTAAACTGAATTCCTCAGGCCTCAACCATATCTCCAGATATAAGGATGCTGTTTGCTTGTTTGTTTTGTTTTTTAAAGTCTCACTGTATTTATGAACATGAATTCTCTCTCTATTTAGATATACATGTTGATATATTTATGGGTAATATTTGCTATTTCTTATCAGAATTAATAAGAAGTGAACTATTATAAATTAAGGTAGATGAAGAGGTAGCCATGATAATGAAATTCAACATTTAATCCTTTGTCAAATTGTTGTTTTTAAAACATTTTGAAGAAAACCACAGGAGAAAAGTGGGGAAATTACTGTGAACTCAAATGACAGCATTTTATCAGCCATAATTTGTACTAGGAACAGTGAATCATGAGTTCATTAAAAAAAACATTTATCAACAAATGGTCTGAGATTTGAAGTGATTCTTAAATCAATTATAAAAAAAGAGGGATAAATCCAGTGTGATAGAAGATTTGTAATTGGTGAGGCTGGGGGATAGAGCAATGGCTCAGCAGTTCAGAGCAAATGCTGTTCTCCCAGAAAATCAGTTTGATTCCCAGAACCTATGCTTGCCGACTCACAAGTAACTATAGTCCATAGGATTCCCACACCTCTGGCCTCTCCAGGCATTTACACTTAAGTGGACATATATGGCATTTTGAATAAAAATGGCCCCTGTAAACTCATATATTTGAATGCTTAGTTCTCAGGGAGTGGCACTACTTGGAAGAATTAGGAAATGTTGGCCTTGTTGGGGTTGGTATGACACTGAAGAAAAGAGTATCACTTGGGGTGGGCTTTTAAAGTTTCAGAAGCCCAACTCAGGCGCCATGGCTCTCTTCCTGTTGCCTGTGGATATGTATATAGAACTCTCATCTACTTCTCCAGTGCTGTCTGTCTGCATGCTGCTATGCTCCCACTAATAGGATAATGGACTAAATTTCTGAAACTGTAAGCCAGTCCTAGTGAAGTGCTTTCCTTTATAGGAGTTGCTGGGGTCTTGAGGTCTTTTCATGGTGATAGGACATTGGTTAAAACAAGACACACACACACACACACACACACACACTTAAAAATAAATAAAAGATTGATGAAACTTGTACAAATAATATACTAATATCCATTGTCTTATTTTTAAAACTTTCCTGTTAGTCTAAAATTTTTCAGTAAGATCTAAATTTAAAATACTTTCATTAACAAGGGAAAAAATAATGTGTCATTTTGCTTAAATTTGAGACTACCTGTTATATATTAATCACTGTGGGGTAACGCATGAGTCTGTATTAATGTAAATGAAGAGTACTTATCACTTATACCTATTGGTTTTATTACTTCCCATTTCTTCCCATGATAGAGTACTCAAAGAGGGCTAAATTAGATGAAGTCTCTGCCTATGAATATTTATGAAAGAGTTCTTTTTGAGCACATTCAATTAAATTGTTTGGAAAGTTGAAAATCTTATTTTTGCTAATGGACAGGTAATTTAGAATGTTTTAGGTTCAAATTACATGCCCTCTGCAATGTCATTTAAATGTGTACCCTCCAAAACAGTATTTCACTTTCTAACTGCCTAAAGGAAGACTTAAAAATAAATAAAAATGGGAAAGTGATGTTCTGGGATTCAACTTGAAGCAATATTCTTTTTTTTTTATGTTCTTCCAGTTCAAATCTTGTACTCTGGTGCATGATCCCCCCAAATACCTGAGCCTTATATACAGCTCACAGGCAAATGACTCCAGCACTCAGTAGTACTGTCTTCCTGCTTGGGAAGTAGACCACAGTAGTGCCATCTTTCTGCTTGGGAAGTAGAGCATAGTAGCATCATCTCCCTGCTTAGGAAGTAGACCACAGTAGCACCATCTTCCTGATTGAGAAGTAGACCAGTTGGGATTTTCCACATTGCCACTTACATGTGATACAAGATAAGTAGCCCCTAAAATTAGGAGGTAGGTTTTAAAATGTGCTGAAGGCAAAGTAAGCTTCTGCAACTTTGAAAACTTTTGTACATATGGAATGAGTAGGAGTAGGGTGCTTTGCTACAGAGTCTCCTAGCTGCTGCAAGTGTGGGTCAAGGATGCAGGATATGCATGCAATCTTTTCTCTAAGTCTCATCGTTCATCCTTGTTCATCCTCTGGGCTTCCCAATCGCTAAGCCACCTCCCTTCCTGTGTCAGGATAATATAGGTTGCTATCCAATGTCTGTGCCAATGTCCTACAGTGAGAGGTACCTCCACTGGTGGTTTAGTTTGCTTACTAACCTCAGTCTCAAGGTAGGGACTGGGGATAGTTTCTCCCATATCAGTACCACACCCCAGCTTGGTGTCTGGTCTCTCTTTCTTTCTCTTGGTGTTACTTCTCCCTTTGACTATTTATAATGATGTGATTAGATACGTAAACACTGGATCTTGCAATATGGTAACTTTACTCCAGCTTCTTGTTTGTTTTGATACTGAAGTCGTATTTGTTGTTTTACCAAACCTCCAAGATTTAACTCTGTGATATTTTAGGAAAGCCTGTCTTAGAACTTACATTTAAATAACTTTGTGGGGGCATGTAATCTAAAGTCACCTGGGGCACAGGACACTTGAGTGACTAGACCTGTTGTGATCTTCAGAGCACTCTCTGGATTCATTTAATAGACACTCAAGTGTTTAGTTGTGCCCTTCCTCGTAATAAGGCACATTTCTTTTTTTTTTTCTAAATAATTTATTTATTTTTTTCTCAAATCGTAATTCATTCACACAGGGGTTATAACCACAGAAAGGCAGGATATGTGGAAGGGGATGACACTGGAGTGTGGGTGTTCGGGGGGAATACAGATATCTTTCAGAACTGGGTATCGGCTGGGTGAAGGTTCAGGGGACAGGTCACTGTGACTCTGATAAGGCACATTTCTACTCCAACTACCAACCATTTTATTTTTAGAACTCAATCATTGTTTTCCTGGTTCTTATTTCTCTAAGGAGTCTCATCAGGGACATGCTGGTTGAAGAACTGTAGGAGCCTAAAGGCAACATTTATGAAATAGAAACTTTTCCAGAACTCTCAACTCAAGAGAATTACTGTGATAATTTTTTTTCTTGAATGCCTGGTGTATATAAAATAATAGATTTAAGGTTAGTGTTTTGGGGACTGAAGAAGTTATCCTTTTTTGTGTGTGTGAGTGCTCTCTGCAGTTAATTAGAAACAAATTTAATTGGTTGGTTCTCATTTGTGATATTAGGAAACTATGTTAATCTGTATACAGAGATGATTTTTAAATTACATTTCAGTCATCAAGTTTTGGCTATCAAATAAAAAGTACCTTGTATAATTTGAATCTTAAGAATATCAATAATCATTACAATATGGCATTATGGTAACTTTGATGTATACTATGGACAGTCTGTTGATTTCTAAATAACAAAACTATGATTATGGGAATATTTATGATCATTGTCATTTATTTTGCAGGGGAAAATTTCTCCACTGCACCCATAAATTATCAGTGTAATCTCAGCCTTAATCTCTAAATATACTGTGTTTGTGACCTGAGATAAAGAAGGTGAAGGTAACCTTTTTTTCACCTACCTTCACAAGACTGTTGTCTTGTGATACATAAGTGTACAAAAGTCCTAGGTCCATGCTGATCACTAGAGTCATCACTGGTCTAGTGTGGCTAGTGAGAACTTGAAACATCATGGTTAGTATATTAGTAGTATGAGATATTTCATGTGACATAAAAACTGAATTTTAAGATAGTAGGAAAAATATCAAATTATGCTTAATTTTTTATAATTATTACCTCTTTATAATCTTTTTGACACATGAGACTAATTAAAATGTATTATTGAAATTGTTTTGTCTGTTTCAACTTTTTTTTTTACTTTTTTACCTTTTGAGATTTTAATATATTTACAACGTTTATCCCTTCTCGGTAAGAAGTGGAAATTTCTCATTTCTTTAACAATTCAGTTGTATCAGCTGATGTTTTTTCCTGGAAGCTGTCTTGCAAGAGGGCATGTGATGTTTTGCTGAAAACAGACACTTGAGAGGGGTGTAATGGTTAAAGAAGAATATAAATGGAATCCCACACATAGTAAAAGGGTGCTTTTGCATTGCTATGCTGTGCAATGTTTCTCTTCTTTCCTGGTTTTTCACTTCATAGAGAGAATTGTGCTAAAGAACTTCTCATGATATTTCGGCTGATCCTGGCCACTTCTGCTGACTCGTGCTGATTCTGAAGAGCCTTGCAGTTGCCGTTGGATTCAGTCTTCACTACTGATTCATGTTGGTTTTTGCTTTTGAATTGGATTGCTGGTGTCCTGACAATGAAGAGTGGAATCATCCCAAGGAACTACTTCTAAACAAGTCTACACCTTCCTTTTCCTAATAATTTTCTTTCTCTCCTACCTCTGATTGGAAGGCTAGAAGGAAGATTAAAGCATTTAAGAACTCTAAATAAAGTAGACTTTTTAAAAAAAAAAGTCTATGCCTACAACATTCTTTTCTCAAAACCCTCCCATACACACCTCTCCACTCTTCTTCAAATGCATGGGCTTTTCTTTATTAATTGTTATTGCATATATATATATATATATATATATATATATATATATATATATAACTAAATATATATTCTTAACTATAACATGCTCAGTGTGTATAACGTTACTTTCATGTGTGTTTTCAGGGATGACCATTTGGCAGTGGACAATGAATCTTTGTGCTTTTCCCTTCGGGGACTACCTCTTCCACTTCTGCATTTGCCTATGATTCCCTGTGTAGGATTAAGTGTGGGTGGCGTGTTCTCGCCCACGAGATAACACAGACACCAAAGTTCTTCAGCAGATCTTTATTACGATGTTATAGAGGAAAGACCCGCTGGAAAAAAGCCGGCTGGTGGGAACCGGCTGGCGGAAAAGGCCCCGAGCCCCAGGAAGGCCCTGGTTAAATTCCCCCTGGAGTGATGTGTACATACCCGGTTGGTCAAATGCCCATAAAACCCTATATGCCCCGGGATGGGCTGTGACTTCGCGCACTTTCCCCTTACACAAAGACAGTAAATTACAGAACTTGTGAGAGCATCGGATTGCCAGAGATGTCTCTGCTTTCCACGGCTCTCTACATCTCCCCCTTTTTGTTTTAAATGAGAATCACAGGCACTGGCCATTTCCCGTGTCTTAGGCTAGTTGATGTTCTCCCATAGCCAGCATCAAAGAATGGTGAGCTCCCTGTCTTAGGCTACGAGGGTTGCGCACCCACACCTGGCATTCATTGAATGTGCGCCCCAGGTTGTGGCCACTCGTAATGCCCGTCATGGGGTAAACTCACACCACATGGTGTACCTCTGGCATATGGCATCAACCCATTCCCGTCGTTGGGATCAATGGCAGCTGGCCTGGAGACAAAAGATAGAGCTGTCCTTGGTCTGTCTGGCACGGTACCAATCATAACTCAAACTCAAGCCCGATCAAGCAAATTCCATTATGGGGGAATAAGCGATCAAGGACTAATAGTTTGATACAGTCTCTCCCACCTTACCAGGTGCAATGGAAACGAGTCCTCTGGGTGCAAAGGCTAGGGGAAACCGAGAGAGATGCAAACACCCATCCCTGTGCAATGGAGTCACCTCCTAGGGGTGCAAGGGCTGTTTGCCTCAATATTCAGGTACCAGAGCTACACAGACAAGGACCAGTCAGACTAAAACTCCTCACTGACCCAGTGCAATGGGCTGAACCCTTGGGGTGCAGTAGCTGAGGATATATTTGTTGGCTATTTCTTTAGCATAGACAACCAGATTTCGGGAGATGAACCTTGTTCTAAGGCTGCAAGTGCTTGGGTAATCACGACTTTGTCACGTTTCTGTTGAGCTCTGAGCTTGCAAACCAACCAGAGTATGAACACTAATCCACAACACAGGGTTGTACCAAACATGCCTACTCCCACCCACTCTTCAAAGAAAGAGAAAGCTGAAGAGATCCAGGTGGAGAGTCCTTCAGTCAGCGAAACGTCCATACGCATTGAGTTGATGGCTGCCACCGCTGCTCGCAACTTTTCGAGAAGTTCATCAAATCCTTCTGACCATTCTCCTGTTAGGTAATGAGACAATTGTCTAGACAAATTAGCTGCTCGAGTAAAATTTTCATATTGAACACTAGTAATACAGATTGCTCTCAGACTTCTCAAACATCCCAGTTGTGCCAATTGAAAGAGGATATCTAACCTTTCTTCTACCAAGTCTAGGCGCTGATTAACAATCATCAATCCGCCTTTCAATTCAGCATTGGCAGAAGTATGGAAGTTGGCTGCCTCTGTCACTGTAGCGGACAGCCGATTTAAGGCTGCTGCTGTTTGGACTTTGGTTGACATAGCAATCCCAGCAGCTGTAGCTGCAATGGCAGTGACTGATATCGCTGTTATTATGGCTGCAGTTATGCCAAAGTCTCTTTTTTGTCTGAATAATGATAGAGTAGAGGGTGTTTCAACAGGGACAGGAACCCATCGTGGCACTCTGGCAACCATGGCACGTTTAGCTTGTCCAACAGCCCAACACTGAGACATCATGCATGAATCATTAGTGCATTTTTCAAATGAGGAGTTTGAAAGAATAAACAAGAAAGGTGGAAAAACACACACTGGTGTAGGTGAAAATACTGTTTGATTTACAATGATCCTGTTAACTCCAGTAATTAACTGAATAGGATTTGTCAACTGAGGGATCGGATCTGAACTCTGTTTCACCATAGTTCCATTAATAACTCCTGTAAAGGATGTTCTTCCTGTTGCTCCACCCTGGAGAAAGGCTAGAGAGTTGAGGTCGGTACAACTGCCATTAACTCCACAGAGTAGCCATTTGTGAAAAGGATTCATACTAACGCTCTGTAGAAAAGGACCCTTTCTCATTACTGCGCCAGCTCCAGGATCTCCCAACATATTGGGTGAAAAGGAAAAGGTTTCATTGGTATCTGCCCATCGTGTTACTCTGGATTGACAATCAGACCAAGGCAGAACAGCTCCCTCATCTTCTAGACTACAAAAAGGAGAGACCTTAGGTTGACGAGGATGTTCTCCATCAATAAGTTTGGGTGATAAAAATGTTCCATCTATCCAAATGGCTGGTTGTAAAAAGGACTGTGAGAACTCTTTGACATAACTATTGTCTTTTTCATTATCATTCCTTTTAGTTGTTAGTTTAACCCAGTCTCTCTTTTCATAAAACCACCCCAAGGTTCTCTTCGAGAGAGTTATACAGTTTCCTGTCTCAGTAATCTGAAAACAGAGAGAACCCCGTTCAGGCAAGGAACGATTTTCTCCCCGGAGGGGGGGGCCTGCGTTTTATCATAGGGAAGATAAGGTAGCCCCATGGTTCTATTAGTCGTAAGAAATCTTGGAAACACCATGGCATCATGTCTAACAGGTATAGGTTTAGGAAAAGCAGATAATATAGCCCATCGTTGTTCTCCCCATATACTAGGAACCCAATTCTGGAGAATCCAAATTAGGACTGGAAGCATCTGTAGATGAATTCTTCGGAGTGTCATCTTCAGTTGTCACAAGCCTTCGCGTCAGTCGCTCTGGTAGCCAGAATGGATTGTCTTCTTCCTGTGGAAAAACACAGACCGCTCCCCTGGATCCTATTAAAATAGGATCCGGGCCTTTCATTGTCCGGTCAAGATGTCCTTTCACTTGACCGTCTCCTTTGGCCTATCAGGCTCTAAGCAATGATGGTCAGCAGCCGAATGGCCCTGACTGTCCAAAATTAAAAAATTGAAAGTAAAGAGTGCTATAGAAACAGTGACTCATAGCACTGAGGGTAGAGCCTCCTCGACTCCCCCTTTTTGTTTTAAAAAATAAGATTTAAGAGTACGATGATCCCGTTCTATAATGTCTTGTCCTTGAGGATTGTATGGTAGACCTGTCAGGTGAGTCACCTCCATTTGGCGACAGAATTGTCCAAACTTCTGAGAAGTATAAGTTGAGAATTTTAGGCTTTCCCCAGGCATTCTAGGCCTCAAGGCAATGCTGGATAACATGTGTTGCCTTTTCTCCCGATAACGGGGAGGCAAAAATGATTCCAGAACAGGTGCCAATGGAAACATGTAAATATTGAAGTCTCCCAAAAGATGGGACATGAGTAACATCCATTTGTCATGATTAATCATGTGTAAATTTTCAAGGCTTAACACCATTATGAAAATTGAGGACACTGAGAACAAGTTTTGTTATTTTCCTTGTACACTTTCTAGAAATATTAAATTATAGTCTCAAGCTATTATTATTTTGATGATATAAAGAATAAGATTGTATGGCCAATTGTTTCTATATGGTCTATAATTTGAGTGGTATACAAATCTGTTCTGGCATTGTCCTGGGTTCTAGGCAATCTAATGAACGTTTAAATGTCTTATAAAGAAACAGTACATGTTTCTTAAATTAAGCTGTATTTTTATAATTAACTGTAAAATTTGAGAATTAGTAATATCTAAAAAAGGCAACAATTTTAAGTAGTTACAAACCATGAGCCATATACTGGCTATGAGTGTACCAACTGAAAGCTTGAATTTTCAGCATTTCAAACAGTTTCTAGAGCACATAATTTAATTATTTGTGTTGAAGCAGGGGAAAATTCAAGAAAATGAACATGTGATATAATTACATATACTGTCTAATAAATTGATGAGGCATCTGT
Organism: Grammomys surdaster; assembly: GCF_004785775.1. Lineage (NCBI taxonomy): Eukaryota > Metazoa > Chordata > Mammalia > Rodentia > Muridae > Grammomys > Grammomys surdaster. Next base: position 5,560,905 of record NW_021604604.1, read on the forward strand.
AAATATAGTAAATATTTTTTCTATGGGCTGTATGTAAATTTATAGGAAAAACAAAAGCATGTATAGAGAACAACTGTTAACAACTTGTCTTATGGATAATGATTATCAATTTTGCTTAAAAACTTTGCCAAGTAATAGGTCAAATATCATTATTTTCCAATAACCAACTTAATTTTTATTTGGAATAAAGAATTAGCATTTCATCTAAAATATTTTCAGGATTCTATCTTACAATCTTGTATTAATACTGTAATAGTTTCAAAATAAGATGTTCAAACTTTATTTGTAGATAGATGAATCCACATTAATGGTTTCTTTGGCCAAGGTCTGTTGTGAGCACATGAGTAATAATAATGTAAACAGCCAACAATGTATCATGGTCTAGATAATTTATCTTTTAATGACTAACAGCTTATTCTATACTTTTACAAAGCTATCTATCCCTATCAGTTAACTGTCGAGGGGAATTAGGATTTGTATCTCCCTTGAAAAACATCGAACAGAGGTTTAAATCCTCTTATGGTAAGTTTAAGATGAGGTTTTAGCCAATTAATATCTGTTAACTTGATTTTTAAGAATCATTAAAAGTAAACCAATTTTTGTATGTATGCCTGTAAGCCAGAAGAGGGCGCTAAATCTCACTACGAATGATTGTGAGCCACCATGGGTTGCTGGGAATTGAACTCTAAATATTTGTAGTTGTGAGCCTAGCCTTTAACGGCTGAGTCATTTCTCCAGCCCCCATTATCTATTCTTATTGGAATTTTCTGTGTCACAATCTGCTTAAGATGTAACTGAATTTTCAAATATTATAAAGATACTGTCTTTGAATTTTTCTGGAGCAACAAGTACTCCAAAATTTTAAAACTCATTGTATTAGAGCAAGGGCGTACAGAAAAACTCTTTTTAGAGATATCAGTTAACAAAATGAATAAAATACACTGAGAGATTTAAATGTTTAATTTCTGTATTAAAGCAATAACAAATTCTTATATAAGACTATTAATCATTCTTTGAAGCAACCTGTTTAAAGATATTGTTTCATGGGCTCTCAAGAAACACTAATAAATTCATTGGATTTAAACTCATCACCTTTACCAGGATGTAAAGGAACAATAAAAACAATCTTTTAAATCTATAATAATTTTATGTATTTACTAGAATGGTAACTGACGTAGGCAAGACAGGCTGTAATGTCTCATTAATTTTATAAATCTTAAATTTGAACTTTGTTTTTGGTTTAACTGAATAAGCAACTCCTTTTAGTTGAATGAGGGATCAGACAAACGCCAAGTTAAAGGCACTCTTGTCTTCTAATAATTGTTACATCAGTCCCAGTATCTACTAATTTTTATTGGGGAGAGTAGCTTTTATTGTATTTTGCCAAACATTTGGAGCTATTGCCATAGCAGCAAATCTCTCAAACTTCATGGCTGTAAAATTAGCATCAAACCCATGCTTTTGAACTAACTCAGCAAGTTCTTTAATAGAAATATATTCTACCGATGTGTAAACACAACTTCTTTTCGCAGCTTTAAACACTGGAAAGGCTTGAAACATCTTCCTCTGAAAGGAAGGTAGTTGTACCGTGCTTGTCTGCATAAGGCAGTGGTGCACTCAAAATTGCAGCAGGGAGTGCTGCCTGAGAATTCCAGGGGGGCGGGGGAGCTGTAAGCGTGCGCTTTCTAATCCCCGCCTCCTTTTGTTCTCTACTCTGCGGCTGCAGCCGTCCACGTGAATGGAATCCTTCTGCCTCAAAGAGGACTACTTCTTTATCTCCTGCCTCATAACGGACTATTTTTCCATCTTTCTCTGGTTCTCGCTTGGAAGAGCCAGACCTCCCCGATTCATATTCATATAATTCTAGATTTTGCAATTCCTCTACTGGATATAGAGGCTTTCTCTTCGTAACAGACTCTCCCAGGAACTCTCTCGGGTTCCTCCTTCCCTCCCGCAGATCTATGTCTGGGGAATTTCTGTAGACATGTCTACCCAAGCTTCTATGAGCTTGTGAGCGCTCCCACCCAGAATCAGTTACTGGAAGGTAACCCTGAATCTCTTTCAGTATCTCCTGACTCACTGCAATAGCTGAACTATACTTTTGATCCTGTAATTTCCACAATGAGTGTGTGCCTGGCCTCAACTTTCCATTCTGCTGTCCCTTAGTCAGATCTCCTTTTAGCCTGTCCCAGGAGGCGAGTGTCAGCGTTCTCCTGCAGGCAAATGGATCTCTCTCACTAACAAAGTTTTTTTCTGCAGAGCGGGTCACAATTGACTGCAAGGCCACATGCTGTTTGTTATCTTATCTCCGGGGGAATCTGACTCTCAGAGAGAAGGGCTCTGGGCTCACTCCCGGCTAATTAATTATGCTAGGCCTCTGCCTGCTCATAAAACCTGCTGGATCAAAGCAGCTAAAGCCAAACTTTTTCTTGCCTTTTAAAAACCCCAGAAAAGAGCTGGAAGAAGGGAAAGGGCCAAAGTTTCACTTGCCTACTGAAACTTGGCAGCCCTGAACGGCTGCTGGAAGGGGAGGGCAGGGCTGGCTCAAGCAGCGGCAAGATTTAAACAGGCAAACTGGTGAAAGCAATACAACAGCAGGAGGAAATGGGTGAAAGCTGGCACTAAGATAACAAAATTTTCACTGCTGCTTGTGGTTTAGGGGAAATATGAAAAGATTCAGGATTAACCATACCTCGCTGATTCTGCCTTCCACTGCAGTGATTCCTTTTATGTTTAACTCCAGCTGGGAGGTCCTTCTCCGCAAGGTACCTTCAAATTTCCTCCCGGGATTTCTGCACCAATATGTGGGTGGCGTGTTCTCGCCCGCGAGATAACACAGACACCAAAGTTCTTCAGCAGATCTTTATTACGATGTTATAGAGGAAAGACCCGCTGGGAAAAAGCCGGCTGGTGGGAACCGGCTGGCGGAAAAGGCCCCGAGCCCCGGGAAGGCCCTGGTTAAATACCCCCTGGAGTGATGTGTACATACCCGGTTGGTCAAATGCCCATAAAACCCTATATGCCCTGGGATGGGCTGTGACTTCGCGCGCTTTCCCCTTACACAAAGACAGTAAATTACAGAACTTGTGAGAGCATCGGATTGCCAGAGATGTCTCTGCTTTCCACGGCTCTCTACAATTAAGGCTTTGTGGGCTTTTCCCATCCACTTTGATAGGTCTATTTATGTTCTCTTCATCATTTAATTTTATTACAATAAAGATTGTATGTATGGTTTCCATTTTTATTCACTGTTGGCGTTGTTTATCTTTATAACAACCATCATTAGTAGAAATCCTCTTTTAAATTATTTTTGTATGTTGTCTTTTCACATTCCTTATGTTGTGTTTTGATGACCAGCTGCACTGTAATATTGAACACTATGGAAGAAACGAAATAAATGAATGAAATCTTAAAACAGCAGAAAAATGGCTATTTAGCAATGAGATGGAAAGGATAAGCTTCCTGACCATCGAGCAAGACCACAGTGACGTGATGTGATGGAGAGATTGAAGTTGGAAAAGGTGTAGAAGTAGAAGCAGAGTGTTAAATGGTTCAGCTGTGTGCAACATGATTTGTAAATGGGATGAGTAAATTTTTAATGCTTCTGGTTTCCTAGTTCTCTTAAGATGAAGATACTGAAGCAGGGAGAAGTTTGAGTTTATAAGCTACTGCAGTGAAAATAAGAACCATAAACGTTTTGGGGGCACAATCATAAGGATTTTTCTCATACATTTAAAATACTGTGTGTGTGTGTGTGCTGGGGATGGGGGTTATGGATGCTAACCAGGGTGAGGCTTACCTTCTCCCTGCAGCTTATACCCTGATGTGTCTGGTGAGCATTCGTTGAAGATAAAATAGCCACAGGACCCTTTTTATCCAGCAGTCATAAATACTCCTTCAGGATCATGCTGAGGTAAAGAGATGCATTGTACAACTGGCCCTTGTTGAAATGCCCACAATTGCTTTTTCCATATTATAATGTTTAAACAAATCCCTGGATACTATAAAAACTGGTAATTCCTGCACTTATGGAGACGGCTTAGTGTTTAAAGTACTTGTCTGAATGTATAAGAAATGGGGTTTAGGTCCCCCAGAACCCATGTAAATGCTCAGCAATCTGAGTCTGGTAGTCTCCTGTAAGTAATCCTCAGAAAGTAGAGATACGAGCAAGCTGTCTGTTAGAGATGCTATGTGGTGGAACGCTGGGTTTGATTGAGAGACCTTGCATTACTGAATAAGGTGGAAAAATAATGAAAGATTGATACATCCTGAAATTATCCCTGAGACCTCCACAAGCTCACAGACCCATACTATGTGCACACATACACACCACGTGAAAATAGAAAAAGAGAAAAGTAAATGTTAGTTTCTATAGTTTAGATCTTAATTCTCCCACATGTTTAATGTGCAATCAGGAGCTTCATGCTCTTTAAAGTGGTGGAATCTTTAACAGGTATGGCATCCTGGGAGTTCTTCCCATTATTTTGGGTTTGCTCTTGAAGGGGTTTTTGGGGTGTAGCTTTCATTTTCCTGACGTGTAAGTTTTATGAACTTCCTAAATTTATGAGCATGCCTCCTCTCTCCATGAAGAGACATTTCAATTCAGAGAACATAGCTACATAGGAAGCTCCATTAATCCAGAGTAGCAAGATCAAAGGAACTTACACGTGAGGTGAAAATTATATACTGTGAGATATAAATTCTAGAACCTAATATTCTAATCAAGTTAGAACATTGTCCTGGTGGGGACATTCAATCAAGAATCTGAGGATGAAAAATTATATGGAGAAAGGGGCTTGCTATGTGTTATCCTGAGTGATTTTCCTCCTAACTCTTGAGTGATCAAGGCAAGACAGGCAGAATAAATAAATAAACCCACAGATTATAAAATATAGTGAATTGATATTTTTAAATCAGAAAATTTGTAGTATCTTTCCTAAATTTCAGGTAGTTTTACCTGAGTGACATAACTGATAAATAGTATCTACAGTGACTTTGATAATTTTTGGTGTGCCTCTGTGTTTACAGTAGTCTGTCTCATACATGAACCTTCCTTCTAGTCCTGTTACTTCCACTTTGTCATTTAATAAATTTACCTGTGATTTTGTTAACTCTTTCTGCTGAGATGACTCTTCTCTTGATCTTTCAATACCTGGTTTCTTTCCATGAACTGTCTCTGCTAAATTGTCACACAGCTTCCTCATTCCTGCCAGAGAGCCTCTATTTGATAGCGACTAAAACAACATCTCCTGCCCAACTTACTTTGTGAGAAAAGTGAGAAGATGTTGTCTGCAAAGTAGTGGGAAGGTGCTTTTGAGATGATGAAAGTGTAGTAGATGATAAATTTAGATTGTATTGATAATACCGTAATTCTTAAAAATTTAGTAAGATTCATTGAGCTCTACACTTGAAGGGCAAATTTTATAACTTCTAAATTCTGATGCTGTTATGATAAAATGAGAAGATGTTGTGGACTACCACTTTGAATTATCTTTTCTTTTCCATTTTTTAGCTGCCTCTTAAGTATTGGAATGATAATGTAGAATCAGACAAATATCGGGTTATATCTGGGTAGAGTTTATTGTGTATATGTTGTCTCTCCTTGTGAGTCAGCTACTTATCTCTTCATATCTTGGACTACTATTTTTATCAACTCATTATTTAACTATATCCATACTTAATCATGTTTGTTCCATGAATCTTATCATCACAATTATTTTCAGCATCACCATAGAAATACAGAGCACTTACATTGTTTTCTTAACATATTTTATAGCCATATAAAAGTTTCAAACTTGACACTAAATTCATTTCCATCCTGAGATAAAGTCTATGCTATGGGTCACGTGCAAAGTTTAAGTACTACATTCACATTATGAATTCCTCTTGTGTGTGTTTATGTTTCAGTGAATAATATCATAATTATCTATACTTTTTGAACTTTCTTCTACAAAAGCTTATCTTTTGGAGTTGTAATGATGACATATGGCTCTTTTTGGATTGTAGTCTACACTTAATTCAGCTTCTGCATGCTATTCAAATCAGGAGTACTTTATGTTTATTTATGTACCCCATTGTCTAACATGTCCATAAGCCTACTATTTTCTCACAAATGATGTTGCAATGGACAGAAACACTGGGAGCAGTTGTTTCTTCAGATGAGTATTGAGAAGTGACATTTCTGGATAGTGTAGTATACTGACTGTAAAAGTAACTTTTACTTGCCTGATATAATTGTCATGTCGGAGGCTTACTGCATCAGTCTGTTAACCCAGGTCTAGACCTGGAAGCTTTTGTCCTTACAATCTTATCTAGGCCTAGAATGGTTTTAGTCTCTGAGACTTACTAATGAATAAGCTCACCTTTTCTAGTTCTTTCTGAACTCTTGGCTGATTTAACTCAGCTGTTCAGGTTCAAATTCTTCTGCCATCTACTGCTTCCCATTATAAAGGAAAAGACAGTATGTGTGTAAGAAGCTTATTGACCTACAGGTGGTATTCATGGAGCACACCTAGGCATAACTGTTTTCAAGGATATAGTCTGCAACATGAAATACAATCAGTCTTGAGTTCAACAGTCTCATCCCACTTCAGATTTGTGTTCTGGGAAATAATAAGCAAGTCAAATCCATGGCCATCAATTTTAAGGTGTTTTTTTTTTAAAAAAACAAAACACAAATTTTAATTCCATTTTTCTCCTCACCAACATTTGTATTGGCAGAATATAATTTCTATCAACCTTATAGGTAATATAGAACCCTATTGTTGCCTTTCTTTATATGTCCCAGTTCTTTACTGAGTTAAGAGAAAAATGTTCTTTGCTTGTTTGTTTACTCTAAAAAAATTTAAGAGAAAAGAAGATAGGTGAAGATACTGACGTGCTCAATGTTCTTAGAGTGCTTGTTTAATATGAAAGATGTTCTGGATGACATATACTGTACCACATTGGTGGCACATGCCTGCATCTCTGCAGGGAGCAGATGGATGCAGGAGGATCAGAAGGTCACGGTCATCCTCAGTTACATAGTGAGCTTGAGGCTAGCTTGAGCTACAAGAAACCATATTTCAAAACAAAACAAGAACAAAAATAAATCCAATTTTGAACAATTTTATGATAAGTAAGGATCTTCACCACAAATGATGCTGATTTCTCAATGACAGGAGGTCAGAATGTCTGTGTCCCTCAGAATTTTCATCACCAACATGGTCACATTTTATTTTATCTGTTTTTTTTTTTCATACTGGAGTGAAATCATTTTTAGTATAGGAAGTTCAGGAAGAGCACCACTTTGTTAATACTAATTAGTTCCCATTATTCACAGTTTTGTTTGTTATAGTTCCAGTTAGGCATCGTCAATGATGATCCTAAAACATTAAATACAAAATTTGCGAAACAGATGAGCCATAAGTTTTAAGTTGTATGTCATTCTGTGATATTGAATGGAATCTTGCGTCAGCATTCTGTCTGCTTTCTATGTAAGTCATCGCTTGCCCATTGTATCTGCCTTTTATATGTTATCAGCCCATGAGTTTTGTGTCTATCTCTGTTTGCAGATCCACTGTCACAATAGCATGTTAGAGCTATGAATTTATATAACTTTTACCATAGTATATTGCTACAGTTGTTTTATTTCATTATTGTTATTGTTAAATTTTTACTGTGCCTAATTTATTAATTAAAATTTATGATAGGATGTATGCTGGGGAAAATCAATACTGTACATATGTTTTAGTAAAGTTCATAGTTTTAGAAATCTGTTCACGATCTTGGAACACAGCCTGGTGGGTAAGGAGGATTTTCTTCTTGTTGGATCTTTAGTTGATGGATTTTGTTTTTAAGATTCATAATCTCTCCTGGTATGTTAGTATGCTTTTAATTCCAGCACTCAGAAGGAAGAAGAGGAAGATCTCTGTGAATTGGAGGCCAGCCTGGTCTACATACTGATCTTCAGAATACCTAGAACTATACAATAAAATCTGTGAAATAGATTCATAATCTCATTGGCAAATATAGACATTCTATTGACAATTTTCAGTTTTTAAGTTAAAAGAAAAGTTTTTCTCTAATTTTTTTAGAAATGCTATGAATTTGCTTCTATTTTTTTAGTTTTTAACATTTTATTTCCAGATTTTATAATTTTTTTTCATTTAATTGTGCATTTATGTATGTACAAGTGAGCACAAGCATATGTGTACATGTGTGCATGCACATGTATGTGTGTGCACATGTGTGTATGTATGTATACATGCATATGCATGCACTCATGTATGTATACCTCAGAATGCACATGGAGAAAAGATAACAACCTGTAAGAATCAGTTCTCTCATTCCTCCTTGTAGGTCCCACGCAGATTGTCAGGGTTGGTAACAAGAGCTTCCACCTGCTGAGTCACCTCAGCAACACCTTTTTTTTTTCAGGAACAGCTTTAGTCATCTATCTTTGTTTGTTAAAATCAACTATATATTTTGAGCACATTTAAGAGCAGGGAAACACTGAGTAGAAATAATGTCTATACACTCTGCTATCATATTTGCATCTGGAGTGGCTGTACCATTTTCATTCCCTACCAACAAGAGATGAGCACCCTGCTCCATTCACCTACTGACATTTGATGGTATTAGTGCTTTAGAGTTTAGCTACTCTGTCAGGTGTACCCTAGCATCTCAGTGTTGCTTTAAATCATTGTTTTGTTTTTGTTTTTGTTTTTAATGTATGATACACATCTTTTTATAGGCTTTCTTGCCATATGTGAACCTTTGGCTAAGTTCTGTGCAGGTCTTTCCCAGTTAAAATCAGATTGTTGGTTTTCTGATGGGGAAGATTTCCAAAGGCTTTTTAATGTGATTCCTTCATCATATGCTGTTTGCAGATATTTTCTCTCAAGTCTGACATTATTTAAAAATGAATATTCCCAATAGAATAGAGTTTACTTCTTCGGTTAAACTACAAATTCTCTACAGTTGATCTAATGTATCAGTTTGGGTCTTTAAATCTATCTGAAAACTCATCAATAAACCAGATCAACTAGATTCCACAAGTTTTGTTCTAATACCTTCAAAATTTTGATTTTAGACTTAAATCTAGAGTCCTGGTGGCTCTGATTCGTCTTGCTTCTACTCACACTGACCGATTCCAAGCTTCTTTCTTTGTGTTTTCTATTGACTATTTTATACTTCAAATAAATATACAGGCATTAGCATTCCTATGACATTTACAGCTCATTTTGAAGGAATTTAGGCTTCTCATATTTCTATTTAGTTTTATTATCATCACCATTATTATTATCACTTGCTCTTTATGAGCTAGGGTCACATGTAGCCTAGGCTGCTTTCCTGTAGCTGAAAAATTTAAACACATGATTTTCCTACATCCACCTCTCAAATTCTGGGATTATAGGTGTGTACCATAATAGCTGGATCCCTAAAGAATTTTGACAGATCCATCTTACCTTGTTCAAACCAATTATGAGAGCTTCTAAGGCAAGAGATTTGCATAATCTAATCAGCTGGATTTTGTAAACTTGGCAAGGGTTGGAAATAAAGATTTATCAATATGAGAAGATATAAGCAGATGCCCTTGGAAGTGTTAGTTCATGAGGTTTTCTCTGTTAGAATCATCCACAGGTATAGCTTTCTTTGTGCATATATCATGCCTATATATCTATCAGTTATACACCATGCATCATCAACATAGGAAAGTCCAGTGGTGGTAAGCATCCACAGGCACTTTGACACTGCAGAGTGTTTCTCAAAAAGTCCAGGCTTACCTGTAGAATGAGTTATAGCCAGAGCTATAGCCAACAGAAGAGTTTCCAAAAAAGGCTTTTGCTCAAAATTGCAGGATTTTAGTTTGAGCCTGTGACCTAGTAGATGTTTACAATTTGAGATGAGATAGCAATCACAAATATTATCGCCTAGTATGATAAAAATTAAACATTTCCTTTAAAAATAAAATTCTCCTTGAATGTGGCAGCACATTTAAAGCACATGGGAAGTAAAGCCAGGAGGGTCATGAGTTTGAAGCCAAGCTGGACTACAGGAAAGACCTTCTCTCAAAAAAGAAAGAAAATATAGTTCTCTTTCAGTTAGTAGCTATATAACCTTTGTGCTTGTGCTCTCTCTCTCTCTCTCTCTCTCTCTCTCTCTCTCTCTCTCTCTCTGTGTGTGTGTGTGTGTGCATGCTGAATACATTCTTTGTTAGCTCTTTATTCCCAAGTACAGAGACCTTATTTTTCCTGTTCACCATTTGTAAATTAATGGATTTTTAAATGAATGGATAAACAATCATTTACAAATAAACAACTGATTGAACAAACAAACATTTGTCAACATATTTTAGTCATCAACTGCTTATGGAGAACCTTGTAAACATTTGGTAAAACTGTTTTATCTGATTACTTGCATCATACAAGGAATTCTAAATTTCTATTAACTGTGACCTTGACACAAGGGACCATTACTTTAGAAGTTGAAACATCCAGCAGTTGATGTTAAGGTATCAACGGCCAGACCACAAAAGCAAAGCAAAATATATGACCAAAGATATTTAGAGAAAGGTGATTTGAATTTAAAGCCAAACAACTGTTAATGACCTATTGCCTTGTGTGAGTTTTTATGGCAATTTGCAGAGGCAAAGATCCTCCATAAAGACTCAGAGTGCTAAGGGCTTTTCTTTTGTACCTTCATTGTCAAATCTAGTTAGAAGAGTATTTGCTGAGGTGGCAAGATGGTTCAGCAGAGGAAAGGTGCTTGCTGCGATGCCTCATGAAGGCCTGAGTTTAATCTCAAAAATACACAGAGTGGAAGGAGAAAACCAATTTTAGTAGATTGTTCCCTGACTGCCACACCTGCACCATAGTATGCAAGCACTACTCCAACCTTTCACACATACACTGTACCTAAAGGCACACACAATACTAAGTAAATGTAAAATTAGGAAGAATAGCCTTGGATAGGCAGAAAGGCATGGAGCATTGAATGGGTCTTTGTAGCCAGTTCTCTCTTTGGAGCTATGTCCATATTTCTATTTCAATCATTAATTAGGTTTTATTTGTTTGTTTTGGTGTGTGTGTGTGTGTGTGTGTGTGTGTGTGTGTGTAGGTTATTAGAATCTTAGTATTTCTCTTACCATCCCTGATTAGATTGTACAGCTGGCAACAATGCCATGTGTTAATGACTGTCCATCGCCCGAGATCATTATGTTAACATTCAGTCTGGTTCAGAGGTATCATGTAGACCATTGATGGATCTTATCATTATTTTAAAACTTCTGCAATACCTAATGTCATTCTATATGAACAGGATGAAGTCATAATGATTTTACTTTTAGCATTTTGAAACTCATGAACCATAAAAAGATGATTCACTATAAAAATTACACAATTTATTGTATGCCTACAGCTAGAAATGTTCTATGTAAATAAAAGCATATATTTTAATAAATACAGATATTACCCTTGTTTCCAATCTAAACAGATCTAAAGAATTAGTTTAATATGTATGTAACTCCTTCATTTTCTTTGACTTTTCTAGCTATACTTTTAAAAATTTACACTAAGTATTGAGTTTGGAACTAAATTACAAAAGAGAGTAAGTATATCGGTGGGATTTGGGATTGGAATATGAGACATATGTTTTCGGTATTTAATCTAATTGAAGTCTTAATGTTACTCCATGTGTTCACTCTATGTTTCTTTAGTTCTTCCTCACCTTTTTCTACTTCTTATATTTTCACTTAAAATTTCTCCTCTGTATTGAATTTCAACTACTGTGTATCCTTTTAAAAAATCTATTATTTCCTTTTGTATGAAACTTACTTCTTTTATTTAACCATATAAATCGTATATGTTTCAAATTTATGTTCTTTATGTGTCTTATATTCTATGTATTAGTCTGTATCTTATTTGTGGACACATCTAAGACATTCTCTTGACTGTGGCAATATCCTTCCTATCCTCCAGTGGTTCATATCCCTTTTCAGCTAAAAACCTACCTACGAAAACTGCAATGTATGATAAGTCTCCGCAAGAGTCGATATTTCATTTCAAAGTTCAAGTAGTTCACCGGTCCACAGAAACAGTGATGAAACTCGTCAGCCATAGGAACCCAAGGCAAGTCTTTTGACCTTTAAGAAGTAAAGTTCCTGCCAGTTGTTTTGATAAGAATCTCTTGAAGGTAGAAAACAACTTTCACTCTTTGTATGTAAAGTTTACTGAAACAAAAAAGTAATTTTTCTGTGCTTGAAGGTATTGCTCTCCACTTAGGTACCTTTATGTGGCTGATACGCAACCCTTCCCCCTTGAACTTTGTTTTTCTATATGCAAGGTAGGGGCTGCTTGCTGAGTTTGCAAGCAGAGATAGAAGCAATTCCTGCACGGAAATACTGCAGTAATCAGAGAATAAACATGTGAGATTTCAATGGCACTGTCACAATGTCCTCAGAATACATTCAAATATTATGACTAAAGAGTTCATTAATGCAGCATACCTCTACTGCTGAAAGCATGGGTCTCAGGTCCCTCACCAGCAGATTACAAAACCAGTCAGCAATACAGAATTTCAGGACTGAGCATTTGGCTCAGGAGGTAAGAGTGTTTATAGCATAAGAATTAGGATCTGCATTTAATCTCCAACACCCACATAAAAATCCCTGAGTGGGACCTGGAGAGATGACTCAGCAGTTAAGAGCACCAGGTGCTCCTCTAGGAGACTTGGCTTTAATTCCCAGCACACACACACACACACACACACACACACACACACATATATCAGCTATTTATAACACTAGACCTAGGGGATCTGATGTCATCCTCTGACTTCTGTGTGTACTAGGCATGCACATGGTTTATACATGGAAGACATTCAGGCACATTAAATTAAACTTAAAAAAGAAAAAGAAGAGGACGAGGAGGAAGAGAAGGGACACAAGGAGAAGGAGGAAGAGGAGGAGGAGGAGGAGAAGGAAGAGGAGGAGGAGGAGGAGGAGAAGGAAGAGGAGGAGGATCAGGAGAAGGAGGAGACAGAGTGGGTGCACAGAGGTATCTGTAACTACAGGACTAGGTGGGACAGAGGCAGAAGGACCTAGCCCCATAGGCAATGAGAGACACTGTCTCAAAAGAATAATGTATAAAATGATAACAAATGAAACCTCAGTGTCCTCTCTCTTCCAAGGGCTTGAGACCTGCACATACTTATAAGCATACACACCAAACACACACACACACACACACACACACACACACACACACACACACACA
>NW_021604604.1:5574170-5599420 GCF_004785775.1 Grammomys surdaster
ACACACACACACACACACACACACACACACACACACACACACACACACACAGTGCAATGCAGAATGAAAGAATCAAAAGCCACACACCAGATGCTATCAGTTAGAATTGAGAGAATACTACCTTTTCACTGGCTTTATGGCCCACTACATTAGATGGAACCGAAGACTGATACTGCTTAGGTGGTCAAGAATACCTGACTAGATACGTCATGCACCTAGGAGAAACCAAAATACTACAGTTCTGCTAAAGCAAAACAGCAATAAAATGACTAACAGTGACACTGTGCTGTTCCCATTGATCAATGTCTCACTTAGCTGTCTTCAGAGCTTTCTTCCAGTATATGGAAACTAATACAGAGATCCATAGCTGAACAATGTACAAATAGTGAGAGAACTTGAAAAAATGTATCCACAATTGGATATCTTCATCAAATTTCTCTTCACAGAGCTCATGGAAATATGTTAAAGAGAAATCAAATATTGTAGGAGCCAGAGTGGATGGATGATACCAAGCAAACAGTGTCCAGACACAACAGGACTGATGCATGTATGAACTCACAGATGCTATTACAGCATGAACAGGGCCTGAATGGGTCCAAGTTAGTCAATGTCCCAGCATTGAGATGGAGAAGTACACACGAGTTCCCATCCCCAACAGAGAGGCTATCTTCAGTTAACAACCACACATAAGGGAAAATTAGTTTTAGAAGGGAGCCTCACTGGGTATATGACCCACACTTAAAAGTGGGCCTCATGCCCATAAGAGGATAGCAAATAGAAAATAAACTCAAATGTATTTTTGAATTTTTGGAGTGGAGGCGAGGGTGGGGGCTTTTTTCCACCTTACTGAGTATTTCCTTATATAATACAAATCTAGATTTTGAATGTGTGTGTGTGTGTGTGTGTGTGTGTGTGTGTGTATTAGTTTTTCATGATCTTTCTTTTTTCTTAAATTTTGGTTTGGTAGTTTTTGTTTGCTTTTTGGTTTTTCTTTTTGCTTTGTTTGGTTTTAGTTTTTCATTTTGTTTGTTTTGCTCTATCTTTGTTTGTCTATTTTTTATTTACCTGTTAGTTTTCTTAAGAGATAGAAAGGAGGTGTGGAGATTGCATTGGGGGTGGTGTTGGAAAGGATCTATGACAAGCTGAATGAGGAAAAAAAAAACCCGATGGCCAGATTATATTGAAACAATAACATTGTTTTCAGTAATAAGGAAAAAAAAAAACAGACTTCAGCACTACCAGGATCTTTGAATTTGTTTTCAGCACAATTAAGTTTTGAACATCAGAGACTCATTTAGCTTCTGATTTTCTCAAAAAAAAATGTGATTTTAAGTGTGTCTACTGTGGAATTTGATGCCTGCTCAATATTGGAGCATCTAGATGAAAATTGGGAAGAGTTAGCATGTTGACAGCAGTACCCAATGTAGGATGCTAAACTGTTTCAAGAACATGTTGTCCATTTGATTAAAAATCAATCAAATTTTCTCAACATCTTTGGCTATCTTTTGCTACAGTCTATTTTCACAGCACTCTCTGGAACACCTGCAACAGACCTAAAAGTTAAATATCAACGGCTTACTGTGTCGGGCAGAGAGAGGAATGTAACTCCAGGATTTCCACACCTTCATGTAAGTTTCTTGAAATAATGTCCCTGAGACTCAATATTTCAAGAATATGTGCTTAGGCCATAGACATTGGCTTATTTCCTATGTAATTCTTAACTTAATTATACATTTATTCTATTCAATGTTTTCCACAGGTTCTTGGCTACCTCTCCTCAAGTTTAGTGTGACTTTCTTATTCAAAGTTTGGACTGAATCTTCTCACATCTGACTCAGTCCCATAATTCCTCTCTCTGCCAGATGTCCTACCTTCAAATCCTCTCTCAGCTCATTGGCCAATCAGCATTTTATTGACAGGTGAATGCTTCTACATACTGCATAAGAGATAATCAATACATTATCCCCATTTTAGTCCAATAAAAGGCTCTTTCTCTCACAGTAATAAATTATATAAAGAATAACAATTATGAAAACTATCAGGTAAGATTTACATTTACAATGTGAGTTCATATGTATTTGACAACCTTGGAGATAATATTCTACTATCTATTCTATCTTTCTGAATTTAGAGTTCTGTACCTAAATCAATTTCTAACATAACTTGCATTACTAATCTATAATATCTTCTTAGACTTAGAAACATTTTCTTATATCCTAAACAACTTAAGCTTAATTGTGAGACTATAACTACCTAGTCTTTAAGCCCCTTGGAAACCTGAGAAGGAATAGATATTATCTGAGTATGCAGGTAGTGTAGGCAAACAGCTTCCAAAACTAGGGAAATGACAGAGGAGCTGGTTGCTTGGACAGTCACCCAAGATTTCTTTATGTCATAGAAGCATTCATTCTCTTGGTCTCCTGGTCCAGAATATCTGACAGATAGTCACAGAATATCTTTTATTTGAAGGGCGAATTATAAAGAACTACTTACCTTTTCTTGGCAAAACTTAGCAATCAACTCCCCTGTGTCCTGTTTGTCCACTCTGGACAATATCCTGTTCTGACAGCAGTTGAAGCTAGGGCAGTTTCTTTCTCAGTAGTTAGCTTGTCTTATATAAAACAAACTCCACATGGATGCTCTTTAATGCTCATCATCTTCCTTGAAGTAGAATGAGGCAGGTGCAGACCTGCCTCACTGTCAAAACAATCTTTCAATGATAAAACATCTTTAAATGCCATACGACTGAGGTTTTGAAGACCAACTGTATATCTAGAGTGTGTCTGAACTATTTGTTTCTAGCTATTTACTATCTGTTCAATTTTGAGAACGTCTTACTGCAATAAACTAGACAAGTATATAATATGACCATAAGTTTTATTGATTAACTATAAACTAGTATGTAAGTGTTCTAAAAAGTTTGTAACAGCATAGAACTTAACATTGTATTTTTAAGAATTATGTAGTTAAAATGCCTTAAAT
Source organism: Grammomys surdaster (assembly GCF_004785775.1). NCBI lineage: Eukaryota > Metazoa > Chordata > Mammalia > Rodentia > Muridae > Grammomys > Grammomys surdaster. Next base: position 5,577,153 of record NW_021604604.1, read on the forward strand.
TATACATAACATGTTGTAGCCAAATATATCCTTAATTTTGTTTCAGTATACAAAGATCTTTACCAAGGTAAGATTTTTTTTTTTGGTCAATATAAGTCTATAGTTTAAGATTCAACAATCTACCGTTTATTCTATTATTTCTATATTCCCTCTTTTTTCTTTTCATCCTTTCTCCCCCCCCCCCTTTTCCCCTAACACGAGATGGGAAAGAAAGGATAGAGGAGAAAGAAAGAAAGAAAGAAAGAAAGAAAGAAAGAAAGAAAGAAAGAAAGAAAGAAAGAGAAAAAGAAATTTCTGAATTTAATCTCCCTCATTTTGTTTCTTCCCTGTCTAAGAATATAAGAACCTGTAACCACCTTCTTAAATGAGAACAAGTATCCATCATCCATTGAACAGCTAAAAATCCATCTATTTCACCTCTTGGGAATGGAGGTGTTATTCTCTTAAAATCACTTCTTGCTGATTTGGAGCATCATTTTACTTTTGTGGGCCTCCTAATTATGGGATATTGGTAAATCTTATGAAAGCTAGCTGTAGCATTTGCTGTCCAGTCTCTGCATGGTGAGAAAGGGAAGGCTCAAATAAAGTTATGTCTAGAACAATCTAAGACGCTGGATTATATAGCCATCAATATTGAAATTGTCCTGGGTGCAGATTTTTGAGGAAACTTCATTGAAGCAGTCTGAGGTAGGGTTATCTAGGGTATTTATTTTGTCTCTTTTGCTGTCTAGTCCTTTGCTCTGGAAACATAAATTTTCAAAGGCATAATGTAGAGAAAGACTCTCTTTTATAATGTTTGGAAACATCACCTGTCAATAAAAAGCCTATGACCAGTGAACTGAAGCAGGATTAGAAGGTGGGACATCTGAACGAGAAAGAGAGGATTCTGCAAAATAGGCACAAAGATCAGCCCCAAACTATGAGGATACAGATGCCTAAAACTTAAAAGAAGTAACTAGCTGTGTGCACTCATAAAATAAAATAAACAATTAAATTATTAGCTAGTTGGAGAACATGCCCAATTTGTAGCCTATGTATTATATAAGAAATCTCAGGGTCATTATTTTGGAGAACTGGGGTGCAGGTGAAAAAGTCTGTTGTTACAGAGCGAATAAATGAACATGGGGTACAGATTCCAGACTTAAAGCCTGAAAAGTTCTGGGTGGAAAGGTGGCAAATAGTCTCTTCCCAGACCCAGATGATATCTCTTAACCAGGTGAGAGGCTAAACACCTTTACGTGAAAGGCAGGACAGCAGAGTAGCTGAGGTCAGCCTGTCATGTGGCCGCTTAAGAACTCCCATGGAGCAATGAGGCTTCTGTGTCATGTTACTCTGTGAATTATGGTCCAGATACATAACAGGTGGGCCGCATACTGTGGCCTAGAGCCACCTTCCCAGAGTGGGCAGGAGGTTTGGCTCTCATGGAAGGGTAAATAGTGGCTCCAGACTAGAACTAGCAAGAGCAGCCAGCTAGACAAACTGGAGGGGGATGGAGCTAGCCATCATAGACATGGACAGAATGACTGAAAGAGACTGCACCCTCAGAAGCTCAGCAGGGGCAGGAAGACTTGGCAGACACCAGTTACAGACACATAGGACAGCAAGAAAAGCTGAAAAGTCAACAGACTTGGTAAGATACTTGGAAAGTCCTTAAGGAGAGAGCTAGAAATTATAAAGAAAATATATTCAATGTTAAAAGAAGTAAAATATGCAATGACAAAGGGCACTTGGACCCTGTAGAATTTTGTTCCAGTTATCAGCATGCGAACAATTATATTTTCAATAATGATTGTAGTTGACATTGAGAAAGATCAGAGTGGAACAGACAGATAAAGAGAGAATAGAATGCTAGATTGGAGCCCATCGAACCGAGGTTAGAGGATTCTTTAAATTAAAAGAAAGAACTTTCAGAACAATACAATCTGGATTCTACAATAATAACAAAAGGAATGGTTCTAGATGAGAAAGGTCCACAAAGGCTTGAGAAATTTTAATGGCAGCCCAGAGTGATACAATATATTGAGTTAAGCATATATAGTTTGATTCTTCCTTAGAACAATATCATATTACAGAATATATGTTTCATTTTATAGAGTTTGGAAAATTAAGATATATATTGATATAACATGCTATTGGTACATATTCAGAATTCCAAAGGGCTTTTGCCTTGAATTCTGAAAAAGATGATTTTAAGATTTCACATTTATTATAAAGATAATGGCTATCTTGGAAATGCTTTTGCATACTGAAACTGATGATGTTTTAACATATATATCCATTAGAATCCAACTTTTTTTAGACATTATGGCAAAAACCTGTTATAAATATAGTTTCCAATCCTGCAGGTTAAGCAATTAGGAAAGATATAACAAAACTTTAAAGGAAATGTTCATAGAATGGAAGGAGAATATGAGATCTCAATAACGTGAATGCTTTATTGACTTTGTTTCTTTGAATGTCAATGAGATATACAATTTAGCTGGTGATATACCCTGAAATTTGGAAGGGACTGATGAACTAGTTCAGCCTATATATTTGATAGCCATAGAGTGGAGGACAAGAAACATGTTGTGTTGAGGACGAGATTTAGTCTTTTTTTCAACAAGACAGAAAAGGTTGTTGATTCCAGTCAAATTGATGAAAATCAGACTTGACAGGGGCAGACCCCCTGAAGATCTTGGCTGCAGAGAGGAAGAAAGAAATCAAGAAGAATAAATTAGGTAAAATTATATGATGATCCTCTAAAGAGAAATGGATTTTTTCCTCAGGCACTGTAGATCTCTATTTGCTTTGGTATTTGGACCATTAGCAGACACAGCATCCTGGTGAGCCCAATACTGAATCCTTGAATAAGATGGCTCATGGTCTGCTTGCTAATATAGTACTTCCAGGTAGTTTCAATGACTCCTTGTTCATCAGTTTTCATCAATGCATTATTTCCAGAAGAAGTACCTGACAGTTACATCTACAGAAGATGGACATTGATTTTAGTGTTAAATATCATAGGAAAGAATTCATTCTGGTTCTGGTTAACATAATTGGAGCTACAGAATGGATCTGTCTTGAATTAAGTCAACTGTCCTTTTATCACTAGCTTTCGGAGAACTTTTGTTTATTCCTCCAACTTCTGCTGGACAATTTTCCATCTCAACGTGACTTCCTGATAATTTCTTTACATTCCTGCTAAAGCCCTGGCTCATCTTCTCTGCTTTTAGACACACAGTGACTGAAACTTTTGTAACACCACTGATTCCTAAACCATACTATCGATAAATGGACATTTCCTTCTCTGTCTCTGTTTTGGTTTACATCTTTGTCTTTCTCACTCTGTTTAAAGTACACTGATTAACTGACTTTAGCAAGACCACATTGATATTTCTACTCAGATTTAAACTTATTTTTTAAAATGAGAAATTATGAACAGGGAATCTAGAGTTCAACTAATTTTAATTGCAAACTCAGCTTCAATCATAAGACAGTTATGTAACTGTGATGATGACCGGAGCTCCTAGTGTGGGTGTGAATCTCTTTTATTTTCTAGCAGCTTTAAGAGCATAGTTATTTCACTCACATAGTGGAATCTTCTCTCCATTTCTTTACAACTAGCTAGATCTATTTACTGTTCTCCACTATGGCTTATGGGGAATGGCAATTAGTTGCTTTCTCTAGATTGCTGAGAGTTAAGAGCCAAATGGTACTTGGCCCTGGGAGAAAAAGCAGCTCTCTAAAAAGACGTTTTATTAACCTCTCCTTGAACTGCAGTCAAGTCTCAGTTCTGAACCTTACCACAGACATTGAATATGAGAACTATGAGTCCTTATGCGAGAACCCAGATTGTTGTCCTTATTTAGCACAGCTGTGTAACATACAGCTAATAAGAGTTGTTTCCTCCATCCTGCTCCTTCCTGTACCCTTACTCCCTCTCAAATTCATGACCTCTTTTTCTTAATCATTATTATTACTTACAAGTATAAATACACACACACACACACACTGCTTAGTCTGTTTGACTTTGCTCCTGTGCATATGATTTCAGAGATGACCACTTACAACTAGATAACCAACTAAGGTGGCTCATTCCTGGAGAAGACTAATTCTCTCTATAACAACATCAAAACCAGTCTCACTCTTTGCTTTTACTTTTTCCTCTATGATTTAGATCTATCTTCATGGATAGCCTCCTGCCTCCTCTGATCATTTCATTTTTTCCCTGTCCTTTTCCAAAGTCAATCGTATTTTTCCTTTAAAAGTAACTCTGACAAATCCTTGTTAATGAGCAACAAAGTGAGGGAGAATGTTGGTTGTAATAAATTCCATTGTAATTTAGCATTACTATATTAAGTTTACAGTATTACGTAACATAATACAACTACATATACTATATTATAAAGTGAGTATGATATAATATTGCACTGCATTTTGTGAATTATAGCTACTAAACATGTGTCTTCAGATGTTTGCCACATTTGGAATGGCCTGTTTTTAAGTTCTATTTTAGTATAAATATTGTCTTGAGGGTTTTAGAAAATATTGTATTTATTTTGCACATATGTACATATACCATAGTCAGAGGACAATCTTAGGAAGTTGGTTCTCTTCTTCTACCATGTGGGCCCCATGGATTGAACTCAGGCTGTTACTATTAACATCAAGATCATTTGCCTGCTAAGCTATCTTGCTTTCCTAGGTTTATATTTTTATATTTGACATTTCTACGATTAGATGCCCCAGACTTTACTACATAATAATAATGACTTGATCTTACTAATATTGCAAAGAATGTTTGCTATAAGGTAAACAACTGTTTCTGGTCATTATCCTTTTAATTATATTTTCTTATTAATCGTGAATACAGTTAAACATACTTAAACTGTTAAAATCAATTTTTAATTCTGTAGTATCATTCAATTTTTGCATACAATATAAAATTAGGGCTTGATTTATTTAGATAAGTTATGCTAAAATTTATAAGATAGGCCTTATGAGAAAGCATAAATGCACATTCCTTAAATCCATCATTCTAAACATTTCATTACAGGACTGGATATAACTGTCCTAAATTTTGATTGTATTATGTAACATTTTCTCATATGTCCATATAATCTTCCTATTTATTATCTTATTGATTTTGTTTTTTACTTAGACCTATAAACCTATCATCTTTTAATATGGTGGGAAAAGCATGTAGGGTCTTATTCTTGATCCAATTTTACTTCTCTTAACTATTCAATGAAAAATCCAGTCTTTAAGTGAGCTTTGTGTTATGTGACCAATTTGTTAGTCTGCCCAGTGCCTAGTGGAAAGTGTTAGTCACTTTTGTTATTGTCATTGTTTATTCCCTTCTGGAAGAAATGATTGAGAGGTGCAAACTTGGAGAATTCACCATAGATATTCTCCGCCAGTTTCCTTAAAACATACTTAAAATAGGATTGGCCTTAGGTCTGATGCTCTAAAGAGTTCCATTGTTCACGTCTTTTTTTTCCCCCAGGTATAGTCTTTTAAGGCAGACACATTTTATGTGGTTCTTTTATCTTCCTTTCCATCTAGGCTGCAGATTTTGTCAGGAATAGGGAGTTTATTTTATTTTCTATTTTCCATACTTCTCACCTGAGCTTACAATAAGGGAGCACTGCACTATGTGCCAGTTTTCTGTAATGGTACAATGGCTTGCTCACATTTCAATTCTATAGTAATTTACTGAACATACAATAGTTTTAGTGTAAAATTTTCTCCCATACATTTCTAAAGTTTAAAGTGGTTCTAGTCTTAGTGTATATCTACTTAAACAAGGTAGATGTTCATACCTCAGTATAGTATAACTGATTTTGTTAGAGGAAATCTCAACACCCTTTCCAAATAGACTGTGTCACTGAAAGTACTCAGAGATTCCATCCTTTATTTTATGCAACCATCCTAATCAGCCTTTAATAGTGCCTTATCATAGGATGGAGACCTCTGCAACATTTATTGCTGTGATGTTCAGAGTCTATGTGTGAACAACAGCAACATGCATCTAATTACACATCTTCCTTTTGAAAGGCAATGCAAAAGTCATTTGAGCCCAATAGTTCAAAGTGGAAATAACCCAAGTGTCTGTCAACAGATGAATGAATTTCTAAAACATAGACTGGAATATTGTTTAATTATAAAGAGAAAACAGAGGGGTTTGGAAGACATGTCAATAGGTGAAGTGATGGCTGCACAAGCATGAATTTGATCCTGGGAGCCCACATAAGTACAGTTGGAAGGGTGGAGCATGACCTGGAAGGAAGACAGGGCAATTCCCCAGGGGCCACTGGCTAGTAATTCTTATCTAATTTACAAACCCTAGACAATGATCTTCTAGTATCAAAAGGAGACAGCATTTCTGAGTATGGCCTCCACACATATTCCTTTTTTTTCTTTTTTTAAACATTTTTATTGGATATTTTATTTATTTACAATACAAATGTCATCTTCTTTCCCCATTTCCTCTTCCTAGAACCCCCTATTCCATCTCCCCTCCTCGATTATGCCTTTATACCATTATGATTACATGCATATATTAAGGTCAGTTCCTGGTTGAGGGACTAGCAATACAATAGATGCAAATAGTTAAGGAACAAGCAATACAATAAACACAAATAGTCAAAGAAAGAGCAAGGCATTAAACCCAATTATCTGAACACTCTCTTGATCACTGTTTCTACGGGCTCATCGGGATGACCAAAGTATCTGAGCCTACTTCCCTGTCCTAGCCCAAGTTCATTTTCATGTCTGAAGCCTACTTCCTTGTTCTAGTCTAAAATTTAGACTCCTGTCTGAAATTACTTCTTTGTTATAGCCTAATATTTAGATTCCTGCCTGAGATTACTTCTTTGTCCTAGCCTAATGTCAGATTCCTGCCTGAAGCCAACTTCCTTGTCCTTGGCCAAAGTCATATTCCTGCCAAGTATCTCATTTCCTTGTCCTTGGCTTATGTCAGATTCTGCAATTGCTGTGACACAAGAAGTTAAGACAGCTACTTTTGTTAATCATTTAGCAAAAAATGTTACTAATGTGTTGAATATACCAGGGGATTTAGATAGCCATTTTGAAGAAAGGATTGATGCTCTTTATTCTATTCAAATTATTGGGAGGAGGGTTAGAATTAAAGGGTAAGGAGCCATCTTGAGTGTCATGCCAAATACCATTGGATTCATGTTAGTTCTACAATTTACAATGGTAGTCATTATAATTAGGAAGAAGTTGAATGACACGTGCTGTGTATTTGGCATAATTCTAACACCTCTTGGAATGTTTTAACGATACATAGGGAACTTATGAATTTCAAGAATGCTGCTCTGCTAGACATTAATGTGGTAGATACTGCAGATAAAATTATCCATGGTCTGAGGTCAGTATTTCTATTTTGGTCAAGCTTCAAAAATGGCATATATAGCTTGATCATGCTAGCCCTTTTTGTCCTGGGAATACTTTTATTCCTGCCCATCGTGTTAAAGCTTTTCTTCAACAACATCAACATGTTGGCAGCCAAGTACATGGCTTGAACCTGAAAATGGACCCCCAGACAGAGTTACTAAATTAACAGGCTGGCAAGCCAAGGACGGGTAAGAATCTGCATAGAGCTTTACCAACCTAAGACAGAACTGCAATGCTTTTGATAATGCATATTACATGACAGCTAAGGAAGGCATTCTTGTCAGAAAGATCTAAGACAGGCTCAGTCTTGTTAATGCAATAAAAAAGGGGGAGAGGTGGAGAGCCTTTGGGGCTGCTTGGCAAGAATCCACACACATTCCTATACATGTGAAGAGGAATTCTGAACATAGGAGTATATTCGCACCCACACAAACATGTTCTCCAAGGGTGGATTAGAATCCTGAGACATTCCCTACAATGACTGAACCCGGAAAATGTTATATTAGGTGAATTAAATCAAACCAAAGAACAAAAATTTGAACAATATTTTTATATTGCCATGAGGAATTTTGTAGCCCAAGAAAGTACTTGAAGCATACCATGTGCACATCTAGTCCAAAGGGCAAAGGGCTGTCAATTAATGGTTACAGAATGGTGTCTAAGATAATAAATTTACATTGGCAATAGCTCATGATAATGGTCATGCACCATTATGGTTTGTGACATGGATTATATATTGTGGTAAAAGTGGAAAATTATGTTCCATATAGTTCATAATAATATGAATAAATTTATAATGTAATACGCCCAATCCATAATAATAAAATCAGGAATTTATTTTTTATGACAGGATCACAGGCTGGACTTAAACTTGCCAGTCTAGAACCAACTCTATGATGCCCCTGCCTTAACCTAACAAGTTGTGGGATTGCAGACATGTATTTTCAGCAATTTCTTTTTTTTTTTTTTTTTTGCAGTGTTTTAGACAGTGGCTGAATAATGCTAAGAATGTACTCTTCTATGAACTTGATCCACAGCTTCTGATTATGTGTATGTGTGTGTGTGTGTGTGTGTTATATATTCAGGTACTTGTGTGTATGATGTGTGGCATATATGTGTGGGAGTAGACACACTCATACTATTGCACGCATGTGGAGGTCAGAGGACGGTCTCAGATGTCAGTCCTTGCTTTCTACCTTGTTTGAGACAATGTTTGCTATTCTGTATGCCACACTGACTGGTCTGTGAGATTCAGGGCATTGTTCTGTCTCAACGTCACAGCAATTTGCTGTAACAGTATTAGTATTATAGACATGTACTGCTGTGCTCAGCTTTTGTGGGTTCTAGAGAACTGAACTTAGGTCCTTAGGCTTGCATAGCAAGTACTTTTACCCACTAAGCCACCTCTCCAACCCTGCTTACACACATTAGACACATACATTTTATGGTTGAACAAATTTTAGCTCAATCACTTCTTTTTGAAGTCAGTTGGAACTTAAAAAGTTGAAGCATATAAACCCCCCACATCTTGTTACCCTTTCACTTAGAAAAAGTAGGGACTAATAATAATCACAAACAAACAAAAAAAAAGAAGTTTCCTTTTCTCCCCCTATGAACACCTTACAAGGCTGAATGGACTCTCAGAACTGTGTGGAAATCAGGATGTCCCAAAAATTCTACGTTGCCTGATCACTATACAAAGATTTATAAGCTTTTATACTAAGATTTCTATTGAAATCTTGTTCAATGCGTTCTGTTTCACTCTCAGCCACTGCTGAACTGGTCTCATTTCCAGAACACATTTAGGTGTCTATGACAAATCGCTCATTCCCCCCTCCCTCTCTCATCATCTAGGGACTTTGCAAATTGCAAGAATTGCTTTGTACTCTGAAGGGCCCTTGGGTCTGTGAGCTGTATGGCTTTGCCAAGATGTCCAGCCTGCCAAATCTTCAGCTGCCAAAAGACTTGCCTGAGTTCTTCATATGATGAAAGTACAAAAAGGGACCATGTGCTTAGCAGACCTGGCCAATTCCCTCTGCTTCACAGGGAGAATAAATCTCTGAAGAAGTCTGAGAGAGAGCTACCATCTGGTCGGTCTCCTGTCTTTCTCCATGTCGCCTCCAATCCAGATTGCCAAGTGTCAAGAGGGCTTCCTGTGCTGGACAAAGCTGGGCGTCAGTGTTTGGTGCCAATTCTGAACTCAGAAGAGACTCTAATGAGGTGGGAATCTGCAGGCTACTTTCAACCTGTAGCTGCGCCATAACCATTGGCTAGCTCATGGGTGGGTCAACATTTCAGCAATGCAAATTCAGGCAAATTAATAGCTTGCTTTGTTATCATGGACTATCTAGTAATCTCCTGATGATGCTACAGTGCATCTGGCTAGAAAGCTACCCAAGATCAATAGCACTGGAAACTAACACCACTGGAAGAAAAGAAACTGAAGAAACTAGATTCTTTCTTTTTTCTTTCTTCCTTCCTTCCTTCCTTCCTTCCTTCCTTCCTTCCTTCCTTCCTTCTTTCCTTCCTTCCTTCCTTCTTTCCTCCCTCTCTCTCTCTGTCTCTCTCTCACTCACTCACTCTTTCTTTCTTTCTTTCTTTCTTTCTTTCTTTCTTTCTTTCTTTCTTTCTCTCTTTCGTGAGAAGCTCCAAGACAGTTTTGGCTCACTGCTCAGATCTTAAGTCTTAACAGTCAAACTCATTTTTCTTTTTCTTCAGAGTTTCTCTTGCTGCAAAAGCTCATACCAAATGCTAGTACAGAACTTGCATGCTGATTGTTCCCTTAGACTGGCCTGTGTTCTGCTTGGCTTGAACTGTCATAATGTTTATTCATTGACATTTTGCTTTTCACATCTGAAGTGAGGAGTAATTAGTAATGTCAAAACATTAAATTATATTAGTAGTTCAAATATTTTGTAAAAATTAGAAATCATTCTGCAACCAAAGGCCCTTCTGTAAGTTTTTTGAGGTGGCACAATATCTGCATAGAGTTTTTCTCAAAACCAAATTCTTCAGCATCACATTCCACAAATAAGCCTCAAGTTGATAATCATGCTTCCCATCAGGAGACTATGTTGGCATTCCTTCAAAAGGCAACAAAGTCAATCCCCACCCCTTCTCCTTCCCTTCTTTCTTCCTTTTCTCCTTCCCTTCTCTCAATATTCTGCAATGTTTTACTTTCTTTATATGCTGGCTATACTCTAGACACCTGCCTTTCTTCCACTGTCTCCATCTAGTTGGGCATCAGGTTCCTGTGTGTGTGTGGTGTGTGCGTGTGTGTGTGTGTGTGTGTGTAGTTGCCTATATGAAATAAGGGTACATATTACCATGGTACATGTGTGAAGGTCAAAGGATATCTTGGATGAAAGTACCTTTACCTGCTCAACCATCACCCTGGTCTAGGTCAGCATTTTAATTACATCATGTATTACACTAGGCTTAGGGATACTGAGAGGTACCTACCTGCTTAGAAATGAGAATTTCTGGTGAAAGGGACAAGCTGTTTGGGGCCACATTAATTCATACATGAAATCTTGAGTCTCATGAAATGATAACTTTGCTCAACAAGTCCCATCTCTTAATACCACAGAAAGGATAAGTTTCAGCATGACTTCTGGAAGGCACACATCCAAACCACGACAGTGACCCTGCTGAGTTGCAGTAGTCCAGAAAAGTTTATGAGAAAATAATATTTGAGCCAAGACCCAAAGTGTAATCCTAAGCAGTTATTCAGTGATAGTATTTATCTAATAAGTAAATTACATGAATGACTACTCTGAAAAAGCCAACCAAGGTCACAGGAGGATCTAGAGATGAAACCATTTTAGTTATGGCAACTTCAGCATAGATAAAGACACAAAAGCTTTGGTTTCATCCCTGGAACACTAAAATCTTCTTCAAGAGTGGTGCTATTTTTTAGGCTATATATTCATTATGTATCTTGTCAGAGTATCAAAACATTTAATCAGAGCAGCTTACACAAAGAGTTAAGAGGGGCTACAGTTCATAATGGTAGGGAAAGTGTAATGACAGGAACCTGAAGTGACTGGTCACATTGATGTTTACAGTCAGCAAACAGAGAGTGGACAGGAAGTGGGGAAGGGTTCTAAAAGTCAAGGCTAATCCCCAGTGACCCACTTCTTCTCCTGAATGTTCCAGAATCTTTGGAAACAGTTGTACCAGCTGGGGACCAAGTGTGTTGAAGCACACAAGCCCAGAGGGGATATTTCACATTCTAACCGCAGCAGTTTAGAAGGGTGTTTTAAGAAGAATTCTCTACATTGAAATGAATAGAATCAATTCTGAGTAGAATTAGAAACAGCATTGGAATTCTGTATGAGGCAGACAAAGGAAGAATGAAGAGATGGGATCTGAAACTTAAGCAGAAAGCCCAACCAAGACCATAATCAGTAGACAGAGGCTGGCAGAATCCACAGCTAAGTTCACAGTTGGGTCACTTAGAATGAGTCTGGTCTGTGATGCAGAAACCTGACCAATTGATGGTTAAAAGACAGAATGTATACTCCTTAGGGTCCTTTGCTTTCCAAACCAGTTCTTGAATCATTTTGACCTTTCTGCTGCCTTCTCTGGATAAGCTTTCTTGTCAAAGTGTTTATAAACACCGTGAAAATTATCCAATATATATATTTAAAACCTTTCTGAAATTAAGGTTTTTAAAAATAAGATCTACTTGTGTTTACTACCTGCTTTGTGTGTTACAATAGTTTTTCTAACTTTTCTTACTCAATATATTTAATTACATGTGATCCCAGATAACATCAGTGTATACACACAGATAGCCATATACATTATATGAAGATGAAGAAGAGATTTAAGAAAGGAAAGGATAGTCAATTTCAGGATCTGTGTGAGAATCCCATGATCATCAGATATAAAGTAACTATAACACTTAGCAAAACTGCTCAGTGGGGGATGAGGAAAGAACTATAAGAGCCCCTTATGCAATGTTAAACAATGTGACCTTCCCTAATACCCAAGTCGCCTTTGAGAAACTTTCTAAAAATGGTAAATTTGACTTGAAGCAAACACAATCATAATGACCTCAGACAGACCATTAGTGTCTCATGTGGATATCTGAGCTGGGAGATAACTATAGATTAAAAAACAAGATCCAAAAAGAGCATTATTGTTATTGCCCCCAACTCTCAGATAGAGCTACATTGTAGTGATTCTCAGAACGAGTTGAAGAATGTATATTTTGAATGAGATATATGTGAAACTCATAAGAAAAAGCAGATTAAAAAAGAATTGCTCTAAAAAACAAAACAAACAAACAAACAAATAAACAGCCGGGCAGTGGTGGCGCACATCTTTAATCCCAGCACTTGGGAGGCAGAGGCAGGCGGATTTCTGAGTTCAAGGCCAGCCTGGTCTACAGAGTGAGTTCCAGGACAGCCAGGGCTACACAGAGAAACCATGTCTTGAAAAACCAAAAAAAAAGAATTGCTCTGTTTTGTGCTGGTAATTAACATCAATGATTATCTTTTTTAAATAATCCTTACATGTATGTGTCTGTGTGGCTGTGTATGGATTCATGTGTAGAGGTAAGAGGACAACCTGCTGGAGTAGGTTTTGTTCTTCCACCATGAAGATCTTGAGTGTTAAACAGATCACGTGACTCAGCTGATTTCTACAATGTTCTTGCTGCTCTTTGAGCTCTTTGATAGGTAACATAAAACTTTCCAGAAATATAAAACTAAGTCAAAATTTTTATGGCAGGCTTACAGATTTCTGTCCATGGTCCGTCCACATTAGGTAAACAAGAAAGTTGACAATATCAGGATGTTATTTTTGACACAAGGAAGTCAAAAGAGATGCACTTATAGGACTGAGTTTAGCTGAATGGTGGACAATGAGGCCCAATATGACCGCCATTATGAAAAAACAAGCCGTTATTTTTATGAATAAAAATTGATAATTTAATAAAAAATTTCCACAATAATTAGATTTTCATGTTTCTTCTTACACATATGAAAATGCTCTCTTTTATAGTTTTATACCAGTCATAAGATTCCCAGACAGAGGGCTTACACTCAAAGTTTATTAGAAGGATAAAAATCTGTAGCAAAATTCAACATTAGACAGCACACAATATTTTGTCAATAACAATTAAGAATCCAACACAAAGAAGAGATAAAACTTTCATGTGTTAGGAATTAACTTTTAATGACAAGCACTTTCTGCCTTCTCAAATGAACTCGTGTGAATCAGTTGATCATCAATTATAGATGCTGATACATGAATCCTGCAAGTGTATACTCAAACATCTAGCGTAGTGTTATCCTTTGATTATGCACAAGAGAATGTATTTATGACAGTACTTTTTCTCATTTAAAAAAAACCCACATATTTATTTCTGTCTGTCATTTGAGTGAGTTGAAAATAGGGAGCCAAGTTGACAACATTTTATTCATTATTTTTTCCACATCTTTTTCTTTTTCTTTTTTTTCTATATGTTTTGTATAGTAGATGCTCATTTCCTCCATGTAAATTAGAATTTTAGAGCAAAACAATGAGGTATTCTATTCAGGTCCCACTGTCTTGACTTTTGCTTAAGTCTGGGCTCACGCTGGGGTGAGTGTTTAGGAAGCTATGCTCACTTCGGCCCATCTCTCATCACACTCCAGCAGAAGGCTGGTGAGGTTTAGGTGGGGTTACAAGTGTCTTTATTTTAATTGTTTTATGAGCCTCTAAAGCCTTGCTGAAGACACTTGAGTCCTCTGTAAATCCATAGGGACTTAACCTGCTGACATCTTAGTCATCCAACAATGGTTTGCTTACACCTTTGTGGGCATTTTGATCATAGTATTAGCCGCTACTTCAGCCCCAGCTCCAAAATAAATATTTTTGAAGTAGATTTGAGTCTAACTCTTCAGAATCCACAACCAGCCAAGCCACACCCTAAAGCAGAGCAATCTACCAGAGCCTACTCTAAACCAAAGGAACTGCAGTATGCTGCAGTCCTGTAGACTTAAGCACACAGCAGTGGGAGTCATCTGTCCTACACTACCTCTTTGTTTTGAGTATCTATTAGTCATTTTTACCATGAGTCTACCAAGTACTTGAAATGATCAATGTCTCAAGGAATGGTTTTATGTAGGCATACTGTTTTACAGGTCCTGGTCTGCTTTGGCGCCTGTGGCAAGGTGGTGCACCATGTTGGAGAAATTTGGTAGAGAAAATCTACTTACCACATAGCCAGGGAAAAAAAGAAATGGAGAAATGAAAGAGCAGAGAATGGGACTGGCATTGAGCTTCCATAAACTTCACTGAGGGTATGATCCTATGTCCTCACAATGACAAAAGGACTTCTCACTAAGTTCTACCTCTATCTCATAACAGTTCAGAGCTGGGGTCAGTTTTTTAACACAAATTCACTAAGGGCATTCTAGATTCAACTTATAATAGAGAAGTGGTTACCCAGCACTATTAAGTCAATCAGCAGTCAACACTAAAACTATTTTATCTTGTCTGTGTCTTCCTTCTAAGCAGGCCTGAAAGTGGTCAATCAGCAAGTACTTTGGATCAAACAAGCTAAAAAAAATCAGCCATATTATATCATTGAGGAACACTTCTATCATCCTGATGGCTGTGCTTAATGCTTAAAAAATATTCATTACAGACATTAAGGGCTTTGTTCTTCATAAAATAAAGAATCAAGATTTTTCCAAAGACATTATTAGATGGAATAACTAAAACCAAACTGAGGATCAGATTCCAACCTAGCTTGTGATCAGAATTGTAAGAGTTTTACCCTGTTAGAAAGAGTTGATCCGGTGTCCTGGTAGGTTTTTCATCTGGACTATAACATTCTGACAACAATCTGTTCAGATCATCACTCTCTCGAGTCAGGTGGTAGCTGACATAGAGCCATACAAAGGCATCTGACTATTGAAATGAAAAGTGCACACAATAAGCTGTGAATTAAAAGAAGAAAGGAATCCTTGGGATTGCAATCCATCTCTGCCACTTTCTGTATCTGCAGCTTTGGATTAGGCACTCAGTCATGTTCGTGTTCTTGTGATCTCTCAAGAGCAACATCTGCTCCATCTGCACCGCAGTGCTGGCCTGAGGATTCTGGGAGCTGATGGTCTAAAATGCAAAGAGCTAGCTATGCGTATGTGATTTTGGAGCAGATGCTAAGGCAATGCATCATGCCATCAAAGACGGTCAGCTTTGAAGCCATGTCAACCTGAATTCTGACTCCAGCTCTGCCATTCACTGGCTGGGTGACCTTTTGTATGTTATTTTGCTACCACCCAGTTTTCCTGGAAAAGTTGGGCTACGGGCTCAACTGGAAAATTATGAGAACTAAATGAGATTTAAAAAAATGTTTTTGGGTGGGGTGGTATCAGAAAAATGGCTAAGTGGATAAAAGTCTTGCTGTCCATGAATGAGACCCTGAGTTCAGATTCCTTAGATAGAACTATAATCGTTAAAATTGCAGTGCTGCTGCTGACAGGTGGGAGCTGTGGACAAAGGAAAGCCAGAAGCTTGCCGTCAGTAAGCCTAGTGTATGTCATGGTAAAGAATAAAGAGATGTAGAAAGTGAAGACCAACATCTAAGGTTGTCCTCTGATGGCCACATTTATACCATTATACCATTATACATTAAATTTTTGGTCCCCAGACTCTATAGAATTTGGTTATAATATTTGAAGTATTTAGTTTCAGGGCTAGAACAAATGCTTAGAATACTTGTGGCTCTTCCAGAGGAGCCAGGTTCAATTCTCAGCACTGACACAGCAGCTTACAACCATCTGTAACTCCAGTTACAGGGGATTCAGTGTCCTCTTCTGAACTCTAAGCACACATGTGATACATATACATGCAGGCAACCAAGACATTTACATGTAAAATAAAGAAATATGATAAAAAATAAATATTTGGCTTCATCTCAGTTAACACCATTCAACTCCCATTTAGAAATGTCAGAAAAAAATGTCTGTTTCAAGAAAGATCAAATATCAAACATGCATAAGCCTCCTATGGATTCTGACCATTTACATTTTGATATAATTCATTCCAGTAGGTTTGTTTTTCTTTCTTGAAGAAGCTTGTGTGTATTTGTGTGGCACTGAACACTGTGCCTGCACAGGTTTCAAAGTGCCCAACTAAAGTTAATTGATCTGTGTACTGGCTTCATGTGTTTTTGTGGTGAGATCAGTGAACATCTCCTCTCTCGGTAATTGTCAGCTACACAACATATGGCTATTAACTTGTAGCTCACCGCATTATACAATAAATCTCTTAAACTTAATCCATTGTTCAAACTGAGTCTTTTGCCCAATATTCTCCCAAGGCCACCTAGTCTCTGAGAAACACTATCCTTCAGAATTTGTCTCTTTCTAATTTCAAAAATAATGTCAGATCATGCAACATTTGTCTACCTGTTTTGTTTTCCACTGAGCATAATGTTTCAAGTTTAGCCACTTTGCTGCTAATGATTATGTCTGTTCTTTAAGGAAGGGTAGCATCCCATTGCTCATGTGCATCAGATTTTCATTATCTATTCATCCACCTACAGACATATAGGCCAACTCCAGATCTTTCCTATTGTGACTTGTAGTGCAATAAATGCGAGGGGTGGGTAAGACATCTTTATCAGGTAATGCTTGCATTTTCTTTGGGTTTATCCTCAAAACAGGGACTGCTGGATCATGTAACAGTTTTGTTTGATTTTTCTGAAGGACCTCCATAGTATTTTCTGAAGTAGGTATTCTTATTTTTAGTTGTTTTGGCTGATGGTCACTCTTTTTTTTTCCTTTTTTATTAGTTATTTTGTTTACATTTCAAATGTTATCCCCTTCCCAGTTTCCCCTCCACAAGCCCCCTCTCCCTCCCCTTCCCCCTGCCTCTATGAGGGTGCTCCTCCTACCTACCCACACACTCAGGCCTCACTGCCCTAGCATTCTCTTATCGAACCTCCACAGGACCAAATGATGCCAGATAAGACAATCCTCTTCTACATATCCAGATGGAGCCATGTGTACTCTTTGATTGGTAGTTTAGTCCCTGGGAGCTTTGGGGGTTCCGGTTGGTTGATATTGTTGTTCTTTGTATGAAGTTGCAAATCCTGCCAGCTCCTTTAGTCCTTGGCCTAACTTCTCCATTGGGGTCCTCATGCTCAGTTCAATGTTTGGCTGAATACATCCACATTTGTATTGGTCAGACTCTGGCAAAGCCTCTCAGAGGACAGCTATACAAGACTCCTGTCAGTGACTGCTTCTTAGCATCAACAATAGTGTCTGGGTTTGGTGACTGCAGACTGGATGGATCCCTAGTTGGGCAGTCTCTGGATGGCCTTCCCTTCTGTCTCTGCTCCACTCTTTGTCCCTGAATTTCCTTTAGACAAGGGAAATTTTGGATTAATAATTTTGAGGTGGGTGGGTGGCCCCATCTCTCAATCAGGGGCCGTGCCTATCTTCCCTTTGTTGGTTCCACTAATGTCCTTCCTGCTGGGTCCTGGGAACCTCTTGGTTCCCTGGCATCTGGGACTTTCTAATGGCTACCCACAGCTCCCCCTCCCCCACTGCTACACACCTACTTTCAAATTCCCGACCCTCTGTACTTCTCCCCCATCTCCTCCCATATCTGAACTTGACCCATTTTCACCTTCCCTTCCTCCCTCCCTCCCAGATCCCTCTCTTCCTCAAGTTACTGGAGATTATTTTCTTCCCTGTTCTGAGTAGGACTGCAGCATCCATACTTTGGTGTGATCTTCTATCTTAACTGGATGGTTTCCAAGTGCTTTTCTGATAGAAGCATGGTTTTCAGCAAGGATATGGGAGGATCACAAATTGAGGCCACAGAAATCTTCGGCTTTGGTGTTTTCCAAGCCCACAGTAACCGGGCTTGCTTTCTAAGGCATCAAGAAGACATGATTAAAGAACAAGGCTGACAAACACTTGCTGTCTTTAAAGCAAGTGTCCAAACCACAGCTATTTAGCTCAAACTTGAGACAAGTTTCGGCGAGTTGCAGTTATTCTCCGTGTCACCAAGAAGAGAAGAATACACTGCTCCTGACAGTAGCCAAAGCACCTTATTTGGGTTTGTTTTTCTTGCATTTGAGATTTACAAAATCCATATGAGCTCTAAAAATACTACAAATTCCTGCCTACGGCACCCTAAATGGAAAAATAATAAATACAGTGAAAGGCAGTGACCTAGCTGACAGACTCATATGTATTAATCCCATCGATGTGGTCAAGAGATGGAAAATCATTGTTGAATGAGACTCTTTCATCAAACCAAATATTTTCTAAGGCTCCAAGGTCTGCATCAGGCTTCCTTCTGCTTTCCACATCTGCTTCTCTCTTTGAACCCTGACATTAATCTGAAGGTTGTATGCAGCTGCAGAGTTCTAAGTAATTAGTTCTTTCCATTATATATTACAACTGATAGGGAAATGTTGAAAAAACACTCAGAACTGGGATTTGCATAAACTCTGGGCAGTTAGAAGACTTTTCCAAACTTCAGATCAATCCCCTGGAAACACTTGCACTCTTTCCAGCCTCTTCCTGGAATCTCATTTCACTTTCTTGGAGAATTTTAGTCTATTTCCCTGCATTTTTATACTTAATTGCTGGCAGCTTTTTATGATCCTCTCTGGGATGTTTCAAAGACAATCAAACTGAAGGAGGTGACCCTGGGCCCGCTGAGTACATGCCTAGCTGTGGCATGGCTTTCTTCATCCAGCAATGGGGACTTGGTATTTCCTTCAGAGCTTTAGGAATTTGGGGATATCTCACAACAGTGCTTTTGGAGTTATCTCTCCAGAAGAGATAGTGTAGTGGGTAGGCCTGATGCTGTTTCTATTTTGATGTTAACATTGGTTCCTCAAGAGAGGTTGTCCTGATCATGTACTCAGGTGATGTCATATAAACCTTCTCCTCATTTTAACTGTTAATAAAATGCAGAGCCTGTGATTGAGCAGTGGAGGGTAAACAAAGGACAGGCAGCTCAAGAATGGGGGTAGAAAGGAGAGGAAGAAATGTATGTAGGACAGAAGAGAGAGAGAGAGAGAGAGAGAGAGAGAGAGAGAGAGAGAGAGAGAGAGAGAGAGAAGAAGGAGGAGCTGCAATGGATCAGAACTGCACGGCCAGGAGAAACTGCAAGTAGCAAGGAGTCTTATAGATAGGGAATAGGTTGGTATACTCTTAGATTTGCCCAATCTAGGCATATAACTTGTAATTATAAAATCTGGATTGTGTGTTTTTATACAGCATAATACGGTTAGAAATTCCAAAACACGATAGAAATGCATCACCCCATTTGCCCACCATTCTTTCATCCACCCACCATTGCTGGTGGCACTATGAGGCATGGATTAAGATTAAGATTAAGATTAAGATTAAGATTAAGATTAAGATTAAGAGAGTTACACAGACCCCATAAGGAAACATCTCTAGGCATCTTCATGTAAATTCACTGTTTTGTTTCCAGGGAGGGAAGAGGAGGCTAAGAAAGAGGTAAGGTGAAATCTTCACAACCAGAGGAGACAGAAACAAATAGATTCTAGGATGGGAGAGTGTTTTAAGTGAACTGCTGCATTCCTTTTCAATCAATGTAAGCCAGCCAGAATTTGCCAAGAAATACCACCCAGGTGGCCATCATTTCCAAAACGCAGTTTCATGCTCACAGTTTAAAATGGAAAGTTTTATTTTTCAATAGCTTTCCTATTTAATTTGTAGGTGGTGAAAAGGTTTGGTTGTTCATTTTTTGAGAAAACTGCCTTTTTAAAAAAAGAGTGAATGAATGAACCAATAGCAAAACATGAACCAAGTGGAGCTGGGCAGCACTCGGCTCCTTTCCTGTCTTCTGCATTTTGCACTTATTGGAAAGAGATTTGGCTCCCTTTATAGCTGCCATGGCTTGAAGATTTTGATTACACGGCTGTGTATAAATCTACTGTATCTAAACATTTCCTTATTTTACAAAACCAAACTTCACAAGCTTCCAAAACCTTGCCAATAATCTTAATCAAATAGGGAGGTATATATATTTTTTTATTGTTCTGATCTGTGCACCATGTGGATGAGCTGGCTGCAGGCCTGAGGGGAAGAGTATGTACACCATTTGACCAGTATTACTTGCTTAGCATCTTCTCCTCTTTGACTTCTAGTACTCTGCACTGATATGGTTATTCCTCAACCTCCTCAGCCTTAGGTACCACTGCTATACTGTTGGACTCCAGAGTTGGAAACTTTCAGGCACTAGTCTTGAGCCTTATTTTATCCCCTGCTTCTTTTTTCCCTTGCGCTTTTGGTGTGGTGGTGGTGGTGGTGGTGGTGTGTGTGTGTGTGTGTGTGGTGTTTGTGTGTGTGTGGACACAGATGCTGGGTATCATCTTCAGGAACTTCAGGAATGTTCTCCACCTCCTTTGAGACAATGTCTCAGTGTCGCTTCATTGACCTGGAATTCACTAATTAACACAGACTGGCTATGATTGAGATTTTATCTTCACTTCTTAAGAGCTGGAGTACAGGGTGGGTTTGAAGGGGCACTAATCCTAGAGCTCTTACATAAATTCTGAGACCCAGCTCAGGTCCTCATGCCACTCGGTGAACACTTTGTAGACTGAACTATCTCCCCAGCCCTTTGCTTTCTTTGTGGTAACAATATTCATTTTCTTAGATCCCAGATTTACACAAGATCAGATCTCCATCTTCGGTTCAGAATCACATCCAAATGGAACTCATAATTTTTTTTTTTCGGGAACCCTGCACTTGCTACACAGATGCTCTACTTTCTAGGTACAACTGGGATTAATAATCTTTCTTTCTCAATTTGATTTGCTGCCTCGAACACTGACCTTCAAACCCACTTCCCCTCCATGCTTCTACACTACAGTAGATTAAGTTGCTTTGCATAGCCTCAGTCTTTCTCCTTCAACCTAAGCAGGTTTAATTAGTGTGATACTGTGTAGTTTCTCCCTCAGGCTTTTGAGCGGTTGGCAATTCCATGTTTTCTTTCTTGACATTCCTACAGTATGTCTAGAACAGAGTTTTTTAAGGAATTGGATTGATGCCACAACCCAGTTCGGCATATAGTGTCAGCCTTGGCATCACGTAGCAGCTGGGAGCTGAAGGGCCTAGGGAGACAATTGTCCAGACAAACAAAAAAGATGCTGAAGAAGTGATCACTTGTATTATACGGGAGTTTAAAAATACAGCAAAACTGTCACTTGCAGAATATAAAAAATAAGTAATGATGCTGATGGACTTTTAGATCTAACTAGGGGTACTTCCAGGTAAGTTGATGATAGCCAGCCATTTCCATTTTAGGTAAACAAGATAAAATAAAGGAAGAGGGAGCCAAACTTAAACAACAACCAGCAACAATGGTTAACTTTTCAATGTAAGTTTAGAACTTCTTACTATCAAAAATGAACTATTTTGCTCTCAGGAAAAAAAAATAGTAGGAAATATCTTTGGGGTAAAGAACAAATCTGAGGCACTCATAGGACAACATGGTGTTAAATCTCAGCATGGCTTTAAGGGCCTTTATTATGAATTCAGAGAGATTTCCAGGTGTGAATTTGTAGGACTCATGAGAATAAAAAGGCCTGGGCCTAAGGACCATAGATCCTTTAAGTAGAAGGAATTTTAGGAATTAAGGGCAATGTTTCTCCAGCGTCTTAGCTGATGCCCAAGACACAGAAAGGTCTATCCTGGAAAGAAATGTGAATCTGATTTCTTTTTAAGGGAATCAATTATATGTTAATAAATGAGAAACCCACAAATTACTTTAAGAAACCATATCTACCAGATGTGTGTGTGTGTGTGTGTGTGTGTGTGTGAGAGAGAGAGAGAGAGAGAGAGAGAGAGAGAGAGAGAGAGAGAGAG
>NW_021604604.1:5599430-5630551 GCF_004785775.1 Grammomys surdaster
AGAGAGAGAGAGAGAGAGAGAGAGAGAGAGAGAGAGAGAGAGAGAGAAAATGAAAGAGACAGAGAAACTGAGAAACTGAAAAACTTAAGGAGGAAATGGCTTAGAAGATCTGGGACCCAAAGAAGAAATCCAATAGCCTTGATGGATGTTCCTTAGAATTCCCTAACCTAGACATATGCCACATCTACTGGTACAAGCAGCTTTGCACCTTCCATCTGGAACACAAAATGCTGTCACCTGGGCACTGTGAGCCTGGGCAACTCTGCTTTCCCAGTTATATTTCTGCACTACTTAAGACCTCCCTCTTGGGCTGGCTCCACAGAGTGCTACAGCTTTCACAGTGCCTAGCTCTCATCTCTGACATTCCTAATATCTTGGGATCTCCACTGCAACTTAGAGCTCACCATCATTGCTTCTCATGGTCTATCAAGAGTTGCATACAAAGTATATGGCCATTTTATGCGTTGTTTAACTTCACAGGGTTTCTGGAATGTCTGCAAACCTCCATGACAGTCTCCAGTCTTGAAATTTGCAGCTCTGCTGATCCAGCACCATTTTCATGATGGATGATAACAGTTTGTGCAAGCAGTTTGAGATGTAGCCTGGTCCTCTTGGAACACAGCCCTAGCAGCCTTTCTACATCTTCATGGCTGAGTCTGGGAAAATGCTTTTTAGATGGCTATCTTCTACTAGGGTGTGCTGAAGGCTCTATTGCTTTAGGGACTTTCTTTTCAAATGAAGTCACGTTGTTGCACTCTTGTGAAGGGTCAGTGATGGCTGTCTGACTGTGTTCTAACTCTCTTGAATGAGGTGCTACGATAATCATATACTTATTCAACTCTACTTTGTGGGTTTCCTGTCATTCCAGGGTAAGTCCAGAATTTCCCTTTAAGGGTGTTAATTGAGTTAGCAATTACAGATGCTTTGTCTGCACCCACCTTCTCTGCACCTTTAAACTTGTTCAAACTCCTTTCCTTGCTAAACCTAATGTTTTTCATAAAGCCTCACTCAAATATACAAAACACAAATTCTTCATCAGAATGTAAGATAAATGACCTCTAATTCCATTGTTCGCTTCTAAAATCTCATGAGCACAGTATTTTCTGTGTGCTTTTCCATCCGAATCCTGGTCTCTGGTGGTTTAACCAGAATGGACATGGTCTGCTTTGCTTAGTCAAGGGCTGCAAACTCCTCCAGATTTTGTTTTTGTTTTTTTTTTTTTATCCCTGTACCAATTCTAAAAACTAAGGAAGCTCATGGTCAGATTTATCATAGTAATAAAGCCTCTTTTCAGGATCAGTTATCAATGTATGCAACTTTTCCCATCACTATGATCTGACAACAGCCACTTAAGGGAGGAAGGCTTATTATGACTCAGAGCTTGAGGGTGCAGCCCATCATGATGAAGAAGCATGAAGATGTCTTTTGGCTGTGGTGGCAGAAGCCCGAGACTGCTTGTGGCTCACTAATTACAGAACAGACAGAAAGTGACAGTGGGCTGTACTCTTCAAGGTTCACACCACAGTGATAGATCTCCTCCAGCTAAGAACCAGCTATGATAGCTAAATTGATCTAGCATTTAGGCATTCCTTCATCTAAATAAACTTTAAAAAATGTACTATAACTTTGTATATTTTGATATATGGAAGAGATAGTTGCTTTTCTTTTATTTAATTTTACTTTCCAATGAAAATAAAGGTTTCTTTATATGCAATATATTCTGATCACAGCTTCCTCCCCCATCTCCTTCCACGTCCTTCTCTTCTCGCCATTCTCCCAACTCCCTACCTACTTACCTTCTTTCTCTTTTAAGAAAAATGGCCACACCACCCCCCAAATATCCAAAACTCCATTTCAGTTTGTTTTCTATTTGCTGAGTCTGGGCATGGGGCCCACTTTTAAGTGTGGGTCATATACCTAATGAGGCTCCCTTCTAAAGAGTAATTTCCCTTATGTGTGGTTGTTAACTGGGGATAGCCTCTCTGTTGGGATGGGAACTCATGTGTACTTCTCCATCTCAGTGCTGGGACCTTGTCTGGCTTGGACCAGTGCAGGCCCTGTCCGTGCTATAACAGCCTCTGTGAGTTCATATGTGCATCAGTCCTGTTGTGGTGTTTGGACACTGTTTGCTTGGTGTCATCCCTACCCACTTACTCTTAAATTTTTTGAATTCCTCTTCAGCATAGTTCTAAGGTCTGTGGGGAGGCATTTGATGTAGACTTCCCATTGAGGATGAATGTCTCTCGCTCTCTGCTTCTTGTCCCGCTGTGGGTCTATGTATTTGTTCCCATATACTCCCAGAGAAAGCATCTCTGAAGATGGCTAAGTGAGACACTGATCTATGCTATAGCAAAATGTAATTAGGAGTCATTTTATTTCTGTGTTCTTTTAGTAGAACAATGACATTTTGCTTTCCCCTAGATCCATTATTGCTTATCTAGTCTCTGCTTATTAGCCAATGGAACAATGTCAGGCTTGGGTTCTAGTTCATGGAGTGAGCCTTAAATCCAATCAGATAGTGGTTGGCTGTACTTACAATGTTTATAATAATATTGTACTTGTGCATTATCCAGGAAAGTCACCATTGTAGCTCAAAGGGTCATGGCAGAGTTGGTGTTTATCTTTCTTTTCTGCTAGTGTGCAGAGTACCTTTCAGTATTATGAGCACTATTATGAGCCAGTTGTGTCAAAGACTCTAGCTAGTCACTAGATCGACATCTCCATGTTCAATGAGATATACAAGTGCTGTCTTCAACAATAGGTCCTTACCATCAGTTTGTGGAGAGCAACCAATAGCCTTGGTAATAGCCTGAGTTGTTTGAGGGTTTTCATGGGGCCCTACTGGCCAATGACTAAATATTAGCTATTTCTGACAGTGGAGATTTCACTTGATAGTGAGAGATGTCTAGCTGGGGGTTTTCTTTCTAGTATTATGTGGTGATTAATAGATTTCTTTTATTCATGTATATATTTTAAACAAGCTTTTGCGGTAGTGTGTTTCCATATGACCCTTTTACTGGTCCTTAGTGGCAGATGCCCCTCTTTGCACTCTCTCATTCTCTTCCTCTTCCCTCCTCTTAGTCATTTAATCCCCTTTGATCCAGTCTCCCTGCTGTTTCTAACTACATATTCAATTTCCCCATCTTGGAATATCCTCCTCTCTCACTTAGCTCCATACACATCCTAAGCTCTGAAGTTATGCATAAAGTAGCATGCCCATGGGAGAATTAAAGTTTATGTTCACATAGAAAAGAAAACATAGCATGCTTGCTCTCTTGGGTCTGGGTTGCCCCACTTAGGATGATTTTCTTCCTGTTACACTTATTTACTTACAAATTTTATAATTTCATTCTCAGTTAATACTTTTCAATTATATAAAATACCACATTTTTATTATCCATTTATTTGTTGATGAACATCAAAGCTGTTTTCAATTTGTGGCTGTTATGTATAAAGAAGCAATGAACATGGATGAGTAAATTTCTCCATAGTAGGATGAAGTATCCTCCTTGGTGTATGCCTAAGAGTGGAAAAGTTGATCTTGAGGGAGACTAACTCCCA
Source organism: Grammomys surdaster (assembly GCF_004785775.1). Taxonomy (NCBI): domain Eukaryota; kingdom Metazoa; phylum Chordata; class Mammalia; order Rodentia; family Muridae; genus Grammomys; species Grammomys surdaster. The sequence continues at coordinate 5,602,992 of NW_021604604.1, forward strand.
GATTCCTGAGGAACCACTACACTGGAATTCACAGTGTTTGTACACATTTGCACTTGTATCAGCAATGGATTAGTGTTTCCTTATCCTACATATTCACCAGCGTGAGCTCTCATTTCTTTGTATTAATCTTGGCATTCAGATTGGTGTAAGGTGAAATATCAAACTATTTTGATTTGCAGTTCTCCTCTGACCAAGGATACTGTACATTTCTTTAAATGTTTTTCAGCTATTTGTGTTGCATCTTTTGAAAACTCTGTTCATTTCTCTGCCTCATTTATAATTGGATTGTTTGTTTTCTTGATGTCCAGTTGTTTAAGATCTTACATTTTAGATAGCAATCTTCTATCAGTTGCATAATTAGTAAAGATCTTTACCAATTCTGTAGTCTTCTGCTTAGACCAGATGATGATGTCCTTTGTCATACAGAAGCTTTCGATTTAATGAGGTTCTATTTATTGTCTTTTTCTGTGTCAATGGGTTCAAGACCAGTTATCATTTACTCTATCAGATTCAAGATATTTGCTCCTTGATCCCTGTGAAGTTGTGTGGTGGTTTGAGTAATAATGACTCTACAGGCTGATAAGAAGTGGCTCTATTAGGAGGTGTGGCTTTGTTGGAGGAGATGTGGCTTTGTTGGAGGAGGTGCATCATCAGGTGGTGGGCTCAAACCAGAGCTTGAAGTTCAAGAAGCTCAAGCCAGTTCTCATCCTATTGCCTGAAGATCCTAGTGTAGAACTCTGTGCTCAGTCTCCAGCACAATGTCTGCTTGCATACTGTGATGTCATCATGACATCAATGGACTGAACCTCTGAAATTGTAAGCCAACCTCAACTAAGTGCTTTCCTTTTTGAAGTGGAAGCTTCAGGGTTCTTTGGAAAGTAGGTTGGACGGTGTTTTGCCTGGGCAAACACATGAAAGAATATTTAATTAAAGTGGACACAGGTGAAAGGCTAAGGCAGAGTCATGAAGGAATGGTTCACTGAAGCAGACACAGAAGAGAGGATGTTCTGCTAAGGCAAGCAAGTGAAAGGATACATGATAAAAGAGTCTTTGCTAATGACAGGATGTAAGACATGTCTGACTTTCATTCCATAGTTGAGCTGCATTTGTCAGGGCACTAAAGAGAGCAAAGCACCAAAATCTTCTGTTCGTGTGCTGCAGTTGGTTGTTGCTTCCAAGGACTCAGAATGATTGGAGACATGTAGTAAGCCAAGAGCAGTGCTGAGGCAAGGCACATGGAAGACATGTGATATTTGGAGGGTATAAATAGGACTCCACAGAGTGACAGAAACAGAACTTGGCTTGCTGGTATAGTTAGCTGTGCAACACTTGTGGGTCTACAGTCTTTGCTGATCTTCACTTCCCTAAGAGGAGCACAGATAAGAACTTCTAGTGTTCCTGATGGTTCCACCTGCTGACTGAAGCCAACGTTGAGGCCTGGCTGTCTCTAACGTTAGGCCATGTCACTACTGTTGCTAACCTGACTACCGAACAGGACTGCTGGTGTATCCCAGAGGTGTTTGTGAGTGGATCAAGCTGTAGCTGCTGACCTGTGAACTGAACTGCTTGTTTCCAAACAACACAGATGGGATCTGCTCCAAAGAACCTTTCTAAACAGATCCACTTCCCCTGTATCCTTTCTTTTCCACTACCTCTGGTGGGTGATGGGTTAAAAGGCAGTTAAGGCTTTTAAGAACCATCATTAAAAATAGGATTTGAAACAATTAAAGTTACACCTTTATAAGAAAGAGTTGCTGTGGTCATGGTGTCTATTCATAACAATAGAACACTGATTAGGAAAAGTTGGGTTTTATGCAGGGTGATAAATATGTATTCATCTGCATTCTTCAACATTGTACCACTTGTTGAAGATGCTATATTTTTTCAGTGTGTATGTCTAGCTTCTTTGTCAAAAAACAAAACAAAAACAAACAAACAAATAAACAAACAAAATAGTTGGCTATGGGTTTGAGGAATTATTTCTGAGTCTTCAATTCAATTCCAGTGATAAACTTGTCTATTTTGAATGTCATTATCATGCTAATTTTAATACTATGGCTCAGTAGTATAATCACTTTTTTCTTATTGCTGTTTTTAATAGTTATCCTTAGTCCTTTATTTTTTCCCAAGAATTTTAAAATCAATTTGCTTATTCCTTACAGATAGTGCTTGAATTAGGTTTGCATTAGATCCTAGCCATATATGAATCATTCATACTCCTATCAACAATTAGAATTGTTAGAAAATATAGTAGAAAGATAATAGCATTCATAAAAGTAACAAAATTAGATACCAATGAATCATCTTCCAAAATATGTACAAGCCATGAGTGTGTCAAATAATGAAATATTATGAAAATAGTAACTATGTTCTGAAAAATGATGAGATAGAGTATATTCAGAAATGGTAGGTTCGATATGCTCATTAATGCAATGAACCCAGCTCAATTCTATCAAATTAAAAACAAAATCATTTCCTGATGTAGATTTTTAATTATTCAAATTAAGAGTGTAATGATTTGTTTAATTCATTTAAAATAATGTCTGGAAGTTAGCCTTTAAGATTCATTTTTCTCTCCTTACTACTTGGTAATCTCTATGATACCTTCACACCTTTAGCCTTTAATTTGCTTTTTGTATTTTTTACTTCTTGTGTGATTAAACACTTTCCTTCTTGATTCTCTGCTAATCTAAATATCATGTCTCAAGTCACTTAGTCTTCCTATGCCTTGCACAGTAAATTTCCATCCCTCGTTCCCTTTGCTTTTATTGTATGCATTGCTGATAGTTTCAAACACATTCTTTGGTTTGTGAAAGAACAGTCCCTGCATTCTCCTTCACCTTTCCACTTCCAGCTTACCTGTCCATGTATTGATAATGTGGTCCCATTCCACATCCAGAAGTGACCCCAATCAATGCATTTCTTTGTTGTGACTCTCTTCGGCGTTTGTCTTTAGTAACTGATATTGCTCTCTATAGATAATTGCAAAGCAAAAGGAAATCAGAAAAGTACCAGTGGCATGTTGTACCTATTTTTAATCATTTGCTTCTGCACAGCAGTATCATAAAGGTCTTTCCTTGCACCTGCATTTCTTTCTACTTTCTCACTCCTTCATGTTGTTATTTTTTCATTATTCTCATTTATTGTAACATTCGGTTACCTGCTACCCACAAAATAAAAAAAAAAAACTCACTGATATTCTTGATAAGTACACACAGTGTATATGTGTGTGTTTCCATTAAGCTCACATATATAATAATATTGTATTAATATATTGTATTAATATATAATATATATTGTATATAATAATATTGTATATAATAATATTGAGCAAGCATTATGGATCTGTTGTTGAGGCCTGTCAGAAACATAAACCACTTAGACTGCTAAGAGTAGTAAAGATGAACAGGTACCGCAGTGTAAATCCAGTGTCCACATATCCGAAAACTGATAGTTATATAAATTTGAAAAACAAAATTATGGAAATGCATCAGTATAAATGCCAAAGTTTCCAGTCTGCTTTTAGGTTTGGCAGTCTGCCTAGATCTTGTTTCGTCATGAGTACTCCATTCTGTCAACAAACTTCATTGTCAGGGCTTCCTTCATTTTCCTCATGGCCAGTGGAGTAAATTCTACCACCTAATGCCCTCTCAGTACCCAAGTGGCACTCTTTTAGGAGTATGCTTGTGTCTTGTCCCTTCGCTTGAGGGAGGTAAGAAATAGATGCAGTCAATATCTAGGCTGAGAAGCAAAAATACGCTGAAGCAGCTAATCACATGTACAACAATGAAGAATGACAATCAGGATAAATCTTCTTTTCTCTATCTTATAATGTTATTCAATAATCTTTCATTTGCACTGTATTTCTGTTCTTGCTATACTTAAGATTGACTATAATTCAAGGCCACATTCACTTTCCCAGACTCATCTCCTTCTAGTTGTGAGCCTTCTTTTTGGTCTGTACAACTAGAGACACCAAATTAGGACGTTATAAGGCAGTGCTTTATGTAAGAATGATTCATATAATAGATGTGAATCATACAATAGATATGAGGAATATAGTAGATACCATACAATATGTATGCAGCTTGCATAAATAACATCTCCATATATTATGTTTCTTGTCTGTTAAACTAGGTCAATACTATCATGGTTGAAGCAATACAGGTAATCATTATCTGAACATATGTTTCCTTAGGGATAAACAGAAAGGAATTGTAAGCATTTGAGGTAGAGTACCACAAACAGAAAGCTGAGTCTAAGCAGGTATGAACAAACCTGTCTGATGCATTATTTTTCTTTTGGAGATCAAAAATATACCTATTCATCTAATATAGGATCAAAGAAAAGATTTAATTCAAGCTCAGTTCAGGGAACCAATTAACGTTGAGAGTTCCTTACAGAAGCATGGGTGACTCAACATAAGCTCTATTACCAATAGTCTTGTTCCAGTATGGACAATAACTCAGGAGAGTTGTACCATTAGAGCTTTCACCCACACTCAAGCTCACACCTCTTGAGTGCTCTAAAACCTCCCAAGACTATGTGCAACTTTGAGGGCAGTAAGGACTCTTATACTGGAATCTTGGGGGAAGTTGACTTAGGAAGGTCTGATGACTTCTTATCCTTCTATGAGAAAACAGTTTTATTATCTTCTCCATAGACACAGCTCTCATTGGTGTTATTTCACTGTGACACTGCAGGCCAGCCTATCCTGTAGGCCATCCCAGAAATCCAGCATCATGATGCCAAAGGCTATATCATTCTCAGAGGCACTGAAAAAAAAAAAAAAACCTTGCTCAAGCCAATATGGTCTCTATCTTCTATACATCTTCTCCCCCTTTCCAGCTAACCTCCATACATTATTCTCATGCTATGGTTCCCATCCCTTTACAATACTTCTTGTAAGAATAGCTGCCCTTTCATATATGTGGTCTTTACTCTTGTCTTGGTCTTGAGTTTGTCTTCAAGCTACCCAAACTCTTGAATCACATGCTATACCACATTCACATGGTCATCTTGGCTTCAGCCTCTCATTTTGCCTGGTGCATCTTGATATCTGAATGAAATTCACTGAGTGTCCTTTGATCAATTTCCTAAGCATTTCTCTCCTTTCTATAGATCTTGTTACATACTCTAACCAAATATATAGCTCATTGCTTCTAGAATCCATCCACCACACAGTATTTAACCATGTGAAATCTAGTTTTAAGTCTGATATCATTAATAACTTTGAGGCAAAGCTTAGAGTCATACAGTTATATGACTCTAAAATAGGGAGGTGCCTATTAAATAGCTTTTTAAAAGACAACAAAACCTCCCTCTTGAATCCTTTAGGTACTTGGAATGGCACAACAAAATTTAAGACATGTCAATGATCACATTCTGAGAAAAATCAAGAAGTCTCCTAACAGATCTGATGTCAGATGAAACCAGAGGTCTGAAAATCAATAAACAAACTGAAGTGACTTTCAGCTTAATAAATGAAGTCATATGTATGTTATCTTGATAAAAGGTGATGATGTTAGACATAATTTCATGAAGATTATCTTTACAGAAAGCAAACAAACTTGCTCAAGCCAACATGGTCTTTTCTTAGCCTCTATTTCTCTTCTCCCTTTTCGGCTGACTTCCATACATTATTTTAACTGCTGCAGTTCCCGTCCCTTCTCAAACACCATCCAATCCAACTCACATTCCACAGTTTTATCAGAACTCCTCTTGTCCAGGTCTCTGGTGGCCTGTGTATTGCCAACTTGAAAGGCTGATTCCTCCTGGTCCTCGCCATATTTACTCCTTCTTGAAAACATCTGTGTCCCTTGGCCCCTCGTGACCAGTCTCTCTTGGCTGTCTTCTGCTTTTGTTGGCCACAAGCCTAGAGCATCCTATCATGTTTTTTTTTTTCCCCTCTCCACAAACTCTGTATCAGAATTCTCTGCCTCTTCCACTGATACTTTTTTTAAACTTCTTTTTTATTGGATATTTTATGTATTCGCATCTCAAATGTTATTCCCTTTTCCAGTTTCCCCTCTGTAGTCCCCTTACCCCATCCCCTCTCCCCCTGCTTCTATAAGGGTAATTCTCCTCACCGCCCTGGCATTCCCCTACACTGGGGAATCAAGCCTTCACAGGATTAAGAGCTTCTCCTCCTATTGATGCCAGGCAATGCCATCCTCTGCTGCATATGTGGCTGGAGCCATGAGTCCCTCTGTGTGTACCCTATGGTTGATGATTTAGTCTCTGGGTGTAATGGCCGTTTCTTTTGTAATGGCTGGTTCTGCTACTTTGTAAAGGCCGGCCGGTTTTGCAGCTCCCGTCTCCTGGTCAGAGTCTAGCAAGAGAGAGAGTGGGGACGGAGGAAGGGCAAAAAAAGGGGCAAGAGACTCAAAAGATAGATACAAGACAGAGTCCAGTGGAGTCTCTTCAAGTCTCTTCTTTATTCTCCTCTCTTCTTCTATATTCTCCTCACTCCTTCAGTCTCCTGACACCTCCCACCTTCCATCTTTTCAATAGAAAGGAAATCCTTGGTATTTATACCCTTTACCACGTGACTTGCCCTCGTGGACAAGCTCAACTGAAGCCACTACATCACATGCCTTGTAGCCATGGATACCAGGAGCACCTTGCAGCTGGGGGCACTAAACAGTGTAACAAGATGTTTATCAGAGTGTGCTCAGCTGTTACAGGCTGTTGAAAACAAGTCTCTTGTCAGGGTATATGGCTCGAGATGGCTGTAAAGATGATAGCCACTTTTGGCTAAGAGTCGGCTCCCAACACCTGGGAGTTCTGAGGGGTCTGGTTGGTTGATATTGTCATTCTTCCTATGGGGTTGCAGCCTCAACTGTTTAAGTTACATCACCTTTCCTAGCATTGCAAAATAAGTCTACATTTCCAGAACAAAATACATTTGTGTACAAACCCTGATTCATCATATGCTACTTGAACAACTCTGTGTATCTGTTAGTCAACAAAACCCTTGAACACTGCTGCCTTACTTCTCAGACACCACCCCCCAATCTAACTTTTAAGCATGGCTTTCCTCATTGTCTTCATCTCAGTAGATGACAGTTGACTCAACATGCTCTAGGCAATAACCATGGATGAGTCTTGATGTTTTCTTTCATGTTTTCTCATTTTATCTCCAGTCTGTTGGAAGATTCTATTTGATCTGTCCTTCAAAGGAGACTGGAGTCAGACCAGGTTTCACTCCTGGAAGTACCACCATGTTTCAAACCATCGGAATATCTATTCATTATCTATTCTCACAAAAGATCATAGATTGGAAAAGCACGATAAGTTCATCATCTGCCAAATACCTTTAAATGACTTCTATGTTCTTGAATCAATACCAAATGACCATGGACACGGCTAGCCTTTACTTACTTCCTCTGTGACTTCATTTATTTTTACTCTCTCTTCCTCTTATTTTGATCCTTGGGCAGTTCCTCAAGCAAACTGAACCCAGGGATGCTTCCCTTTCTATCTTTCTGTAAGTTCCTCTCCCTTGTACTTAACCTGTTTCCTTCCTTCAGATAATCATGTTTCCACTTATATATTACTTTATCAGTAAGAACTTCACTCATTCTATTAAATTAAGCAGCAAGTTTATTTTGCTTTATAACACATTCTAGTCATACTGTGAACTTGTTATTTCTCTGTTTACTATGCTATGAGTACTTTAGGACAGTGTATTTCTATGAGAACGAGAGATTGCCATCTGGGTCATATGGGGGGGGGATGAGATATCCTACAAATACTTTTTAAAAAAAATGATGAAGAGGAATCTGTGGTTGACGAAGGACTGGGTGGTGATTTGGGAAGATTCATTTGATTAAGTCATGAGGTCCCATTCAAGGATATTTTTCATAGAAGAACTATTTCCTTAGCTAAACAAAGTGCCCAGGTGAAGCAAGCAAAAGGAACATGTTATAGGAAATTAGACAAGAAAGGATAAACAAGTAATATCAGCCAATCTCCTCCTTCCTGATTAGAGATAGGAAGGCAGGTGGGTTGGAAGGTGGCTGCCAGATGTTCACAGCTCAAGGATTATAGCTGACAACAAGAGAAGTGACAAGAAAATTGGCAAATTTTGTGAGTTATCATCTTTACTCACTATCATCAGTAACAAATTACTTCCTGTATTTTCTGTGTCTGTTCAGAAAATGGAAAAGTTAATTAGACATGGCCTCTGGTCTCAAGGACAGAGCCATGTTTTGATTGGGGGAAATAGGTTTCTAGGTTTCATTTTAGGATAATGAAAGAAAATATTACAGAATGCATAATCATTAATGACTAGATTGTTTTCCCATAGATGGAGGCTGATGGTCCAAGATGAGGATGAGAGCTCCTGGGAGGACAAATCTCTGCATTCAAGATGCTGTCTTGAGTGTAAGATGCTACAGAAGGTAGGAAGGTATGTTCTCACATGCCAGAAAGTAGCAGGTCAAAGGGGACAAATTATTACCCTTCAAGACCACTTACCTTTTCACCCAACTAACAAACATCTTATTTGCCACATACATTCATGTTGCAAGTGCAAGAACTTGAGTTTGGACGCCCAAAAACTCACATAAAAATGTGTAATATTCTGGAGCATGTGTCCCATCCCAGGGTAGTCCTGCAGCTCATTAGCTAATTAGTCTTTTCTAATTGATGAATTTCAGTCCAGGGAAACTCTAGAGCAACTGCACTACATAGTCTCCATAATTTTCCTTGTAGGGGTTAGCCTATTAGATGCCTGATAAATATAGCAATACTAAGGCTGCCTCCCCTGAACCTGCAGATGCCTGATGGCTCACTCACAGCAGGATAAAAGCTTGCCATCAAAGCTTTTATTCTATATCTGTCTCCTCTATTATCTTAAAACTTTGGGTCAGATTTCTTTTCCATGTACGCAGGCACGTTAGTTATTTAAGGAATATTCAATTACTGCTGCTAACCCTCACCCTCTAAGGCTGAAGACCAAAAGTTAAGTGTAACTTAAAATTCTCAGGTGTTTAAAACAAATTGTCAAATGCCAGTTTTCCCAACATCCTATCACAGATCCCCTGAGGGGGTACACATCAGTTTTCAGTCATAGCCTTAAGCCTTCTAGTACTAAAGGAGTCTTTCAGGCAGATGGTTCCTTGATGAGGCTGCCTTTTGCAGGGAGCCAAATTGTTTACTTTCCCAGGATTCCAGGTCAAATAGTTAAGCATTTTGTGAAATAAGTGGTGAGCATTCTCCCTGCAGTAGTGTCAATTTCTTTGGTATGACTCCGTGTAACCAGAACTGAACTAAGATAGACCAGACCACAGATTAACTGACACTCCTTGATGATGTTTCCTAGTTACTTGTTTCCTTATATAATCTTGGGTATCACAACAGTATCTCTGCAGACAGGGTTGAGATACACGTTCCCCATTGTCATCTCAATGCAATCACATTGATTACATGCCTGTCATGCATCTCAGAGCTATTTCTATTTGGTTTCCTTAGGGGTTGAGTCCTTCAGACTTGCATCTCTGGTTTAGGATTCCTACATAGTAAGCAGTATTATGCTGCTTAGTTTTTATTATCAATTTGGCACAAATTCATGTCACCTTGGAAGAAGGAACGTTACCTGAAGAATTACCTCGATCAGACTGTCCTCTGGCCATGACTGGAAGAAATTGTTTTGATTGATGCAAATAGCCAATCTACTGTGCGTGTGTCTCCACCTCTAGGCAAGCGGGTCTGAGAGGTATAAGAAAGCAAACTGAGCCTGAGCCAGGGACCATGCCAACAAGCCACGTTCCTCTATAGTTTCTGTTTCACTTCCTGTTTGAATTCTCTCCCCAACTTCCGCAATTATGGGCCACGATCTAGAAGTATAAGCCAAACGAACAATTTCTTCCCTACCATTTCAAGTATCAAGAGAAGAAATTTTCCCCCAATGAAGCATGGGACTGAAAGCAGCACTAAGATTCGAGCAGTAATTACTTCACATGAGTTAAGCTTACTTCAGCCTTTTCTCTTCTTGGGCTCAGGATAACACAACTGTGTAGGCTCTATGGGAACTTCTTAGGCTAATCAGAATGTGAGATGTATGGGTTTAGTTGACTATTTCTTGGTCCTCATTTATGTTTCTGTGAAGATTCAGGAGCAAACCCCCAAGGTCAGTCACATAAGTTTTAACTATCAGATATTCATACTAAAGGGAGCTGCATGTTTCCATGTGTCCTTGGAAGTCTGTGCTCCCAAGTGGCCTAGCTAGCATAATTACTGTAGCTTTCTAAGACATTTATGGGTTGATCACAGAATTGAGTAATTAAAAGAAAAAGATTTAGAAAATGCACCCCTGAAAAAATAAAGTATCTCAGAATGACATCAATTCTATTAGTGGTTTTAAAGTAGGAATGGAAGTGAATGAGCTATGGCCAGCAAAACAAAGCAAGTGCTATTCATTTGATGAATTAAGTGATAGTGACTCTTTATACTATTACATCAGCAAGTGGAAAGTTTTTAATGAGTAAATTTAAGTATCTTTGAAGTGAATATACCCAAATGAAAAGACTGAAAAAGGCATTATCTTCAGAGAGAGCAATGAGTGTGAGTGATGTCTGTCATTTGCAAGTTAACTACTAGCCTTAGACACACACACACACACACACACACACACACACACACACAGTACACAGAGTCTTCAGAACACATGTATTGTATAGGGTCCTGGGGCTTCAGAGATAAGACACAAGTAAAGTTATTATAAATGGTTCAATAAATGCCATTTAATATTATAAGAGAACAAAATATAAAAAATTAAAGTTAAAACCCCTTCTATACAACCTAGATAATACTGAGCCTCTGCTTCTTCCCAAGCATTGTTTGCTGTCCTGTATGTTACCACAGTCCCACACACTGCCATGACATCTTAACCCATTTCTCTGGCTCCAGTCTTTTCACATTCTCAACTGTTGTGTGTGGATTCCACTAGATTAATATTTCTAAAGCACTACCCTGATTCGTAATTCAAACAATTTCTGATTTTCTGTTTTTTTTTCTTTCTTGACATTAAACATAGAACAATGAAAGAAATTCTTTATTTAAAGATTCCCCTGTGTGGTAGATAAAAGTGCCAACAATTACAGAGGTAGTAATTGATATTATGAAATGTTTCAGTCTACACCAATTGGGTTAAGCATATTTTTATCTAAATTTTCAAAAAACCTATGAAGTAAATATTATTATGAGACAAAATATAGCATGTTAATAACAAATATTTTAGTATATATAATAGCAAATATTAAAGGACTTTGCTAACATAACAAGTACATTGCAAACCTGGGATATGAATACTACCTATGTTGGGGTTGAATATTTGATGATGCTACTGAATCAACCATGTTCCCATAAGTAACTACTCAGTTATGCTTCTGTAAGTAATACCATTAAGGTGTGTGTGTTTGTGTGTGTGTGTGTGTGTGAGTGTGTGTGTGTGTGTGTGTGTGTGTGTGTAATGTCGAGTTCCCTGGGCCTGGGAAGATCATGTTTGCAGAAGAGCTAAGAAAGAAGCTAATTCAGCAAGGATCATGGGACTGATAGGAAATTTGCATGATTTAGCCATGTCCCTGGTGTGTGATCTCCCCAAGGTAGAATTGGCTCTAATGTGTCTGAATAGTTTTAGACTGGTGTATATCAAGGTTCTAATGCACTGATATGTTTAGGAGGGAATGAAGAAAAGGAAAGCAGACAGTAGGGGCCTGTCTGAGTCATATGTATGCAAACATGACAAGATTTGTGTGTGTTGAGCTGTGGTTCCTGTAGAAAAAAATGGCAGAAAGGTACATGCTGTGCTAGTGAGCCTCAGTCTTTAGTGCCAGAGCAACAGTTCACCAAGGAGATGAAAGAAAGTATGAATAACAGATAAGTAAAGGTGAAAAAGATTAAGCCAGTGCTAAAAGTGGGCAATCAGAAATCTCTGCCTTTAAACGAAGAGTTTTTTTCACCATTTTGAGCCCTTTCAGTAGCCATGTGTGGCAGACAGAAAGATAGAAGACTTGAAGACTGCCATAGTGTGTCAGACCCAGGGAGCCATCTCCAGCAGCTATGATCCAGGTAACAACATAACTATGCTGCTCCCTGGCCCTGGACCAGGCTTTGTGGTATAAGCTAACTCTGTTAAGAACATTGGGAATAGGGGTGTTTTCAGTGGTTCCATAGGAACAGCAGCACCTGTTGGGAAAGATGGATGGAAAATTATTGTAGATTACAGAGGGCTCTGCATAGCTACTCCACATTGCTCTTGTACAGAAACAACTGATTGGTATGTTCCACATTGTTTTGAACCTTGCTACCCTCTTCATTATCTTCTTAGCCACTGAACCACAAGACCAGATGGTACTTGCTTGGGCCAGATAACAGTGGGCATTCAAAGGACATGTCCATCCTCTGTATCTCTGGATGGCCTGGAAAATAATAATTCTGCCTCAGCCTTCTGATGGCTGTTAGATGAATGCATGAAAATTTACTGACTTTCTAGATATATTACATTGAATTGTTGGCTAAAATTTGGCTTAAGATAGTCCATCTATATTCACAAGATAGACTGGCTTATGACTTTGCTTTTACTTATTATATGTATTTGTTTACTTTGGGGCTAAAGATTATATAAGGAGAGGATCACCAATCACACATAGACAGTAAAGGGAAAGACTAGTATATACTAATGCCAAGAAGTTAAAATCCCTATACACGAGACAACACTATCAGATTATATATATATTTTGGTTTTTCGAGACAGGATTTCTCTGTATAGCCCTGGCTGTCCTGGAACTCACTCTGTAAACCAGGCTGGCCTCTAACTCTGAAATCTGCCTGCCTCTGCCTCCCAAGTGCTGGGATTAAAGGCGTGCACCACCACTGCCCGGCTCAGATAATTTTAGAGTTAAAGGTAACATTTTCAGTACAAGTAAGTAAATGTGACCTATCATTAGCTGATACTCAAAGGTCAGACTGGCACTCAAATGATTAAAGTATAAAGGTAGTACTGGGGGTGCAATTGAACTACCAAACATTTTGTTTCTGGTCCTGCAGCAAGCATGCATGGGATTAGATTTTGCAAATAGAAAGCAAATAGAAGTGAAGTGTCACCTACCATATTGAAATGGTTTTGAAATAGTAATGGCTTTTCTGTTATCCGTTTCCCATTTACAACCTGATCATTCTCTTGACCCTCTGGGATTAGTTAATTAGTTAGTTAGTTAGTTAGTTTGTTTGTTTGTTTTTCCAGTCAGAGTTTCTTTGAGTAGCTTTAGTTGTCCTAGAACTAGCTCTATAGACCAGGCTGACCTCAACTTGGGGTTTTTTCTTTTTTTCCCTTTCCTTTTCTTTTTCTTTAGTAAGAAAAACAATCCAATGAAAAATCTGCATAGCCAATGAAGTTACAAGTGACAGGATAGAAATGTTAAGGAACTGGTAAATATTCTTGGCCTCACAGTAATTGATAATTGAGAATTTATACAAGAAGTCAAAAATTTCCATCTGTTAGATATAATTTAAAAATACATAATGCCAAATGAAAATCATACTGTGGGGAATTGGGAATTTCTACACAGTGCTGGAGAAGATGTTAACATCATTAAATTCATGTCAGAGCAAATTAGAAAATATGAGTAGAATTGAACTGAACTATGACCCTCGGACCCAGCAGTACACCACAGAGAGACCTTCATTTGTGGCTCATAAGATCGCTATGAAAGAGAATATTTAGAAATTAGCTAAGACATGAAAATGGACGAATGCCTGACAATCTATCACACAATGGAATATTGCCCAATAGTTAAACAGTTACATTTATACATGCTAATTTAGTGAAATATTAATCTTTAGTCAGAACAAAGTTGAACTATATTTATATTAAAAATTATAAATTTATTGACATTTACTGACATGAATTATTAGAATTGTTAATGTGCTTTGTGATTATGCAAAAATATAAATTAGCTATTGCCTATTATGAAAGGGTAAAAAATGAGAATTTAAAAAATAAACAAAGGGCTTTAAAATATCTGGCAATATATTCATGCTTAGATCATTGAAAATAAATGTGTAAAATATCAAGTTTGTCTAAATTAAGATAGTATGAGTAAGACCCTTCATTCAGCTAACCTCAATGTCACTTGCTTATGTGCTTGAAATGTTTAAAAAACATTTGAAGTTAATGACTAAATTAACTGTATTTTCAGGTTGTCATTTATCTATTACAAAAGTCTGAGATAGCAAACTCCACGTCAATAAATACACAGAAACAAAGTCAGAGTTGGTAGCTCAGGTGACTTCTTTATAAGTGAGTGAGAGGCTAAATGGAAAAGACCCAGTGTGGTACTCTGGTTCTGTGATTAGCTTCAGGTGGTAATTTCTAAAGAATTAGGGGAACATCTGAGTTAAGCTTCTTAAGGCCTTTAAACTGATTTGGATTATGAGTTGACAAGGTGGATAATTATTCTTTATTATGCCCAATAATACTCTGGCACCATGAATCCTACTTAAGATGCAGAAATTATGTCCCTCGGACAATTCAAATTCTACTTTTGTTGGCTGTCTTATATGGAATGCAAAGGATGACGGTCTCAATTTTTTAAGTGTTTGATCAGAGAAATAAGAATTTGAAAAACTGTGTTTCTCTTTACTTTTACACCCTAGTGGAAATTCCAGAGATTTAGATAGCATTACCTTCACTCATGTAAGGAGCGCTCTCATTTTCTGACAAATGAGGAGGTTTCAGACTCTTACACTATGGATGGTAGGTCTCTCTGCTGGATTCATTTCACCTTCTTGCTTCCCAGCTGGCTTTTTGTTATCTCTGTGACTTGGTCATGTTGATGGCACATGCACTATGTAGTCTTGTTTTTTATAACCTTAAGCCACCATTTGTTCAAATAATATCCAGCAATATATCTGATGAGTTTCTACAAAAGTATCTCTACAGTAGATGTTACACTTCTCCTTCAGTTAGCACGAACACTTTCTCTCTGTCTTTACAAATCACTCTTCCCTTTTTCTATAATCAAATGTGATTATTGCTATTGTTATGGTAGACCATTTTTCCTAAACACATAATTTGTGAACATCTATGGAGGCTAATCAAAAAAGAACTTTCTTTTCCTAAATGACCTATCAAAATAACTATAGTTAATATTTATTGAATACTTTCAGTACTTTAGATTATTACTTTCTACATGCCCTTTAAGTAAACTTCTACATGAGAATTATTATTTCAATTTGCAAGGTGAACAAACTGGAATTTGGAAAGGGTAAAACTTCAACTCTATCACACTACTGCTTAGTGTTTGTGGTGTATGATGCATATACTTAATCAATGGTCTTACGTGTTTGTTGGACATCCATTACCTGGAGAGGTGCTAAATGCTGCTAGTTCCTGAAATGGAAATTCACATATATGAGTTTTTATGGAACATTTCAATACCAGCCACAGAATCCAGGATTAGACAGAGGTAAAGAGCCGTGATTGTTTTGGAGGGGCTTTCCCACAGAAAGTGAGAATGCAGAAGATTTTCCAGTTTTCCTCAGTGCAGGCAAGCAACAGGGTTCAATGGATTCTCACTTTGCTTCTCAGAAGCAAGTTACTCCAGGGAAAAGATGAAGATACTGACTAGACAGGGATTCAGCTGAGAACTGTCAGTAGCCAACACTTACAGAAGGCCAGGGATGATTGCATTGCTGGGGTCCTGAAGATCTATGTGAGTGACCCCCTGCAGCAAATGCATTCACTTTTTAAGTCCTTGCATGACAGCAAATGGTTCATTAGTTGGCATTGCTGTCAAAAATTCTTAATGTTTTAGAAGAACTAAAATAAACTTCTGAGCACACCGAGGACTGAGTTTGTGTCTCTACTGACTGCCTCACACTGAAGGAAACACATTCATTTTTTTATTATTATTATTTCATTTACCAGGAAAGACACTAAGACTCAAGAACTAAAGTGCTCTAATCACACATGGAAAGATCCCCACATTCTATCAATAGACAGATCGGTTCATTAGGACCATGATTCTTTGTGTATCTTGACATAATATCCAAAGTCCAAAATGTCATGGCAGTAAGAAAATCTCAACTTGGCTTCATCTCTCAAATCTGAGAGTGTTTAATTTTTCCCTTTAAAGAATGATCCCAACACATCTAAAGATCATAAATTTTAAAAAGTCACAGAAACTGCATCACATCATTGCAGAAATGTCTGCTTTGTCAGTTACTCTTAGTAAGGGAGATAGTTATATTATACATTTGAGCATGACATAAACCTATTGGTGTTTAAAACTCCTCTTTTTTACCCACATACTGTATAGGAAACAGATGAAATGCCATGTGGACAAATCTAGAGAAAGTGTTTATGTCTCTCATCTGAAAATAAAATTTTAACAGACGACTTTAACAACTATAAAATGCCAAAGGCAAAGACTATAAGAACATTCCTAAACTACACTGGTTATATTTATTTTTTCCCATCCATTCACGTTTTTCCTAAAGTATGAAGAATGTGCCGAGTTAACATAGAGACAATTTAGGAAATGATGTTGGGAAACCACAAACAATTACAGTGTTTAGGAGATTTTTGTGTATTGTTGCAATACACCCAGGGCCATCATTCCAGAGAGAAAAGAAGTATGTCTGGATTCTTTGCAAACCTGTGGTTATTCCTTTTCTTTTTATAGAAAGGATATTAGTGAAATAATTTCATAATAGGGGAAATATCACAGCACTTTCTGCTCGCTGTGGGTAGTCATGGGGGCAGCTGGCATGTAGAAGCACATTCACTTGATAAAAGTACAACAATTTGTTCCTTAGCATTGTGTGTTAAAGATCTTCACTTTGTAGTTTTAGAGAATCTCATATGAAACTGTCTTATCAGAGGATGCCACTTGATTTTGGATGCCATGGAAGAACTTTCTAAAATGCGGTCCTTTCACAGGGGATGAAATCTGGAGGCTTTCCAATTACTAGCATCTTCAGTGTTCATTGTACCTGGAGCTTCACAAAGGGTGATGTGTGAAAATGGGGATGTTGCAACATTTGATAAGACAGGGCTCAGGAAATTGAGCATCATAATTATTTATGCCTGGAAGCCTTCCTCCCCCTCTCTGTCCCTCCCTGTCTACCATCTATATCTATCTCTTTCTTTTTCTCCTTCATTTTCTCAGTGGAAATGGTTCTAAAGCATTGGTATCCATTGTGATCTTAAAATAATATAGTTTCTTTGTATAGGACATACATAAGCACATAATTGCTCAAGTAAAGTAAGATTGTATAGTAGGAGATATATAAAACTCTCTATCACTGAATATTGACAATTTAAAGATATCTTATAAAAATTACCTAAATCAATATTATTTTACAAGTACTTTGGCATTGCTGCTGACTGGATATTTATAATGAATGCAGACATAAAAAAAACAATTATATTGGCATACCTCTTAAGTTTTTCAGATCCAGCAACAGTAAATATAACTTCCCACAACTTTTCCAGAGACCACTGCTAGAAAAGCTATCTGTAATTCATAAGCACTGGAAAAGAAAAAGAAAACTCTGTCTTCTCCAATGGAGTGTCACTGGGAATCATAGTTATCCTCAGGGCAGGGACAGTTGGACGACCCAAAACAAACTCAATGGCATTTTATGGTTTGGTCTCATTTTGTTTTGTTTCTAGCATTTCTAATTTTGGTTTTTTTTTTTTTGTAATTTGTGCATGTGTTTCTCTTTTCTTTAATTTTTGTTTTTGTTTTTTGAAAGAGAGAGAGAGAGAGAGAGAGAGCGAGAGAGAGAGCACACAATTGAACACAAACATCAATTACACTGTGTAGGGAGATGAAGGGATTCTAGAGGAATTGGAGTAGGAAAATTCATCATCTTAATACATTGTATGAATCTTTTTCAATAGAAAAATTGTAAGGGGGAAAACATGTTTTGGAACCTTTTACAGGCCAGATAGCTGGAAAAAATACAGAGACAAAGTGTGGAGCAGGAAAGGACAGTGTGGAGTGAGGAAAGGACAGTGTGGAGTGAGGAAAGGACAGTGTGGAGTGTGGAAAGGCCATCTAGAGACTGCCCCACCTGGGGACCCATCCCATACACAGACACCAAACCCAGACACTATTGAGGATGCCAAGAAATGCATGCTGACAGGATCCTGATATAGCTGTCTCCTGAGAAGCTTTGCCAGACCCTGACACATACAGAAGCAGATGCTCACAGCCAACCATTGGACTGAACACTGGGTCCCCAATTGGGTTAGAGAAAGGACTGAAGGAGCTGTAGTGGTTTTCAGCCCCATAAGAACAACAATATCAACCAACCAGACTCCACAGAGCTCCCAGGGACAAAATTACCAACCAAAGTGTACACATGGAGGGACCCATGGCTCCAGCTGCATATGTAGCAGAGGATGGCCTTGTCAGACATCAATGGGAAGAGAGGTAGACACTGAAGACAGAAACACCTTGGGTAAGCACTGGCTCTCAACTTATTTTCTGCATTGTACTTTAAGGAACACCAGCTACTTGGATTCTGCCTTGATGTTTTTTATGCTTGACATCAGTATAAAGATGATTTTATTTTCTGGTACATAAAATTAAGCACAATGCATAAGTGGAATTTTTTTTCCATTTTAAATTCAATTTTGAACTATTTTTATACTTACATAACGTGAAGGGTCAATGTTCAGTGCTGAAATGCTTCCCTTGCCTAGGCTTACTAGAAACTATTTTCATGTTTGTGATGGCAAATTAAATGCAATAGTAGATGAACATATAAAAGAGGCTGGATATCAAATCATGAAACTTTGCCTTGTAGGAATCTTGACTTTTGTGTTGCTAGGCTTTTCTTCATTCTCGGCTCAGAGAGAGAATGTTCTCCAGTGTTGCTTTTCTTCTTTAAAATTATAGCAGCTATCCATGGTACATTGCTTTTTCTGTTGTTGCTGTTATAATATTTCATATGTGCATGTGTGTGTGTGTGCATGTACATGTGCCTGAGTGAATGTGTGTACATACATGTGTGTATGTGTGAGTCTGTATGTGTGCATCTGGAGGTCAAAGGTTGATGTTAGGTATCTCTCTTAATTGCTCTCCAGCTTATTTTATTTTTGAAACAGAGTTTCTCACTGAACCCTGAACTCAGTTATTTATTTGGACTAGCTTAGCTGGCCAGGAAGCTCCAAGCATTTGCTTGCCTCTACCTTCCCAGCTTTGGATTCTCTACTCTGGATTACTGTGCCAGGCTTTTTACACATATCTTGAGACTGAAACTCAGGTTCCTATGCTTGGGTGGTCAGTGCTGCACTTGCTGAGACATCCACCTTAGAGGTGAATTTCAAAACCTCAGGGAAATCTTCTTGAGACCTTGTTTGGTCTTAGATAAAATTTGTACTGAGAATCCCTGATCTCCACTCCACATCTAGGGCCACAGTTCAGTCGGCCTCTGGGAGTCCTGCTGCCACAGAGAACAGCCAGGTGAGATACTCATGGCCTAATTCACACCCTTGAAGGCTTCTGGCAAGCCCAGCAGCTCTGAGGTCTTCCCTTTGCCCTCTGGATTCCATCATCCAGTCCACGCCTCTACATGAAATCCTAGATCTGCATTGCACTCCTTGAGCCACAACTCAGCCTGCTTTACTGGAGGCCTGATGCCACCCAAGGTGACCAGAGGCTTGATGACATTAGGAATTACCAGCTCTACCTATAGTCCTGGAGGCCTGCTACCACTAGGGGCTACCAGACCAGCCAACATTAGAGACAACCAGATAGCTAAAGGACAGTGCAAAAGCCAGGGCAACGTGACACCATCAGAACTGTCCTCTCCTACTACAGCAAGTCCTGGATATCCTAACACACCCAAAGAGCAAGACAATAACTTTAAACCTCATCTTATGAAGATAATAAAGGGCTTTAGAGAGGAAAAGGATAAATATTAAAAAATAGAGGATAATACAATCAAAGAGGTGGAATAAATGGATAAAAGTATTTAAGACCTTAAAATAGAAATAAAAGCAATAAAGAAAACACAAATGAAAAGCAACCTTGGAGATGGAAAACAGAGGAAAGAGAACCAGAACTACAGAAGCAAGCATCACCAATAGAATAAAAAAGATGGAAGAGAGAATCTCAGGAGAAAAAGTATAAGAATGATATAAGAATTAATACATCAGTCAAAGAAAATGTCCAATCAAAAAGTTTGTAATATAAAATATCCAGGAAAGTTGGTACACTATCACAAGACCAAACCTAAGAATAAGAAGATTAGACAAAGGAGATGATTCCCAGATTAAAATACCAGAAAAATCTCTTCAATAAAATCATAGAAGTAAATTTTCCCAACCTAAAGAAACAGTTGGCTATAAATGTACAAGAAACTTACAAGACACCAAATAGATTGCACCGGAAAAGAAAATCTTCCTGACACACAATAATCAAAACACTAAAGATACAGAACAAAGAAATAATATTAAGGGGTGCAAGGGAAAAATGACCAGATATCATATAAAGGCAGACCTAGCAGAATTACACCTGACTTCTCTACAGAGTGTTGATGTTAGATTCTAAAAGCCAAAAGTTCCTACACAGATGTCTTGCAGACCCTATGAAAATACAGATGTTAGCCTATACTACTATACCCCGCATCTTGTAATCAACATAGATGGAGAAACCAAGATATTTGGTGGCAAGACCAAATTTAAGCAATATCTTTTCACTATCCTAGTCCTACAGAGGATATTATAAGAAAAACTCCAACACAAGTACAGTAACTAAACCCAACAAAACACAATAAATTAATAATTTCATAGCAAAACCAAAAGAAGAGAAATAGGCACACAAACACACACACATGTACACTAATACTACATCAAAATAAAGGGAACTAAAAACAATCATTGGTCATTTAATATCTCTCAACATTAATGGACTCAATTCACAAATAAAAAGACACAGGCTAACACTGAATGTGTAAACAGAATCCATAATTCTGCTGCATACAAGAAACATACCTCAGCCATAAAGGTAGACATTATCTCAGAGTAAAGGGCTTGGAAAGTTTTCCAAGCAAACAAACCCAAGAAACAAGCTGGAGTAGCCATTCTAATATCTAATAAAATAGACTTTTAACCAAAATTAATCAAAAGAGATGGGGAAGGACACTTCATATTCATCAAAGAAAACCCCTTCAAGATGATGTCCCAATTCTGAATATCTATGCCCTAAATGCAATGGCACACATTTGCAAGAGAAACATGACCAAAGCTTAAATCACACATGGAACTTCACACATTAATAGCGGGAAACTTCAACTCCCCACTTTCCCCAATAGACGGGTCATCATAACAAGAACTAAACAGAGAAATAATGAAAATAACAGAAGTGATGAACCAAATGGACTTAACAGATTCCTACAGAATATTTAACCACAACACAAATATATATCTTCTCTCATCTCCTCACAGGACATTCTGCAAAACTGAACATAGCAAGATTCAACAGATAAACAAAATACTCCTGGATAGCTAAAACTATCCTACACAATAAAGAACTCCTGGTTGAATCACCATCCCTGATTTGAAGCTCTACTATAGTGCAATAGTAACAAAAGCTGCATAGTATTGGTGTAGAAACAGACAGGTTGATCAATGGAATCTAATCCAAGTTCCAGAAATAAATCTACATGCGTAAGGAGATTTGATTTTTGACAAAGAATTCAAAACGACACAATGGAAAAAAATAAAGCACCTTCAACAAATAGTGGTCATCTAACTGTGATCTGCATGTAGAAGGATGCAAATTGATGACCTATATCTATCACCATGCACAAAACTCATGTGCAAGTGGATCAAACATAAACCTCAACATAAAACTGGACACACTAAATCCAATAGAACAGAAATTTATGAATAGCCTTGAACTTGGTGGAAAGTTCTTTCTACAGGAAAGAACTTCCTGAATAGGACATCAATGACTCAGGCACTAAGACTAAGAATAAGTGGGACCTCAGGAAACTGAGAAGCTACTGCAATGCAAAGGACACTGACAATAGAACAAAATAGCAGCCTACAGGCTGAGGAAAGACTACTAACCCTTCAGTTCACAGAAGGTTAATATCCAAAATATTTTTTAAAAAATCAGATATCAACAAACCAAATAAACCAATTAAAAATGGGATGTAGAGCTTAATGGAGAATTCTCATAATAATCTCTAATGGCAGAGAAGGACTTAAAGAAATGTTCGATGTCCTTAGTCATCAGGGAAATGCAAATTAAAATGACCCTGAGATTCAATCTTATACCCATCAGAAGACTAACATCAAAAACTCAAGCAACAGAACATGCTGATGAGGATGTGGAGCAAGAGGAACACTCCTCCACTGCTGGTGGGAGTGCAAATGTGTACAACCACTCTGAAAATCAATCTGGCGGCAGTTTCTCAGAACACTGGGAATAGTTGTACCTGAAGACTCAACATTACTGCTCCTGGGCATATATACAAAAGCTGTTCCACCATACCATAAGGACATGTGCTCCACTATGTTTATAGCAGTTTTATTTATAATAGCCAATTCAGAAACTGGAAACAATCCAGATGCTCCTCAACTGAAGAATGTATATAGAAAATGTGGTTCATGTACAAAATGGAATACTATTCAGCTATTAAAAACAGGACATCCTGAATTTTGCAGTCAAAGGGAAAGAAGTAGAAAATATAATCCCGATTAGAGTAACCAAGACCCAAATGGACATGCATATTATATACTCACTTATAAGTGAATATTAACCATAAAGTACAGGATACCAATGCTACACTCCACAGACCCAAAGCAGCTAAACAAGAAGAAAGGCTCAAGCAAGGATGTTTGAATTTCACTTAGAAGGGGGGAATAAAATAGTCATAGGAGCCAGATAGAGGGAAGGAACTAGATGGTAGAGGGAATGTGGAGGGGAATGGGAGTCTCAGGATTAGGTGTAGGGAGAGACAAGAGAGGGGGCCAGAAGGCCAGGAAAATGAATAGAAACAGCCAGTGGAGGGGATAGGATCTCTACAGGAAGACCAACAGAGTCATCTAAATGGAACCATGGTGGCTCTCAGAGACTGAACCACTAACCAAATAGCATACAAAGGCTATACCTAGGCCTCCCACACCTCTGTAACAGATATGCAACTTAGTCTTCATGTGGGTCCCCAAGAACTGGAGTGGGGCCAGTTCCTAAAGCTGTTCCCTGTCTGTGGATTCAGTTCTCCTAACTGGGCTGCCTTGTCTGGTGTCTGATCTCAGTAGGAGAGGGCAGGCATTACCCTGCAGAGACTTGATATACCATGGTAGGGGGGATAACAAGAGGGGGAACTCCAACCTCTTAAAGGAGAAGGGGAGGAGGGAAGAGAAGGGGAGGGGCATTGATCAGATGTAAAGTGAATAAATGAATAAATTAATGAAACATAATTATAGTGTCATTGGGAGGTATAGGATCTTTTCAATATTTTCTCTGAACCATAATCATTTTTTCTTACATTGTTTTCTTAATGTTTTTTTTTAATTTTTTATACATCACCCAGTTGAGATCTTCTATATCTGTTAGGTTCATTTCAAGGGACCTTTATTGTTTAGAGATTGTAAATGTGCTAACTTTGTCACTGAAATTGTCTCACATTTCTATCTCAAAGTATGTTATTCATTTATTACATAGATATTGTGAATGGCAACATTGCTAAGTTTTCTTACTTTGAATAATTGGTAGGTTCTCTTAAATGCCTGTGTCTATGAACCTCACAGACATCTGACATAATTCCCAAGTCAGCAGCGTCAATATTACCTGAGAACTACAAAACAAAACAAAAATTTCTGAAAGGTCTCTTATAAACCTAAGACTAAATTTGAGAGTGAGCAAGTAAGTTGATTACTCTTGTGGGAATTTGCTATTGCTCTAAGACTTAGGCTGCCTCTCCTTGGGTTCACAAGATGCCAAGACATCCATTTTTCATTTCCAACAGGAATAAATGAGGCCAAGACTTGTTTTACATTCATGAAAGGGCTTTATGTTGTATATTTTTTAAAATATACTTTTAGCTATCCCAAAACATAGCAGTATATCACTGTGCTTTTATTTTATTTTCTAAGTAACTTTAGTGTTCTT
Source organism: Grammomys surdaster (assembly GCF_004785775.1). NCBI lineage: Eukaryota > Metazoa > Chordata > Mammalia > Rodentia > Muridae > Grammomys > Grammomys surdaster. Next base: position 5,627,138 of record NW_021604604.1, read on the forward strand.
ACTTTCTACTTGTATATCTTATTTGATTTATATGTCTGTTCAAGCAGTTTGCTTACTTTAATTGCGTTGTTCATCTTATGTTATAAACACTTTTGACATATTCTGGATACTAATAAGTTAAAAATGTTTTGCACAGATTTTAATTTTTTAGTTGTTAACGAACACTGAGTTCTTTTAATCATTTTTTAGCATTTTTAAAATATGAAATTTTCTCCTTTAACTACTACTATGGTTGATTCTATAGAAAAATATAATTTTAAAAAATTACCTTAAAATCCAAGAGTTTTAATTGACTTTGCAATTTTAACACTTTATGAACAACGTGATCACCCAATTGTTTACAACTGCATTGATAGTTAATGTTCATTTATTGTTATCTTTCTGTACCTGTCTGTTTGATGACCCTGCTCACACTGCTCCACACTGCCCCATGTCTGGCCATCAGGCAACCCTGGGCCAATCTGCCCCACGTTTGGGGGCCAGGTGCTCCAGTCCGCGGCGGTCAGTCAACAGGGTCTAGCAAGAGAGAGAGTAGAGATGGAGGGGCAAGAGACGTGAAGAATGGAAACAAGACAGAGTCTGATCAAGTCCCATTTATTGAAAGGAAATCCTGGGTACATATAAGCACAAGTAGGGGAATGCAGCTGAAGACACTTTACCACATGTGCCTTTCAGCTGGGGCACTAAGCAACAAAACAAGATATGTGAGAAAAACAAGATGTTTATCAGAGTGTGCTCAGCTGTTTTAGGCTGTTGAAAACAAGTCTCTTGTCAGGGTATATGGCCCGAGATGGCTAAAAAGATGATAGACACTTTCTGTTAGGCCTTGGCTCCCAACAGTTTGCATTTTTAATACCATGTTATTCCAGATAAATTGAATTCTTTATTTTTGTAATTATTTTCTGAAATAAGAGTTGCTACCTTACATACAGTCAAACATAAGGGCATATGTTCATGTCTCTTTTATTATTATTACCATCATTACTTTTATAATTCTACCAAAATACCTATGAATTTATCTTTACTTATTTTATATATTGATACTTAATCTCCCTGCTCCTGTTTCTGTCTTCCCAAAACCTAAAAGAAGGTACTTTAGAGTACTTAGAGAATACTTTTGTTCTGTTCTGTTTTGTGGTCACATATCTGAAAATCTCTACTTGACACTTATATTTAATTTTGAACTTCATAGGAAGTAAGATTCTAAGTCATAAGCCATTCTATATTCATTTTAAAGGCAATTTTCCATTATGTTTTTTTTTTGCTTTGCCTAAATTGTTGCTGAAAAACAAGTGATTCCATTCTAGTTTCTTTGATACAGGACCTAATCACTGTTCTTTTATCGCCTCTTCTTATCCCTCCTAAATCTCAGAAATACCACAGTGACAGTTTTAATATCTCAGTCAATTTGTTAGATAAAATATACTTCCTTGTTACTTCTTCAAGCCATGGGGAATGTGCCAGTCAGGAGTTGCTTACTGGATTCCATTCACACACCAAGCAAGAAAATCTGCAAACACACTAGTGTCTTCACCAAGTGAAGAAATCCACACGGTTAAATTAGATCCATTTGTCAAGTCAATAACATCATGCTTCCATTTACTTCATTTATCAAACGAGACAGCTCTTGCCTATGTGTGATTTCACTTCTCGTACTCATTGAATTTATGCCAAAGAGACAAGTGGATGGTTTGGGGTAAAAGCCAGAAAAATAGTACATGTGACTGGTATCTGTTATAATATGTCAAAATATGAATTTTGCCGACTGAAAATGAATAAATGAAAGATTAAAAACTGATGTCTTAAAGGAATACACATTGGCTTTGCATTATCCCATGAATGGAAGTGTATTCTGAAGTTTATAGAACTATATGGATGGAGAAGTCATAGTCACACGACTAATTAATATTAAGTAGAATAAAGGTACTAACATGTGAATAAAATTGATCAAATAAAGATTTTAAGCACAAATCACAATGCCCAAATAAGCTAGAAATAGGAAATCCAGTACCTTCCCCAGAGGCACCTATGGCTGATACCCCATCATCCTCCATCCTTATCATATTTATCCTGTCTGCTTTGCATTCTGGGCTCCACATTTAAGAGGGAGAATTAGGGCATTCCTGGTAAGATATTAACCACCTTAACCACCTTTTCTCTCCAGGTTCTGCTTGGTTGTGTCCAACAAGAAGCACTGGCAGAAGGCAAGGTGTCAGGAGGTGCCAAAGAGATAGGTTCTGTTATTCTTCACTCTCCTCATCTTACTGCGGCTTGCTTCTGGCCGATGATGGTGACAGTCCTCTATAATCCAGCCCCTGGTTTCTCTCACACAGCCACAGACTCTCTAGATTTGTGTAAGTCTTTCCCCCAGAGACTTTAATAGCCTTTTGCTCTTCATACACTGCGTACCTCACTATTTCTCTCACAGTTATATGGCTCTCTTGTATAATTCCATTCACTAAGGTCTACGGAGTGGCTAACTCTGGACCATACTCTGACCCCAGGTTCTATCTCATCTGATGTACACCTTTACCATGAAGAGCCACCTAAGCACAAGCTCTAGGCTATCATGTCTTAAAATGCATCTCTATTCATTGTTCTTTGTATCTTATAGCTGTCAATTCAAACATTCTTAAATTTTTCACTTCCCTGCAGACCCTTACTTTGTGGCTAAATAGCTCTTTAATGTCTAAAATCTATGCCTAGCACTTCAAAAGTTATTATTATGTCTTAAAATTATTTAGCAATTTAAAATTTTACTTTTGTTAACCACCGCTGAATTACACTGAAAGCTTTTTGAGAGCAGATATTCCATCTTGTTTATATTTTTTTCTACCATGGAAGAGCTCACTGAAGCAGACAGATGAGTGGGGGAGACTCCAAGCACTGAAGCAAACCAGTAGTTAGACTATGAATTGAAGTAGTTGGATGTAGAAAGAAAATCAGATCCAGTGAATATAAATCGGGGGGGGGGAAGGGATGGCGGCATATTCACGTGAATAATTTAGTAGATTGGAAGCCACAGACTTAAATTAGATGTGCAGGGAGTATAATGGATGAGAACCAAAAAGAAGTTAAAAACATCTTTCAGGGGGTGGATGGGAGCCTGAAATTGGGGCTGAGGAGACAGAGAATGAGCATGAGTACCAATGTGGCTCTTAGTTAGCTTTTAGGTGATAAACTATGGGCTGTGCTATTTAAGGGAAATAGTTGGCCATAAGTTACTTGATAGTAAAGCTCAGAAAACCAATGAATCAGAAACACAGAAGAGAAGAGTATCACGAGATGGCACCATTTTTCCAGAGCACTAAGAGATGAGTGAGGGTTGGAATGTTTGGAATGATGGGCACAGTTAGTGGCATTTCTTCCTGGAATTAAAATAAATGATGACTCAAGACCAGGCATTAGTACACA
>NW_021604604.1:5630951-5670317 GCF_004785775.1 Grammomys surdaster
ATACAAAGATGTCCCTCCAGGTCTCCTTCTTAATGGATCCACCATTTTTCAACAGTCTCTTTTGGAGCTCAAAGTAGATTCATATTACAGCAAATCCCAATTACTTAGTCTGACATAGTCCATCTCCCATCTGGTGGTTTCTCTTAGTTGGTGAGTCTTACGGTGGACATTTCCTCAAAGACATATGCTATAGATATTTGATTTGTTTTTGCAGAATCCACATACAGGCACATGTGTGACAGATGAATAACATGAAAAACAAGCATAAACTTGTATTTATATGAAGATAACATAGACTAATATCTAGTCCCATTTTAGTAGGCAATAAATTTAAAAATCCCAGATTAAATACTTAAACTTATAAATATTAAAATTATTCTTTTAATAATATTTTAGTACAATATTTTTAATCTGGATATCTGAGAACATCATTTCTGTGCTTAGTTTCTTCTTCTTAAATTTACCCATCTGTTGTATTTGTTGTACAAAGGGGAAAATATTCTGGGGTATTTGAACTTTGGTACTTTAAAGTCATTATGCTGAATTGGTTTTCAACAATAACAGCTACAAAATCTGCGTTGTTTCTCACTGGAAGGCCCGTTTTGAACACCTCTTGACTGCTGTGGTGCCCAGATGGTGCTAAAGTGAGACACCAAGTCGTTGGTGCTGGGTCTCCAAACATCTTCTATGTGCTGCCATGTGTGCCGTTGGCATGGCCAGACAGAGACAGAACTGGCACCCATTGCCAGTGTTTGAAGACTCTGCATCACATTTCATCAGTGGGAGACAAACAGAACAAACCAGCCAGTGGGATTTGTTAAATGTCAGCATTTGGAAAGAGCAACAAACATATTCCAATGAGACTTCTGAAGCTTTTCATGTAGCAGTAGATAGATGCACCAGAAACAGCTTTCTTTAATTTTAAATGTTAACCTATTTATTTATTGTTTGTTTATGTATTTATTTTGCTGGAGGACAGAAGATTTCATGCTCAGAACACCAAGATGCACTCCTGGCCCCAGAAAGACCCCTTAACTAGATGGAAGAACACTGAATTTCAGCTTCCATTCTGTTTGGTAGTGGTGTCTGAGCGTATGTTTCTCTAAGCTTTGTATATTCAAAAATGAGGAAACAGGGAGACAGTGAGAGCTCAGGAGGCTGTATTTCTGACCAGATGGGTGCTCTTAAGAACAGGCTTGGGAAAGCTTGTATCCTTTGCCTCCCCTGTCATTTATCTATGTGGAGAAAGACCATTCCTCTTCTCAAGAGGGCACAACAAGGCAGCATCAAGTCAGGGTCCAACCACACACTGAACCTACGTGATTTTTATCTTGTTTTTTGATTATCTTACCTGCAAGAAGTAAAGTATAAGTTATCTAATGTGAGAGTAATAGAAACAAGTTAAAACAGTGTGCCAAAATGCCAAACCTTTGAAGGAAAAAATGAGTAAAATTATATTCTTGCTAACTGCCTAAAGTCTTAGAGCTTTGTATATAATTGTGAGAGGCAGTAGCTACTGTATATTATTACTTGTAATGGCCCATTCTGCCCCACATTTGGGGACCACTCTGTCCCGGCCAATTCGGGTCAGTCAACAGGGTCTAGCAAGAGAGAGAGTGGGGATGGAAGGGGAAGAGACACGAAGGATGAAGACAAGACAGTCTGTTCAAGTCCCGTTTATTGAAAGGAAATCATGGGTATATATAAGCATAAGCAGGGGAATGCCGCTGAAGACACTTTACCACGTTCACCTTGCAGCTGGGGGCATTAAACACGATATGTGAGAAAAACAAGATGTTTTTCAGAGTGTGCTCAGCTGTTGTGGGCTGTTGAAAACAAGTCTGTTGTCAGGGTATATGGCCTGAGATGGCTGCAAGGATGATAGCCGCTTTTTGCTAGGAGTTGGCTCCCAACAATTACTGCTATGACATAAATAAAATCCATAGAAAAATAACTTTAGAACACCAATGTTAGCCAGGTTTGGTGGCACACACCTATAACTTTGGCATACAGGAGACTACAATTGGTGGATCATTGGTTAAAGAGCTGCTTGGGCCACATACAAAGGCCTTGTCTCAAAAATAATAAAAATTAAAACAATTGATCTTAGTATAAATCTTTAGGCAAGGTTCTACGAGTTCCTCAGGTGGAAGGAGTATGATGGATGGGGTATGGGTTATAGGGAAACAAATTTTAATACTGAGGATGAAAACCTGAAGTCCCATATTCATATGTATTCTTAGATTCCCTCAGTTTCTAGCTGTATGACATCAGTATGTATGAAATGTGGGTGAACCATAATATTTACATCTTGGAATTGTTGTTATTATTGAGAATGGCCTGTAAGCAGCCTGGAGGTATATGTAGAAAACACTCATATTATTGCTAACTTATTTTGAGGCTCCTCAGTGAGATGTAACATGAAAATCGATATGGTGCAGGTATTGGAATTTTTTGACATATTTTGGAATGTTATCTTTTGATTTATGAGGTTATAAGAATTATGATAGAAATACACATCGTCACATAATCTCTTTCAAATTCCTTTAAAAAATACTTCAGTGAACCTTGGGTGAAATATTCCAATGTAGAGGGAGTAGAGAAACATAGCTATCTTTGGACACTTATTGTGCAAGGAAGAGGAGAGGTTGGTGGATGGAGTGATGGGTTCCGTGGTCAAAGAGAGTTTGCTAACTCCATGTTAAACATATTTTAAAGACTTTCACAAAATAAATATATTTGATACTTATGATATTCTGGGCATGTTGTCTACATGTATAAATATTAACATTATAATGCAATTAAACAGAAGATATCATTCTCCTTATTTGCCAGGTAGAAAACAGAGAGGTTAGATAAATATCAATGGGTCTCACCATTAAGGATTCTCTGGCTTCTACCCTCTATTTAGCCTCAATATGTATTGTAGACTACTTCAAACTTGCAGAGCACACTGGCTCCTTGACCAGCAGTTTCTTCCTGTTATTTAACCATAGAATCCACTTAAAAAAAGCATTAATTTGTTGGCAAGAGAACAAGAGCATTTGGAGGTCAGAGAAAAACTTTGAGGTTTTGTTTTTCTCCTATCACATCTGTCCTGGGGGTGGATCTCAGGTAGTCTTGTTTGGTGGCAAGCACGTTTAAATGCTGGGCCAGCCTCCTGGTCCAGATAATCCACATATTTACAAAGTTCCCTAAAACCAGTCTTAGACTGGTTGGTAGTGAGTGTACAAGCAAAGCATCATCCTGCAAATGATTGACTGTGAATTTGATGAATTAAACCCATGATAGGCTGTGGCTGTGTAGCTAATCCCCACTGCTGGATTTTCCTGTCTATGAGACATAGTTATTTATGTTATCTGCCAGGATGAAATAAACTTGGTGCCAGGATCATAAACAACAATCTCAAATTAGATCACAAATCACTTCTCAAAGAGCCAGGCCACCCTTGAGTTGAAGGTGTTTGTATGAATATCCAGTTCAGAGGATATTGCCTCTGGAGACTCTACCCTGAGTCAGGCCCCACCAAACTACCTCAGCTTCTTTCCTACTCAACCCTTTCAATTCCAGTTGTTCTACAGGCTCTGTTTGTTGGCAAAGAGACCATTACCCAAGAGAGTTACAACCCAAACCACAGAAGAGTAGCTCAGAGGTCATAAGTAAGCATGCTACAGTCCCTCAATTCTTCAGAAAGTTAAAGAACAAGGCACATCTTGTAGAAATGGAATGAGATGCTCTCTTAAAGTTGTCTTGGTGACAATAGAACACAAGGCATTTATCCAGAGTTTGTGGTTGATTTAAGGTTAGTGAGCCTGAGAACAGAAAAATGAAAAATGAGTCAATAGTTTAAATTTCTTATTCCTTAAGCCTAAGCAACAACAAGCTGACCCTTTCGTAGCAGCAAGTCAAATGTTTTCATAACTAATACATATTTTGAGTCTGCTTCATTCAAATATGGTTGTCCATGTTGGGTAATAAATAAATTTCAGAGTATTCTCAAGCACATAGAGTAAACACAGTCTTGCTATGTACTACTTATTTTTTTAAAAAAACTAAAAATTGTGAGAATTTTATGTCTGTTTGCTTTGATGCATTTTGAATTGCAGTTTTATTTATTTATTTTGTGTGTATTGCAGAGGTCATGCTACAGAGCATGTGTGGAGCTCAGAAGGTGACCTGTAAGAGTGACTTTTTATACCAAATTGGCTCTGGGGATTAGACTCAGGATTTATCAGGATTAGTGAAGGCCCTTTACTTTCTAGCTCTGGATTGAGTTTGCATTTCATCTATGTATTTATGTATTTGTGTGTTTATTTATAGATAGTGATAGTTTTAATATGTTTGGATTGAATTTGAATTTTTAATCTACAATCTTTGTGGCTTCTTGATCATCTTATACAGGACTTCTATGAGACAATAGGAAGAGCAGGGTTGGGTGTGTGTGGCTCAGCAGAACATTTGTTGGTGACATATGAGGGGCTTAGTTTGAATCCCAAAACCCTGAAAATAAAGCAAGAGAACAAACAGTACCAATGACAAAATAACAGGAAACAAAAACAAAATAAAAAGCCAAGTCCAAGCTCCACAAACCTTGAACAATCAATGAAATAAATCAAAGTATCATAGATTGTGGACTTCCTTTTAGTATGATCTTTCTTTTAAAATGCCAATATACTCATAATTTTTCCAAGGATACAAAGAGGAAATTTTCTAGAAAAGTATGTAACTATACGAAATTATTTTATTATGGGAGAAGACTTGTATAGAACCCAGTGCTTCATCATTTGATGTCCCTTTTTGAGTTTATACTTTTATGTAGTTAAAAGCAGCCTCATTCTTTCTTTTCCTTGGAAATCTGTGATCATGAAGTGAGGAGTTTTCCCATCAGTATCTCATCAGAAGATGTTGACACCAAGTTGACTTGTATATTTTATGATTTCATCTTCTCTTTGTGTTTCCTTCCTAACCTTTATCCTGCCTCTTCTTCCTTAAAGCATGTAGAAGTAGATTCTGCTCTTTGATCTTCTGCTGATGTCATGGATGTGGAGTAGAAAGTTAAGTTTAGGAAATAACATCCTTCCTTTCCAACTTCCATCTTCCAGAAGGTGAAGTGCTTTGAGGATTTTTAGATGATTTTCACAGACAGATAAAAAAGACAGGATTCCTGAGTACAGACAGCCAAAGAATCTTGGCCACAAACACTAGGAAAGCTGCTCACAATCTATAAAGAGATTTTCTTGGCTGGTAGATGGGAGGAGAGTGGGAGATTTAGAATTTGCCAGCATCTAGCAGATCTGAGTAAATGGCCTTCTGAGTAGGTTACACAGAGGAAAAGGCTGATCATCCCCAGTGTACCAGTCCTGGCTACAGACAGCCTAGCAAAATGCAACTTAACTCAGAGATGTCAAGAAAAAATATCATAGGGAAGGAATAAGTTGAGTTCTTGTGTCTTGTGTGAACATAAGTTGCTTCACTTAATGGGTCGTGTCTTCTGTAGCAGCTTTGAACATAACTGTTGTCCAAAGAATACACTAAACATTCTTCCACAGAGGGCCACTTAAAGACATATGCTATTAATTATATGTTATTCAGTGAAAGCTAAATAGTTCATTGATCTGTCTGTCTATCCATCCAGTCATCCATCTTTTTTTTTTAAATTCAACAAATGTTAATTGTTATCAGCTACCATTGGACACATTTGCAGGACCTAGAATAGGTTAAAATGTCCCTATTACGCTTCCCATATTGATTATAGAGGTTTGAAAAGAATCTCCCTCTATGAGAAGTTCTAGCTGCATCTTACCATACGAAGCACTATTTACTAGGTAGATAATAGCAATTTAACAGTGTTGGGGTAAAAGTGAATTGGAACTGTGGGCTTATGGATCAGTAGATATTCATAAACTAAACCTCAAATATGAAGGTATTTTTGGCCACTGCATATAAAAACATTGAGAAAAAATACTCAGGAAACTATCTGATCCTAAAATGCAAACAACTAGGCCAAGTTTGTATTTGAAGACTTTAAAGTTAAATTTAGGAGTTGTGTTGGTTAATATTGACATTCAATTTGATTGGATATTATTTGAAGTGGGAAGATTCAAGCTGGAAAATTAACCTACCCTGTTGCTGCTTCCCTCACCAATATTAAGTTGCAGTTTAAGGGTTCCAACATAGACTGAAGATGACTCTACAGGAATCCTATAGTCTTTTAGCACTAGACCTACAATACTGAGACATCCAACATCATGGGATGATCACCTACTGTGTTCTAGGCCTTTCTTGTGTGAGATGGTCATTAATAGACTACCCATCCTTCACTGTGAAACTCAACCTAATGAATCCCTTTTTCTTTTGGCATATGCTCATTACATTGGTTCAGTTCTCTGAGAACCCCAACTAATGCAGGTATCCCCTTTGTATAGTATGTTACCTAGCATTTTGACTGAGTTATATTCCCACTTATGGGATGATTTTTAAAATGTTCTGTACTGTGTCTTTGACAACATCATAAATTATTTTGTCAGAATTGTATTGCCGGTTTTAAGCTGCACTTTGATTGTTATTGATTTTGAACTCTTCATTAGCTCTGAAACAGTTGGGTTACTAAATTCCTGAGTTGCGTTGTTCTCTGGGTTTTCTCACTGCCTTTAGCTCATCCTCTTCATGTCAGTCTCCAAGTTTTTATCCTTCAACCACATATTTTCTCCATCTATGTCTGCTTGGATGATCTCACTGGGTCCCATGACTTTTAATGCCATTTTTATGTCAAAAACTCCTAAATTTATTTATCTAGTTCAAACATCTTTCCTGACTTCAGAGTCATAAATTCATTTTTCTATTAAAAAATGTCATTTCATTGTCTATTTTAAAAAACCACACATTTCAAACACAAATGTTATAAACAGAGCCTTGGGTGTTTCCTCCGCTCCATGTTTTGTCCATCCTACTTACTGGCAACTGCATTGCTTCAAATCTTGGGCTCTTGTGGCTTCCTGTAGGCTTGTCTTTAGTTAACTGAGTTGTTTCTTCTATCACATAGAGTCACAGTCTGCAACCTGACCAGTTCTCTCCTCTGTCACCCATTCACTTTCACAAAGCTTTATTTTAAATGATAACTTGAACCACTTTAGAGGCTCTTGATGGAGTTGGTTAGGGACTCATCTTTAATAGCTGAGTAAACAGTCCTTACTCACATCCCGTATGGGATTCACACTTGATACCACCATACACTCAGTTTAATAGCCCCACAGATCAGAATAGCCACTGTATTCTAGAGTTCATAAAAGTACATGCTTTCTTAGCCAGGAAGTCAGATAAGTTATCCCAGCTCTACTTGCTTTACATAAACTACCCACTACAAGTTTAGCCATATGTCTTACCCTGGGGTACACTCTACTCAGCTTTGCTTGTCATTCTTCTCCATTACAGAGACCCACTTAAGATGATTAGAGAAGATTGGGATTTTCAAGTCTGCCACACAACCTCCAGGGAGAGGAAAGACTGAATTGATCATCAATGACCAGTAATTTAATCAATCATGCTCGGTTGGCTCATCTGTATAAAACCCTCCATGATGGCTTGGGAGAGCTTCCAGCACTTGTAGAAGCATGGAAGCTCCTCTTCTCCCACCCACTGCCTTATGCACCTCTTCCATTCCTGAGTTATATCCTTCATAATTAACAAGTAACAATAAACAACCTGTTTTCCTCAGGTCTCTAAGCTGTCTTAGAAAGTTATTGGTTACTGATTCTGAGGAAGAAGTCTTGGGGGCCATCTCTAGTTTATAGGTGATTTGTTGGAAATAAACATAGTAAGACTAAGACTTCCCCCTATTATCTGATATGAGACAGTGTTGATTGTTTTTGCACAAAATGCTGTCTTAGGGTTAGGGGGACACATCACTTGGTAAAGTATTCATCTTGCAGGCATAGGGACTTTAGTTCCATGTGATCCACAGAGCAGTATTTGAAAAGCACTTGGGTAGACACTTGTAATCCTAGGTCTGGTAAGGCAAAGGCTACTAGATCTGTGGAGCTTGCTGGCCATCCAATCATCTTGGTGGGTTTCAGGTTAGTGAGGGACCCTGTCTAAAAACTAAAGATGGATGATGAACTAAATGAGGACATGACTTCTCCAAAGTATGTTTGAAGGGAAGTTTTAATTTTTTTATAGACACAGGGGAGAGAGAGTAGAGACAGAGGTATCTAAAGGAGTCTAGATCAAGGAGAAAAAGTAGTGGACTAACCATGGCCAGAGGAATGAACCAGGCCATGGAGAGACACAGGGGAACAAAAGAGGAGGACCATGAGAGAGGAGAAAGGGAGAGAGAGAACCAAGAACGAAAGGAGAGAGGGAGTGTGGATAAGCGCGTGGGTAAAATGGCAGGGTTATATAGATATGAGAAGCTCAGAAAGTAAGCCCATGAGTTGGAGAACTTAGTGTAGGAGGCTGGGTTAGAAGAGCTCAGAAGAGCCACCCATATACTGAGTGAGCCTGTGGCCAGCAGACACTTTTGTATGCTAATAGGAACCACAGTTAGCCATTTGTCCTGAGTTTCTGTTGGACTTGACAGATGGTACCTGTGTGATGACATTTGAGATCACATTTGGGCTTCCATATTCATGTTAATACACACACACATTTTTGTCTTTAAGTTAAATTTAAATTTGAAAATGGAATGATCATTCAGATAAATAGATTATAAACTAAGCTGCTGGATTGTAAGGGTCTCTTACAGTTCTTTTTCATATTCTTCTCGCAAATATCAATTTTCTCCACCTTTTGGGTCAGGGTCATGGTACTTTTTTCCTAAGCTGTAGAAGATCAAAATAGGGAACTTAAACCCTAAGGGCTGAACAATTAAGCAACAAAATGAACACTAAATATTTTAATCTTATGTTTGCCTTGGATGTAAGTTCCAATTTTTATCCTCATTTCAGAGAGAAACAAGCTAAGCTCTGAGAGGTCATTTGGGTGATATCACATAACTTGTCCCCCTTAATTGTTAACCAGGTATGTGTCAGATGCTGTGATTTCTATGGGCAGACGGAGGAAATTTGTCTCAGGGTACTGACCTGTAAACAGCAGAACAGATGCTGCTCCACTAGCTCTTTATATTTCAGGGTCCCTAGATGAATGTTTAGAAGAAGGGCAGAAGCAACCACCACCGAACTTCCTTCTGGTTTTATTGGGCACTGCATGCTTTCCTGCCCCTGAGCATCAGCTGCTGGCTCAGTTATTTGCTGTGACTTTGTGTTAAGGAAATCAGACTGACTGCAGCAATCTGTCTCAAGTAAATTAACTCTCATCTTGGTGTCTCCCTGAAGCTTTATATCAAAGCCAAAACAATAAAAAAGCCACATGGAGACCTTCCTCTCCTTCACACACACACTGTCAGAGTCCATCACATTATACTTAACTGTGAGGGGTCTCCTGGGATATCACAGCCCTGGCTGAAACTTTTCTCTCCCATCCAAGTGCTGCTGTTCTTTTGCCATGTTGCTGTTTAACTTGCTGGAAACTGGTCTTGTTCAAATAACATATATCTCCTTGAGATGACATCTAATTAAATTCCAAATGACATCATTTGATAACAAACTGGCTTGCTCATTTTATGTATTTATCTTGAGCATCCCAATTTCACTTTCTAGAAGGTTTCTCTGCTCCTTTGGTATGCCACTTCAAGGCATTCTGACGAAGATTTAAAACCTTCTAGAAGTAAACAGAATTTAAACTCCCGGGACATGTAGAATATTTTGTGAAGCCCATCCTCTAGGCTCACAGCCAAATGTCAGCAGGAGCACTGTGTTTCAGATTCGACCAAGTTCATAGCACAGCGAGTCCTCCTGGAAAAACAAAATACGTCTGAACTCCAATCACACAATGAAGTTCTGGAGGAAAGAATAGCCAATTCTATACCCCCCCAAATGTTTGTAAAGTTCATCATAAAAATGTCAGCACACTGTGCAGTAGAAGTTCAAAGGCTTCCAGTAAAGTTTGTTAGCAGCTATTGGAGGGATGTGCGTTAAGAGGGGTCAATTAACATTTATCCACAGATGTTGGCATTTCAAAACTGGATTTATTCTGAGAGGCCAAGTGTATCTGCTTGTTTTCAAAATGATAGCAACTCAGAGAAAATAAAAGGCTGGTAAATAGCTGGAAGATGGGGCTTCTAAAGAAAAATCTCAAAAGCTGCAAAGCTTATGGGATTCTCATTGTTTGTTTGTTTTGTTTTTTTCTTCCACATATTTTTAAAACTTACAAAACAATAAATATCTCACTTGGCAGAGGAGGTATGTAAATGTTGACTTTTTTTTATACCTCCACTGTCTGGATCAGGGTTATTAGCATCAGTTACAGCAGTAGTTTCCTACCTGCCTGGGAAGAGATCTTTTCTCATTCTATACCTACATCTTCTTATCTGCTTTCCTTGTAGCTATACCATACTCCAGTGTGGGCCAGTGCAGGTCTGTAGATCTGTTACATGTAATGGAGTCCTAAAAGAGTGTAATAATCTGATTATTTTCTCTTCTAAAGGCATCTGCATCTCCAAGGTGCAAGCCACTCTCCCTGGCTCTCGTCGTGAATGCACTTGAACTACAAGCCTGTGGTCTTTAAATACACAGCCAGGGTCAGAGATGCCAGCTGGCCTACTTTACTACTGACATCTTCATTGTTTCCATGATGATTAAATCAGGTGTTCATCAGAGTCCCTGGAGAGAGTTCTGCAAAACTTCCACATGCTTTCAAATTGTACAGAGGCAGTTAGAATTTACCCTTTGAAATCCTCTTGCTGTCTGAAATTTCAGGGACGTTGTCTTTAGTTTCTACAAGGCTAGATTACCCCAGGATCTGATGTCTTTCTACCCTTCACAGACTTGCTAAGCTTTGTAATAACCATAGAAACTCTTGATAGGGTACTGTTTCATAGACCATAGCTTAAAGTCTATTCTTTCCACTTAAATGTGGTTTTTTTTGTGTGTGTGTGCTTCTAATGATTGTAAGGAAATTGAGAGTGGTGGATTGATGATATTTTCTTGTCTCATCTTTGTGAATGAAAGTTACCTTCTTCCTCAAGAAGTGTTGTTAGAGTAGGTCACCCTGAAGGGTAATAAACATGGGCAGGTCTGGTCAAATTTTACACACACACACACAGACACAGACACACACACACACACACACACACACACATATATATATACAAAAGAAATACACTATTTGCTAGATGGGGTGGTTTGAGGGACAGGGCCATTTTGTAGGTGCTAAAAGGCTTAGATTTTATTGGGAAAAATGAGAACACGCAGCTGAAGCTTGAGAGCTCAGAAGCAACAGGAATTGAGTAGCAGTAGCCAGACTTAAACAATCATACCCAGAACAGCCAGCACCCCCACCACCACCCTATGAGATCTTGCATCATTGTTCCTGGGCTGCCCAACTACTCTGCTGCCTAAGGCATATTTAAAAATATAAAGAATGTATGTGTCTTTTATCCAGGACCATTAATGGCCTAAGGTGAGGAAGAAGCTCTGGGCTGGGATTTTTCATATTTTTATTAAAATCAGTGGCTCATAAACACTCATACTTAGACTCCAAAGAAAAGCCTGCCGTTTGTTCTGAGTCTGGAGCATTGGGTAACAGCCTTGCAGATCGTCCCAAGTGTCCAAGAACTTGAGAGTCTTCTACATGGCTGTGCCCACATCAGAAAGTCACTCAGCACTGGATTTACTAAGGACTTCCTGTCTTCTCTCCCATGCCTTCTTCTTTTCAAACAAGTACATTTCTTAGTACACAATAGCCAGTTAATAAAGTTTTGTTAAACTAAAGGACAAAATTCCAAACTGCTTGTTGGGAGACGGTGATTCTGAAACTGTGGTTTGGAATAAAGTATCCCAGAAGAGACCTGGGAATATGAGAAACAAGTCCGCAGTTAATTTAAAAGGCATCTTTGTCCTTAGCAGCTTTATTCTTTCACATATATGACTCAGGTTCATCCTCTACTGTATTTAATTAATAGCATACATTACTTGACTTTTAAAGCATTGGCTTAATGTTTCCCTGTTGTGAGTGAATGCGGCCTGATTTGCAGTAATAATTTTTCTCTTTTGTCATCATAAAGTCAAATCACACCCATTTAAAATTGAAGTTCTAAATTACTCCCTGATATCAACGTTTAATCAATACAATTCAAATAGTTTCACATCTTTAAAGAACTAAAAGTGAGTTTTATAGAATAGTTAGTTACTCAGGGAATGGCATAGCCTGGGCTTCCTGCCATTCAGGGTACCCTATGTGCTTCTTAGTACTGGTGTTAGGCCTAAGTGTATGCAGTTGATATTCTTTTTTTAATAATTAATTTATTTTTTCTCAAATCGTAATTCATTCACACAGGGGTTATAAACACAGAAAGGCAGGATGTGGGGAAGGGTTGACACTGGAGTGTGGGTGTTCGGGAGGAATACAGATACCTTTCAGAACCAGATATCGGCTGGGTGAAGGTTCAGGGGACTGGTCGCTGTGACTCTGCCTATGACTCACTTGTCCTTATCTAAGTTAGTATTGTCTGCCAAGGCTACCTATTTACAAGGTCTATGACTACTCGGGCTGGTAAATTTCCACAAAAACTGCCTGTTTACAATAGCTTATAGCCATCTGTTTCAATGTTTTTCCACAGAGACCCAAGACTTGGTGTTAGTATACATGTATGACAGGCCTATTGCTGATTTTAGGCCTATGGCTGATTTTAGGCCTTCAGTGTGTAATCAGGGCTGCCCCTGACATCTCCTCCCTTCTCTAAGTATAGAAGGGCTGTGGTGATTCTAATCTTGCGAAGGTGGGGATAGAGGCCTGACCTCCAGTAATTGAAGGGGACCTTGTAATGGCTCCGGTCCTCTGTCATTGTCCAGTGAGGCATGAGGGTCATACCCATCCCGATGTCTTTTTCCTGGAGAGGGGATACTTTTGACATCAACCGCTATGCAGTCAGGCTTGTCCTTCAGGGAACCCAGAGAGATATTTTTAACTTTTATTTATATTCCCTTGCAGTGCTTAGCCACGCAGCCTAAGCAAGAATTCAGATCACCAGTCAGAGGGGGTTCTGGGCGGCCCCTCTCTGCTTGGTCTAGGGGTGGAAATCCCCTCTTTTAGGTTGGGTGGAGATGGGTTTTGGGAACACCCTATATAAGGACCCTGTTACCCTTAAAGGGAATGGCCCAGACTCAGTTCCCTTACGGGGCCAAGGATTGATATGCCTGTTTGATACCACAGAAGGCACAGCTAATCGGCTACCAAAAAGATTAATGAAATAAATAGATACCCCCACAAAGCCAGGCCCAACCATAAATAAGATGAATAACAATTTACATCCAGGGAAGAGAAATCTTCCTGCGAATTCCCTTCTTTTTCCTTTCCAGGTAAAAATGAGTCACCCGTGATGTCTGCTGTTAGAAGTTCTAATCCAGATGCTGGCCTCCGAACTTATACTACTCAGACCTTTGAAGGGCCACTGACAAGAACATCAAACAGCTAGAGACTGACATCACTAATCTGAAGAAATCTCTCATTTCACTGTCTGAAGAGACCTCTTAAAATCGCAAAGATCCTTATTGGACTTGATTTACTCTATTACAATAGAAAAGGCTGTGTACCACTCTTGACTGTGTACAGCTCTTAAAGAAGAATGTTGCCTTTACATAGACAAGACAGGGAGGGTTAAAGAGAGCATGAAATAGGTTAGTGAAGGCCCTGAGAAAAATTAAGAGAGAGAAAGAGACAGATGAATGCTGGTACAATAATTGGTTTTCAGCCTCTCCAAGGCTGTCAACCCTACTTCCTCCCATCTTGGGACCATTATTTGGGTTCTTTTGCTTATTTCTGCTGGTCCCTGGGCCTCAAGTAGGCTGACTAACTCTGAAACAACAGATAAATAATTTGGTAGCAAAACCTATTCAGATACATTATCATAAGTTAGCTATGGAGGACCATGAGAATCAAGATGAGGCTGTTACTTTATGCAGTTGATATTCTTAAAAGGACAATTCAAACAGGTGCACTGGGAAACAGAAAGGACAGTTGGGTGCTGTGTTGCAATTTCCTTTGAATTGAAACATGGCATCCTGGCGGGAGGCACCTTAAAATGAAGGTAGAAGTAGCAACTATCAGGTGCCATGCAGTATGTGAACCTTACATGTTTCATAGCCTCCTCCCCATGCTCAAGGTTTATAAGCAGTAACAGATGAAGAAGAGACGACTCTAGACCCAGAAGAGCTAGAGAGCTGCAAGGATGAAGCTCTTCCTATCTGCCATCTATGCAGGCTTACGCTTTTCCCTTTTCTGAGTCACCCATGCACCTGTAAGGAACTCCGTATCTTAGATAGCATTACTGTTGGGGATGGGCCTGGTGCTGTTTGTATTTTGATGTTAATTCTGCTGTCCTAGGAAGGGCTGCAGATGAGGAATGAGTCACATACTCAGGTGACTTTTCGTAAACCATTCCCTAATGAATAAAAGAGCTACACTTGGCGAGGAGGCGGGACTTCCGGGTTGGACAGAGACAGAGAAAGCAGGAGAGAGACAAGTTCTTTTTGAATGGGATAGCGATAGGGCAAGACGAAGCTACTAGTGTCTCCCAGCTAATCCTCACCAGTGGATTTAGATTTAATATGGCTTACAAGATTAGCATTCTAGCTGTTGCACCCGGAGATTGAGTTACCATTGTTTCTGAACTAAGTTTGTGTGGTGTTTCTTTTCACGTAGCTGCTCGATTGGGTTCCAGAGAGAAAGGTATGGTGTGGAAAAGCTTGGGTTTGCCTGATGTGCACCACAAAGCCTGTGGGAGTTTTGAAGCATGGGGCTGGCGTGGAAGCGACCTGCCAGTGGGAACTTAGCGAGCTGGGTGGTGAGGTTTTGGGAGCTTCAAGGCAACGAGTCTGCCAAGATGAGAACACCCCGCTGGTGCCATGGGGCCCGCCTGTGCCTGGCTTAGCTAGGGAACTTGCTGTTCTTCTATATTTCCCACAACACATTACATGTCAACTTAATACAATCTAGAATCACCTGGGGGTGGAGTACAGCGTCTCAACTGTCTTTATCCTATAGGTCTATGGGCATGTCTGATGAGGAATTATACTGATTACCCATTGATGAGGAAGTCAAACCCACTGTGGGTGGCACTGGCCCAAGTCAGGTTATACTGAGCTGTAGAAGCAAGCAGGCTAAGCAGGAAGGAAGGAGGGCGCAAGGCAGCAATCTATGGCTTCTGCTATTGGATGCCTTGAGTTTCTCCCATGAATTCTCTCAGATACAGATTAGTACCTGGATGTTTCAGTCAAATAAATCAATTCTTCCCTTTTTTGTTTTTAGCTGGTGTTTTATCACAGCGACAGAAAAAGAACTAATATGTGTTAGTTACTTTTCTATATTTATATGTACTTAACTCAATAACCTTGTTGGTTTGCTAAGATAGACCAGCTTGTTGACAGCTATTCAAATTTCCTCAGGAGAAGCCATCCAATATTGAGATTTAAAACATCTTATTTCATATAAGTTGCCTGTGGCACACAGCCAACATTTTCCTCCGAGGAAGAGGGACAATTATTTCTAGTTTAGAAGGAAAAAGTTAAAAGAGCAAGAATGCCTTCTGGAATTCACTTTGAAAATCAGCAGCCTTAAAAGAACAAGACACTGAGAGAGGTAAGGGCTACTTTTAGATATTTAGGCACATTCCAGCTTTAGGATTCAAAATGGCTCCTAAAACAACACCTGTTTGTGTCAAGATAATTCAATTATCGCTCAGACACCCTCTGAGAAAGAGATGGGGTCCTTCTCCAGTTGCAAGCTATGATATAATCTACCTTGCACACATAATCTACTTCACACACACTTCATCCTTTAAAATGTTTTTAGTTATTTTATGTGTACTATATCAGTGAGCAAGTGTCACTGCATGCACATGGAGGTCAGAGGACTACTTAAGGGAATAAGTTCTAACCTTCCAGCATATGACTCTGGGATTTAACTCAGGTCTTCAGGTTTGGGGGCAAGTACACTTACCTGCTCAGGAATCACACATAAGCCTGACCTGGTGTCCAGTCCCTACAGTAGGACAGGTTTAAGAGCAAAAGGTTGTCTAGCATAACATTAGCTGGTTGCTCTGTACTCTGTCTCCCAACAGTTTCTTTCACAATAGACAAAATAAAAAATAAAAGAAAGGTGAAAGAAATATGTTGAATGATAAGGGTTAGAGTATTTAAGAAACTAAAACAAAATGTTCATTTATTGTTTTTAATATGCAGCCAAACATGACAGCAATGTTACACAAATAGCTTCCTTCTTCCCTTCTAAAGTTCAAGATTGGTTGACTCCAACTTAAAATTAGAATAACATGATTTATTTCTGAAAATAGCAATCAATAGCAAGAATGTGTGTAACATTTGGTCACTACCAGCTTCCAGTACTTAGAAGTTATATTGTATATATACCAGTTAGTATACTGGATTTATTATGCAATTACTAGTTATGAAAGGATTTCTCTCCATGTTGTTTGTAGAACAAGAATGGTAGAAAAACTTGATATAAGAAAATATGTTAAAAATTAAAGAATTATCCTAATTATTTGGATTTCCAGGTAAAAGAAAGCCAGTGGACCATAAGAACATACATTAACACTTAGATAAGTTATCTTCATCTAAAAAATAGGAAACTTGTGGTGCTAGTTTGCATTTGGATTATGTGGAATTTGAATCAAGGACTTCAATTGGGCTCATACACCTTTTGCTCTCAGATACCATCAGCATTTGCAGGCTCAGGTAAGTCCATTGTGACCTCATTGAGACATATGGGCAAACTATTATAGCACAGTAGGAACAGCCTCAGAATGCTTCTAGGACATGGCAGAAGAAAAAGGAGTAGTGTCCAGAGACTGGGAGAAATTTGGAATGCTGTTTTTCAAGCCTTGCATTAAGAAAAGTTTGCAAAACCCATGTTCACTTGAAAGACGCACATTTGGTTGGCCACATAAAGCTATCATAATGGTAAGACTCATCCCGGCAATGGGCTCTGCTCACTCACAGTGTTTCCTTTGTTTGGGCCAATTCGGTTTCAGGGGTCAGATTTTCCTGGGTGTGCTATTCTCAGCAGCAGACAGGTAGCTTTGTGAATCAAACACAGTTCAATTATATCCACTTTGATCCACATCACATATGTTCTTTGTATCTGGCAGAAAGTGTGCACAGCATACTCCCAACACCAGTCTTCAAGTTTTTCTCTCTTTGACTTTCAACATTTCAAATGACCACAAGCAGCCAGACCAGAAACTGTAGTACATTCCTGGCATTTCAAATTCCCATGATCCCAGTTGGCATGCAAGAAAGACTGTCTCTAACTTTTTCCTTTAAAAATAGTGTACTTGCCAAGTCCTTGCCCAGATGCCTCTACTCAAGAAAATGTAAGATTTGTTTTGACAAGTCAATGAAGTGCTCTCTTAGTGCTTAGCCAGGGTTCCCAATACTTGGGTTACATCATACACAGGACAACTGTTTCTGAAGACACTTAGTTGGTTTCTCAAAAACAGATTTTAACATTTCATTCCAATGAAAGCTCTGATTTCTTTTAGTATTATTTTCAGAGGACTCCATTGGAAGAAGCCAGGGTTTCTTTCCCCTGTTATGGTATGACAATCTCGACATGGCTTTGTTCAATTATCATTAGATAATTGCCATTATAGAATCCAGACAGTAGCACTGTAGATCAGGTACTGAGATAGCAACTTTCTCACAGATAAATCTTAGGGATTATAGATGAAAAGGATCACTCTTATTGATTCCTCAGAAAAAAAATATTTAGGTTATTTTTGTTGCTTTTGTGTGGTTAGCTGGCTCATAGTCACGGAAATGAACAGTATGTTTGTGGCTTTTAAATCAAAAGAGGTAACTGGAAAACCAACTACCTGATAATTAATAACTCAAGTCCCCAGAGCAAGGGACTCGGTGGTATTAGGCTTGGTATTGTCAACGAAATATGTGTGAGTGATGGCTGAGTTTTAATTGATGACATCCTGTACTTTGAATCTATTACCAGCTACTGGTGTCACTTCCAGAATCTGTGTTCCTGTGTCTGAATGACCTAAATTTAAGCTGACCCTCAATCAATATATTTATTTGAACACTTCTCTGAAGAGTGGAACACATTGCCAGATCATATATATGGGTCTTTATTGATATCCCTGGGACTCATGTTCCTCATTCACTATTAAGTACATAGTTCATATACCAAACTTGTAGACTGCTTTCTAGCTATGCTTGACTTGATGGCCCCTAAAGGCTTACAGTTGCATGATAAATGAGTGATACTTTAATTAAAACACACATATTTTATAATGCAAAGGAGAGACTGCTGTTAAAAATCCATACTCCCTCAGGAGAGATAGCATTATTGAGATATTTAAGCTGAAATATAAAATGAACACATACATCAATATCTGCCAAGACATTTTTTTCATTTTAATACAGTAACAGAATTTTTGAATAACCATCACATGTTAATAAACCTTAGAAACTAGACAAAGATGAATGCCAGATTGTGATTTGCATTTTCTAGCCTTTTATCATGGATATAAAGTTTTAAAAAGCATTCTAGTGTTAACAATGTCTATAAGATTTTAGCAGATAGTCTTTGGGCATTTCCTGCTTCAGAATAAACAAAATAATTGAGAAGCCAATGTGATGCTGTTCTACGAAATTGTTAGAGGAATTTGATTCAGGGAGTCAGGATTTTTTCAAATAATTATTGTAACGGCAATAGGCACTGAATGCTGTCAAAGTTATGCCTGGAAACAATTAGGCAGATACAGTAAAATTTAAGTTTAGTGGAGCTGTTGATCCAGAATCTAGAGAAGTATTACCACATATTTTGATAGGAGAGTGGGGTATAAAACTATGCATACCTGTGAGGTTCTCCAAATTTGGAGATTTCTGATTTCATGCTCTCCAGTGAGAGTATTCCCCAGGGATCTTTGTCGTATTCAAGGCCTAAAGACTTTTGTCCTGAAGTTTTCTATTTTGCATATTAATTAATATGAACTGAATAATTCTGAATGCTACCTAGTCCCATTGGTCTTCAAGAAAAGGTAAAGAAAAACTAGATATTCCTGTTTTTGTTTTGTATTTTTCTTGAATATTTATAAAACTTCCTGAAGCTTTACAAGGTTCTCAATTGATGCAAAATAAACACAAGTACTAACTGACTATATTGACAGTTATCTACAAGAAGCTACTGACCTTCAGGGACACTGACATAAGGCACACTATGTTATACACACTGGTGTGACAAACTTAAGCATCTCAAGTCTGAAGTTCTGAATTTCCAGTGCCTTGGGGTAGTATTATTTTCATAGAATAGTACAAACCCCTCCACATCAGCACTATTGCTTCAAGCACATATTTGATTAGGTGACAGGAGAGAGTATTCTTTGGTCCTGATAGGAAAACTTTCTGGAATTAAAAATAGAAAGGCCATCCAGTCTTACTTAAAATTAGATGCAAGCAGCTTCATCTTCCATGCACATTTTGAGGCTCTAATTTGTAGATGAGGGAAATGATCCAAGTCTGAGATACTCAAACTGCATGACTTCAGGGTCATGGCCACATACCGAGTACAGATTGTCGCCTCAGCGATTATGGATACAAGGTGTCATTGCTTGACAACCTGATGACTGATGTTCCATCAGCCAAATTTCAAGTTTCCAAAGATAGCCTATCTTCCAGTCTCCTTTTAATTAGACCCTCGTAATAATTGTTAGAGCAAGTGACAGAGTACTAGATAAAGGTTAGGTTGGGATATGGTTGAACTGTGTGCTACTTTTGTAGTTTGAAGTTTGTGATTTCAAGCTTTGATATGAAGAAAAATAAATGTATGATAAAGAATAAATAATAAAGGAAAGGGAGACTTCTTTAGACCTCTCCCCAACCTCTGTCCTCAACACAGAATTGTAATCCTCATGCACCTGCCTCTCATGGCTTGGGATTAGAAGGTAGAGAATCACTTTCCAAACCTACAACAGAGACTTATGGACCTCACATGTCAACAGCGCTGAGTGGAGGAAATGAAGTCTGTCCTTTGACAGAACATCTGCAATGAACCTAAAGGGTAAAGGCTTTTTAGATGCAATGGTGTTTCTGGGTCTAAAACCAAAGATGTTAACCATTTTAAAACGGCAGCAGAATCCATTCAAGGGAAGAGAAACTCTACCCTGGGTATGCTCAGTACATATTTAAGTGAATGGACACTTCTTCCTGGACTTTTGAACTTTTGAGCCTTTGTCTACTCATTCATAAAATTAACAGCTTATCTTAAATAGAGCAAATAGTTCTTTCAGTTAAAAATGTGTGTGTGTGTGTGTGTGTGTGTGTGTGTGTGTGTGTGTGTGTGTATGAGTGCAGGTGCTCATGGAGAACAGAAAACGATTTGAGTTCTCCTACAGCTCAGGCTACATATGGTTGTTAATGCTGTGGACCAAACTCTGGTCTTCTGAAAAATATAGTGAGTATTCTTATCCACTGTGCCATCTCTCCAGCCCCTTGAACCATTCACACACACACACACACACACACACACACACACACACCACCATATAAATTGTTTTCCTGTACCAGAAGATCTACAGAGTAACTTTCATACAGTAGGTGCTTAGCATATAGGAAAATGAATTCTGTGGCTCAATGAAAAAACAAGTAAAAGCAAGAATCAATGCACTCTGTAAAATGTAAAGTGCTTTATAAAAACACAATGATATGAGTATATCATAGGTAACACCCCTGATCTCACAATCTTTTCCAATAGAGACCTTCTTGGAACACAAGTTCCCGAATTATTTCCATGAACAAGTAAAAACTGTGATTATCTATGTGGCAGAAAACTTCAATAAACAGTATTAGTTTTCAAATACAATTGAGTAGAAATGAAACAAAGGCAGAAAAACATTTAAATGACAAAGATAAATAGCACTGCTAACCTGGTGACCAGAGCTGAGGAGGTGGGAAAGGAAACACATAAAGACCCTACTAGAGATGGAATTTGAAATAGAACAACAAGATTCTTACGACAGTAACAGCATACAGGACTACTGTTTCAATGCTTCATAGTATAGTATATAGAGCTCATCCTTAGAGCAGTAAAATTAATCTTTTCATGGATTATGACTTCCGGATGCTTGGTTGTGTTAATTACTTACAGCAGAATGTAAGCCATAGCAATCAAAACAAGAAAAAAAATTGAGAGGTTTAAGTTCAAAACTCACTTTTGATATCAGAGAAATTATTGTATCTATCTAAGCCCTGGTTTTCACATCAGTAAAAGGAACAGGTTGTATAAGATGCCTTCCCACACTATGTATTGTCTGGACATGAGCATACTTTAATTTTTATTTTATTTTTTATAAAGTCTGGCATTTGTAGAATTTACATCAGAAGCAAGTTTCCCCCATACTTATATAGTATTATGTCATAGCTCCTTACTTTTTAAAATAAAAATAACATAAATAAGAGATAACTAATGTTTGCAGTGTCATTTATTTTGCTTTCAAAAGAGCCTCTGCTAAGATGCTGGGAGTCCTGAGCAGAACAAACAAGAGGTACAAACTGACTTCACATAAGAAAGGCTCCAGGCAAATGCAGGAGACACAGGTGATTTGGCAAATGAGAGGAAGAGGCAGGAAAGAAAAACACGGACAAAAAGAAACTCAAGCACTTTTGCTATGTGCTTTGACACTTTCTCAAGAATATATTGCCTTTATTGTCATCAGTTGCCTTTTTGATTGATGGAATATTTTTCCCTTGTGTGTAGTTTGGTGCTTGCCCTACAGATGTGCTTTATAGATCACTTTGCTGTAAAGTTTCAAAAGTCTTTACATTTGTATTAATTGGTCCGTAAAATAATATTGCAAAAATAGACAGGAAAATATTTTTAATTTGTTTTCCAGTGTGAAAATTGAGACTCATGGAAGTTGAAGTGGTTTTTCCAAGGAAACACTATGAAAATACAAAGTCATGGCAACTGGTATTCTCATCATTTCTTTGTGAGGCATCTCTTAGATTACAAGAAAATAATTATTTGAATGTACCTAAGAGCTATCAAATACCCTTCCTTCCTTCCTTCCTTCCTTCCTTCCTTCCTTCCTTCCTTCCTTCCTTCCTTCCTTCCTTTCCTTCAAAAGCAAATTGTTCAACTGAAACATTATAGTATGTTACAGTAAAACTTTCTGCAATGATAGAAGTATTGTGTGTAACCTACAATGGTAGCCATGAGCCATGTGTGGCTATGGGTCATTCAAAATGTGACCAGACAACTGAATGTATATTTATTTAATTTAAAGATCACTACCAACAACTGGCCAGTAGAAATAGTAGGAGAGAGCACTTTTGTAGATCATATATATGAGAGTCTACTAAATACCCTAAAAACATTACCATAAAAATGTTTGTGCTCAGTTGTCCTTTACCTTTAACCATTCTCTATTTGTTGTTGTCCCATAAGGTCTCAACCATTCACAAACATGTCAATAAGTGGCCTGTAAAATCTTGTTGGTTGATTGGTAACTCTGATCACTGATTATTCCTCTTACAAATAATTAAGGTGACATATGTAAGTTCCTTTGTAATACCATTTTCAGATTTCCTCTAAGGTTGTATGTATTCCATTGTCATTTTTCTCATAAAAACACCATTGCCAATCTTTCTTCATTCTCTCAGAATGATGACTAAGGTGCTTGTGTCTACCCTTTGTAATGCATAATTCAGTTGAAGTCCATGGCACTGGTCTCCTTTTTGAAGTTTTTAGAAATCCTCTATGCCCTTCCTCTGAATAAGACAGGAATCAAGAACAAACCAGAACCACAAACAGGACTAGAATTTCAAAACAGGAAGGGATTCTCCCAATATTTCCTTTTATTCCTTGTGGTCTCAGGCAAAGCAGAATGTCTTATTCTCTCTCAATTATTTTTGAACATTTCCACATAACTTAACATCCTTTTTGCTTCCATTTTTTCCCGGTTACTTGATGTTTTGGTATACTGAATAATTTAGAGGGTCTTGTGCATTCATTTAAAAGAACTCTCAATTATTTTAAATCTAAACTGGAAAATGGGCTTTGAAGGATATAAGCTTAACATTACTGCTTAGGAAGGAATTATGTAAGGAGTGAAAATATATGCAAAGATATCTAGGCAGCTGCCAATCCATTACAATTGGAAGCCATAATTATTGCCAAAGTGCATGAAAGCATCCTTATCTTGCGCTAAAAGAAAGTTGTCTATGTGTACCATATATATCTGTAGAATACCAATTGCACCAATTACATTGGCAAGTCATTTGGTTATTGCTTTCTCACCAAAACTGTACCTGCAAGAATAAGCTGAGATGTGGCATATACCGTGAGCATAGCTGGGGGCACAGATTGTCATTACATCCAGCAACCATGTTGTTCCTCTTGTCTTTCTTTTCTGACATTTTAAACTAAGGTTAGGGAAAAGTTACCATTGTCACATACTTGATGTCTTTGCAAGTATAAAGTATAAAGCAAAATACATGTGACAGGAAAGAAACCTTGCTTATGGCAGATGATAACGTGACAGTCAGCTGTCCAGTGTAGACATTGTACCCAGATTGTAAACTGTCAGTGAGGTGTTACTGGTAAGGATATTTGCTTTGTGAATCCTGAATCTGCAAATGCTGAATGCTGTACCTTATAAGAACCAGGACTTACCTTGGCACATAATGTGAAAGTTTTACAGGGCAAGCCATTTGTAGAATTGTATGCCACAGTACCTGAACTCATGTTTATGAATGTGGTTTACATTAACCTCTTTCTTCCTTGACTGGTACCTTTTCTTTCTTTACTTATGGGAATTTCCGCCCCCCCCCCAAATTTGGATTGCAACCAGAGTACAAATGAAAACTCCACTGGAGGGACATTTACAACTGCTTCTTTGAATCAAGGAGGGAGAGGTTGGTATAGGAGAGGATGCAAGAGGAAGCAAAATGATACATGCTGCAGCTAAGTGGACCACTTCTGGACATAACATAAAAATATTGAGGATTATCTTACAATGTTATGGAAGGAACCAGTGATGCATCTTGCATTTGTTTTGTCTTGATGACAAAATACACTCTTTAGAGCCACAAGAGCCTGCCTTGTGTTAGTTATAAACAAAATATATTTATATATATATTTATGTAACTACTATGTGCTTTAAAGAAAATTACTGTGTGATTCAGCAGGGTTATTTCATTCTTTTTTTTCCTATCACCAGAGATATGATGACTTAAATGGCTTCTTAGGGATTCACAATGAAATAGATTTTTCATACAGACATGGTGAACTTAAAAAAAAATTCTTAAGGTATTTGTCTCAAAAAAATGATCTCACGAATCTTCCTCTTATTTCTGTCTGTTTTCATTAGCCAAGAGCAAATGAGGTTTCAAAGGACTCCAGGTGGGAGAGGAAGCAGCACCTTAGAAAGCAGATCTCATTTTATTCTTCAGTAAGAGAATGGAAAACCTCACTGGCTACTCCCTCCTCTCTGGTCCTTAGCTAAACGTTTAGAAATTGTGTCACAGCTCACAGAAAGGTTATTCATTACCAAGGAAGAGGCAGGCATAGTTTGAACTTCTGAGCAGATGAAAGATTCATCCTGCAAAGTAATGAACTTGTCTGAAGAACAGCATCTACAGCAAAACATAAAATCCTTTTGCCGATAGTCTGTTTGGAAAAGACAGAAAAACTTCCATTTGTGTTTGGCTTTGCTCTTGTGTGAGCTATTGTTCCCTGCAATCTTGAAACATTCACTATTGCTCTTTCCAGTGAAAGTGTTCAGGCTTTGGAACATGATTATCTTTGAGACGTCAGAGAAGAACATTTGAACCAAAGGTGTAGATCCCTTGTGAACTAAAGCTTTATTTATTATCATAATTTTTCCTTGATCCCTTTGCAACCCTGCACCTAAACCAAAGCATCGTCATCTCGTCACACTCCTGGCAAGTCCACAGGAGATGTTCCTTGTGAACCATGGGTGTCATCCCGCTAGGGAATCCTTTATTCAGTGTACATGGTGTCCTGTACAAATCTGAGTTTTTCTTTCAATATTCCTGGGCTGGGCTTGTCCAGAAATCTCGTCGCCCTTCTGTCTACAGCAGTTTAGGGCTCCTTTGTGTGTGTGGTTGTGGGTGTGTGTCTGTTTGTCTTAAATGCATAAGCAAAGTTTTAGTCTTAACACCTGTAAGCCAGTACCGGTGCTGCTCTGTCCTAAAATTTTAGCACTGCTCTGATACAATAAAACCTTCTTTCTCTCCAACTGGTTCAACTTCCGCATAGGCAGGATGTCCTGATCCTCTTCGAAATTTCATTGCTGGCCATCTGCTTGGGCGTCTCTAAAACAGGAAAATACAGAAACAATGAGCATCTCAATGAGCACCTATCAATAGATACATATATACTAGGTTCCATTGGTAGAATGCTTCCCATACTTAAAGTCCAAGTTTCAATTCCCAGCATCATGTATATCAAGCATAGATAGCACATTCCTTGTAATCTTAGCTTCAGGGAGGTGAAGGCAGGAGAATCTGAAGTTTAAACCCAAGGATATTTTCTTACTATTCTAGGTTGATTTCTTAATGCATTACATGAAGTGATCTACTACAATAAGCCCCACTGGAATTGACATGTTACTTTCTGCAAGGTCCCTGAGTCTTGAGTCTCCATTTTAGTTATACCCAGATAGCGACCTATTGGCTGCACCTACTCCCAGGTAATTGTAAGTTTCTGAAAGGCAAGGTTTAGTGAATGCTTTATGTCTGAAAAGTGCCACATACAATAAGATAAACTATGATTTTAATATCTATTTACATATTTCTGAATCTATGTATGTGCCCACATGATCTTATGTGCACTACATAAATGCCGGTGATCACAGAGGCCAGAAGAGTCCATCTGATGTTCTGAAAGTGGAGTTACAGGAGGTTGTGAGCTACCTAATATGGGTTCTGGGGATCAAACCTGGATCCTCTATAAAAACAATAAGTTCTCTTATGATAAGCCATCTCTCCAGCCCCTTAAAATTTGTTTAAAAAATTAAAAAAAACAACACAAAACTCTAGGTTGTGTGTTGTGTGTGTGTGTGTGTGTGTGTGTGTGAGAGAGAGAGAGAGAGAGAGAGAGAGAGAGAGAGAGAGAGAGAGAGAGAGAGAGAGAGAGAGAGAGAGCAGAATCTTCCAAGTAGCTCAGGCTGGCTTGGAACTTGTGAAATGACTACCTTTGTCTTTTGAGTGCTGGAATTAAAGGTGCGAACTTCCACATGTAATCCGGATGTATGACTCTCTTTTTACAAGTCAATATCAATATCACTTCCTTGGTCATTAATTTGCTAAAAGTATGGCCATAAAATTCTCCAACCATTTCTATGAGTTGGATTCAATTAGCTGTTAGGTTTCCTTTTAGATAGAGGAAATATTGTTCAGACTTGAGAAATCATTTATTAAACTAATCACATCTATTTATGACTTTTATGTCTAAACATTAAAGGTGTCACACCTTAAAAATGGGACCCATCACCAAAGGTTGTGAGCAAACTTAAGCCTATCAAGTTAATATTGAATGGTAAACACTAATTCTAAAACACAGGCTATTTGTATTGACAAGAAGAGCCTTTCTCTCCAGCACTCTATCAAATAAACCCACTGTGATTTTGGGATAGATGTGCTGAAATGAATTATTAAGCTACAGCCAGAGAAGACAGTAAAATGCATTTCATAGCCACAGTGACATTAGAAGTGATTACTCCATTTATCAAAGTGCCTGCAATTTTGGCATAAATAAGGCAATAAATATGGAGGGAATCTTATTCCTATGTAAAGCCTTTTAATGCAAAAGAGGTTAAATACCAGTGTTCATATAGCGACACTTGGTATCTTGCTCTTGCTAGAGTTGCTAATGACATGCCAACATCAATGATTAATGGCTATGAGGGAAGTATTTCACATCAAGCGGGAATGAGTATTAGTTTTATGTTCTGGAAAAATGCCAGTTGAGGTAATTATATTCTGATTATTAATAATATTATACACTGCCACCATAACACTTTGCAGTCAGAAAGTTTGACATTTATTAGCTGATTAAAGCTCATGAGGTAAGTGATGCTGGATGTTCCTTGCTACCCCAAAGAAGACATTAAAACTACCACAGGGAGCAGCACCTGCAGTGGTCCTGAAGATCACCTTTGATAGGCACATAGTGAGTCTCTCTGGAGGTAGGTACTGTAACTTGTGACTACTATATAGTTGGGAAAAGACTACGTGCCTTGTGACTTACTTTTTATGTTAGCCATAGCTTCAGAACTGGGATTCTCTAAAGCCATGGCTTCCCCAGCCAAATAGCATTATTAATTCTTTCCTTCATTTCTACTCTTGTTAAAGCGAAAAGAACATAATGGCCCCTGGGTCCAGCTTGCAAGGGTTGCCCTCAAAATAATTTTATAACTTAAGATGTACAGGTGACAAGCCTACTGAGGATGGCCCTCATGAAAGCTGCATATTAGTACGTTCTCCTAAGTATGGTTTTATGCCTTATATTCATTTGCATATTCTATAAACTGGCAAAACTAGGAAAAGGCAGCTGAGATGAACATGAAATCTATCTACTCATGAAATCAATTTTGCCCACGGTTGGAATTACTTCATAAAATTCAATAGTTTAAACATACCTCAGTCAACATTTGTGGACATGATTTTACTTTCACTTTACTTTACTTTTCTATTTATTTATTCATTCATTCATTCATTCATTCATTCATTCATTCATTCACTTTACATCCTGACCACAGACCCCATCCCCAATCCTTGACTCACACAGCACATCCCACTTTCCCCCTCCCCTTCTCTTCCGAGAAGTTGGGATATCCCTTGGGTACCAACCCACACTGGCACATCAAGTTACTGTAGAACTAGGCACAACCTCTCCCACTGAGGCCAGACAAGGCAGTCCGGTTAAGGGAACTAGATCCACAGGCAGGCAACAAAGTCAGGGACAGTCCCTGTTCTAGTTATTGGGGACCCATATGAAGACCAAGCTGCATGTCTGCTACATATAAGGCCATCTTTTTGGAAGTTATGATTTTGTTTTTATATCCTATTGCCTGAGAATGAATCTGGGGCCGTGCACATGCTGGGCCAGTGTGCCCACTCAGTGATCCTCACCAGGGGCTGTGGACATCTGGGCCAGTATGCTATCTCAGGAATTCTTCCCAGGTTATTTTCAGAAATTTTTTTTTACATATTCTTAAATATTATTTCCCTTGATTTATTATCTCTCATTTTAGAAACAAAGCCAGAAAGAATTAATGACGACTTGGATTCCCTTGAGGTCCCATGTCACACATGATTTGCTTGTCTAGTTGCTTGACATCCACCTACATCTCATTAGTAAGGATGAGTAAAATAGATACACAGCAATGAAAAATTATTTAAGATATTGTTCATTCATACAAAACTTAAAATCTTATATAAAAGAAATGGCATTTTTCATAGTAATATGTTGGAATATATACAAGTTAAATACTATAAACTGAAACCTGAATGTTTAATATATATTTGTAGCATTGACAGAATGCTACAAAAGGAAGTCTCCATACCATAAAAAAAAATTGCTTCATGAATGAAATGACACAAAACCGTATGCTGTCACTTCCAGCATGAGTGGGATATGCATGAACTGAATCAGTCTGTTTGGAATGGAAGAAATTTATTCTACTTTTTAATTTTTTCTGTTCTTTCACAGTTCCTTTGATGCCGCTGGCTCATAACTAAAAAAAAGCCAAAGGAGAGTGAAAAATTTGCCAAAAATCTGCTGTCCTTTATAAGACCTTCTCAAAGACATAGGCGATGTCATTCCAAAACCACACTATGATGACTAAGTCATGTGATGTCTTTGGATCTTTTTTTCCTGTCTTTAAACTTTGTATCTAATGTCTCTTTAAATGATCTAAGATCTTTACTCTTGACTTCTTGAATTGCTTAAAGTCCGTGTAAAGATAATAATAATAGCAATAATACCTCTGTACTGTGATTATTGAATTATCATCCTCCTGCCTTGGTTTAGTATAGAAGTCAAATATATAGGGAAATTATATTCATTAGTCTTCACTGGTTGTGTTTTGCTGTGTCTGTCTGCAGCTGCTCCACTAACTGTTTAGAGGCAGACGATAGTTAACTATGACTTTAACTGCATGAGTAAGCATTTGATCTCATAGAAAAGTCCTTAGTGTTGGTGCTCGGTGGGAAACATCTACCCAATGGGCTGAGGAGGGCATGGACGGAGGAGACTAGAAGTCTGGGTGTTGATTTGGTCCCACAGTGAACTCACAAGTCTGATGAGATAGAATCAGCCATACTGGGAAGAGATCTTTTGAACTTCATCCTTGAGGCCCAGCCATTGCCAAGTCTATTGTCTGTTAAGAATGGCCAATTCAAAGTGTTATGGGAACTAGTAGATACAATAGAGTCACATGCTGGTAAAGCAGAATGCATGTTGCAACCCCCACATTAAAACCAGAATGGAGTGTGAATTTATTGCTGATAACATGCATATAATGACCCCAGACACGGTGGGGTACAATGCGTGGGTGACCTTTCATTTCCTTTCTGAGACGTTATGTGATTAATTACATTCAGAAGAAAATGTTCACAGTGATTTGTGGGCACTGGGGTAAGTCAGGTAGGCAGAATTCTCCTTAATTACTCCTTCACTACTATTAATTGAACAGTCATCCAAATCTGTCTCAATGGTCCATGGCGAGATAATTAGTTGAAATATCTACAAACAAACCTGTAGGGTACTCTCAGCTACCAGTGTGCACAAAACTGTGCCTGGAGACCTGTTCTCAGGTGCACAGAGGACACAGACAGGGCTCTCTGGGCTTAAGTAGTCCTGGAAAGGATATAATCTGTAGGACTATGAAAGGCAGCCTGGTTTCTGGTAGAGCACAGGCTGGAAACCCAGGTGACCATGAGGGATAGGAGGCATTTTGTCATGCCCCAGACTCCAGGCTCCTGACATGAGGCCTCCATAGATTTGTGTCCTTCAGTCACATAAGGGCAACACCTCTAACCCCTCCACAGGCCTCAAGACAGATCTCCATATTAATGAGATACCTAAAGGCCAGAAGGACTTAGCCAATTAAGTTTCCTTCCCAGACACTCCTCCCTGCAAAAGATATTTAACCTCAGGCCAGCCCTCAGAAAAGTCTAATCTGCAGAAGACCTCTCTGTGTTTCCAGTCACAGCAACAAGCCATGACAAGCCAAAACTTCTCATCCCGGTGGGACCCAGTTTTTAATTAACTAGTAAACTTTACATCCTGATCGAGGTTTCCTCTCCCTTCACTTTTCCCAGTCCTTCCCCTCTTCACCTCCTCCTGTCCATTCCTCCATCCTCTCTCTGTAGAAAAGTGGAGCCCTCTCATGGATATCAACTTGCTTATCAAGTTGCAGTAAGACTGGAGCTTCTTTATTGAGGTTAGAAAAGGCAGTCCAGTAGGGGGAAAGGGTTCCAAAGGCAGGCAACAGAGTCAGAGATAGCCCCTGCCCCAGATAAAGACCAAGGTGCACAACTGCTGTAATTAATCACATATTTGCAGAGTTTCTAGGTCAGTCCAATGCATATACCACAAAACCTTCTACCTACCATTTGTCTTGCCTCCAAGATGTGCAGGGGTAAAGATAGAGCAGAACTTGATGGAATGGTGAATCAGTGACTGGTCCAGCTTGAGACCCGTGCCATGATACATGCCACCCCTGACACTGTTAATGATGTTCTGCTATACTTACTGAGAGGAGCCTAGCACAACTGTCATAGAGTGGCATCGCCCAGCAACTGATGGAAAGAGATTCTGAATATTCTCTTAAAAACTTTAAATACCATAATCTCTTTTAGGTAGTATAATCTTAACTGGTGCTCACTGATCTCTAAGGAGCCAACAGCTGATTTCTTTTTTCTTTTATTTTAAATTAAAAATATTTTATGATTTCTTTCATTAATCATGTTTGTAAGCTTTGTATTTACGTTTTCATGCCTCATTATGAGCCTACTTAACTCAAAGGAGCTCATTTGCAGGCATGAGAGGCATAGGACTTTGCATTCCTAATCATCTCCCACTGCGGTTGCACCATGAGGCCTGAAGATCAAGGGTCATGATTCTGGAAGGTAATTTAAAACAAGAACACTGTCTCAGGGCAAGGGGAGGAATATGAACTTTAACCCTGTGTATCCAGGACACAGGCATATCAGGAAACTAAACACATAATTTTTTTGGCCGCCAAATTGGCTCTTTAAGATTTACCTTTGATAAACGTTGACTGGGAAAAGGAAGGGTATATTTTTGCTTTTCATACCTTAAAACATAGTTGTTCACTATTTCCCTTACTCTGTGTTGAGTATTTCTTGGCTTAGTAAGTTACAAGGCTGAAGTTTCAAGACATAACAAACAATTATAAAATATACCAGTTAACTTTGAATTTCAGATAAACAAGTCACTTTTCAAACTATGTTTAATCCCACAAATTTAAACAAAAACTGACTCAATTTTGTTTGAAATTCAAATATGTTTAAGTGTCCTGTATTTTATTTGGCAATCCAGCTATATAAAAATATTGGCCCTGAATTCTAGCCAGTGAAACTTGCCATTAAGTTAAAATACAAGACTTCTGTTTGAGGCAGTATCTCTGCCTCATGGATTATAGGTTTTTTTTCCCCTTGGGGAATACAAAAAAGAGTATCTTACAGTAATTTTCAAGAAATGGCCATGAATTCCCAGCAATAGATCAATGCCTATGTGACTTGATTCCTCAATGTTTTATATATTTCCTGCTTTTCTTACTTTAGTTTTTTATCATTTGGAAGTTGTCTTCTATAACTGTCCTCTAGATGATCTAGAAATACTTGCAGTAAGTATGACTTGTACAGATACAAATGAGAGCATCCAGAGAAATGCATTAACAATGACAAAATCATGCAGCATGATGTTTTTCCTCTAAAACTAATGTATTGAAAGTATAAAGAAAATGAGTTTCCACTGTCTACTAAATAAAATAGACTTTTCAATTAATATTTATTTTTTATTTAAAATTCTTCCTGTTTCTTTGCTTCTGTCTTTTTGCCTCTGTCTCTCTCTCTCTCTGTCTCTTCTGTCTCTCTCTCTCTCCCTCTCTCTCTCTCTCTCTCTCTCTCTGTGCGTGTGTGTGTGTGTTTGTGTGTGTGTGTGTGCACGTGCATGTAGGTGTGTGTGTTCTCTTTAAAGGCCAAAGGAGAGTGTCACATTCCCTGAGGAGTTATAGTTCCAGAGAACTGTGATCTGCCTGGCATGGGTGCTGAGACCAAAGCTCAGCCCTTTGCAAAAGTAGCAAGTGCTCTTAATTGCTAAGTCTGCTCCTTCTGAGTTCAGACATTCAATGTGAGGAGGAATGCTTTCAACTCCTACATCTCAAGCACTTAGTGTCTTATTTTCTTTCACTGCGAAGTGGTTTCTAAGCAGACTGAAATTAAAATCACTTTGAGAGGTGAAAGTCAAAACATAACTGATATTGAGAGGCCCCGATGACCTCACTTACACACTCACAAGCAGAGCTCAGGCAAACACATTTGATAAATGTTCCCCAGAGAGCCAGTGATCAGTGAGCCTGAACACTTCCCACTATCTTCTGACTGTTCTTCACTCACATCTGTCATTTGCTTCTCTGAAACTGTCTGGGGGATTCCCTCAATCTGGAGTGCCTCTTAATTTATCATCTTTACTTATACAAACCATTCATTTCTGTTTATGTCTAAGAAAATGGTCCAGATGCCCATGTACAGATTAGAAGTCACTTCTTACCCTGCTGTGCTATTTCAGATATTTCCTTGTGTTTTATCAATCTTTCTTGTTGTACTCTGGAAACACTGTGGTAGCTTCTGTGGATGCATTTTTCCTGTTCTCTCTAAATATCCTAAGGCTGAAATGACAAGAGCTGTTCACCTCTGAAATGTCTACCGCAATGCAGTACCAAAGACAGTGGACACTTGTAGTGAATCCTTTTTTGTGACACTTCTGACCTAATTTTCCTTCTAGTAATGATCTCAGAAGGACATTGACTAATATGAAGAATAAAAAATAAAATAAAATTACTTTTCTAGGTTCTTTTCTGTTGCAATAATAAAACACTTTAACAAAAAGTGATATAGGTGATGGAAAAGTCTATCACTGAGGGTGCAGGGGGTCAGAGCAGGAACTCAAGGTAGCAACTTGAAGAAGAGACCAGAGAGAAATGCTGTTCATAAGTTCATGCTTAGTTAGCTCCCTTATAGAGTCCAGGACTACCTACATATGAATGGTGCCACCTCCAATGGAGTGGCCCCTCCTCTATTAAGTAACAATCAAGAGAGATATATTCAATCTGATTTATGCAGTTCCTC
The DNA here is from genome assembly GCF_004785775.1 of Grammomys surdaster. NCBI lineage: Eukaryota > Metazoa > Chordata > Mammalia > Rodentia > Muridae > Grammomys > Grammomys surdaster. The sequence continues at coordinate 5,664,437 of NW_021604604.1, forward strand.
AGTATAGGTTTTTGTCAGATGACTCTAGGTGGTGTATGTCAAATTGACAAGACAAACTAGAAAAGATTATCACATAAAATAAGAACATAGAAAACTGAATGTGATTAACAAAAGTAGCTGTATTAACTTGTGTCAAAGCAATTGCAGAAGCAGTGGTGCTAGCAATTAATGTAATTAAAGCTGTTATACCACCAATTATCAAGCCCACTACCCTCTTTCTTCTGCTTAAAGCCTGACTCACTTCTTCCAGGACTTGCAAGCTGTTTTCTGAATACCAAGGTTCTGTGATATTCAAGGCAATAAAACAAAAGCTGGTTGATAGACCTCTGAAACAGACATGCCAGGTTTCAACACACTAACACAATTAGAAAATGTACAATCAATGCAACTTACATTAAACATTGTAGAAGAGACAAAAGAAACTTTAACTTTGACAATTAAAAGAGCCTCAACATATGTATTAACACTTGTTTGAAATCCAGATCCTGTTCCAACTTTATCTCTTGCTAACATAACATAGAGAACTGCAGCTAACTTCCAAATATGTCTCTGAAAATGTCCAGAACCAGCCTTCCCAATAAAAACTGTTATTTTCAATATTGGATTGATTTCTAGACCAGTCCATGATTGAGTCCAAATAATTGGTCATCTTTAAGAAAATTACAAGAGTCATTATAGCTTCTCTTTTTAATTCTCTGTTCCATAAGGTATAAAAACTTGAGGCAAGGCAGCTTGTCCCATCTGGGGTATAGGTAAAGCAATCATTTAGCAAAAAATGTTACTAATGTGTTGATATACAAGAAGATTTAGATAAGCATTTGGAACTATGGAATGATGCTCTTTATCTTATTCAAATTATTAGGAGGAAGATCAGAATTTAAGAGTAAGGAGGCATCTCAAGTGTCATGCCAAATACCATTGGATTCATGTTAATTCTAAAATCTACAGGGACAGTCATTATGATTAGGAAAAAGTTTAAAGACACTTGCAGGATATTTGGCATAATTCTAACACCTCTCTGGATGTTTTAACTTTGCATAGCAAGCTTATGAATTTAAAGAATGCGGCTCTACTAAGTGTTGATGCAGCAGATGCTGCTCATAAGATTACTCATGGCCTGAGATCAGTATTTCTACTTTGGTCAAGCTTCAAAAATGGCATGTATAGCTTGATCATGCTAGCCCCTTTTGTTCTGGGAATACTTTTATTCCTGCCCATCGTGTTAAAGCTTGTCTTTAACAACATCAACATGTTGGCAGCCAAAGTACATGGCTTGAACCTGGAAATAGACCCCAGACAGAGTTATTAAATTAACAGGCTGGCAAGCCAAGGATGAGTAAGATTCTGTACAGAGCCTTACCAACCTAAGACATAAGTGCATTGCCTTTGATAATGCAAATTCCATGACATGTAAGGAAGGTATTTTGTCAGAATGACTTAAGACAAGCTTAGTCTTGTTTATGAAGTAAAAAAGGAGGAAAGGTGGAGAGCTTTTGGGGTTGATTGGCATGGATCTGACATGGGCCAAAGACAAGAAAATGGGCTGCTTCAAAGGTATATGACATTGGCCAAGGACAAGGAAGTGGGTTTCAGGCAGGAATTGGACATTAGGCTAGAACAGAGACATAATTTCGGGTAGAAATCTAAATCTTAGGCTAGAAAAAAGAAGTAATTTCAGGCAGGAATCTAAATCTTAGGCTAGAACAAGGAAGCAAGATTCAGACATGAAAATGACATTGGGCTAGGACCAGAGAAGTAGGTTCAGATGTGTTGGTCATCCTGATAAGCCCTTAGGAACAGTGATCACAAGAATGATCACGAAACTTTGCTTATTGCCTTGCTTGTTTCTTGACTATTTCCATCTATTGTATTGCTAGTTCTTTAACCTAGAACTGACCTTAATGCATGCACGTAATCAAAATGGTATAAAAGCAAAACAGAGGAGGGCATAGAGGGGTTTAGGGAGGGGAAATGGGGAAAGGGGATGTCATCTGAAATGTAAATAAATAAAAAATTCATTGGTGGTTTTCAACATGTTCCTGGTAAAATCTAATTTTAGCTGTTGACAATTATGAAATTTAAATGATTTTTAAATGTCTCTGTGGGATTAAATTCCTCTCTGTGCAAATCCTGCCAGATTTTTAAACTTCATATGTGGAAAAGTCCTGTATGCAAAGAAAGCAATGTGTGTGTCTGCATTTATTTGATTCCTTGCTGTGTACTTTCATCCTATTGCTCCCTATCATAATATATTGAGGAGATTAATAAATTAGTTTAAAGTGATGCATTTTCTTGCATTTCAAGAATTCAATCATTATTTTTATATAAGTATTATACCTTTAATATGTACTTATACTGGCATATTGAAGATCAAAATGAAGTCTAAAATTTTGAAAAAAAATAACTGAATGTGTACCTTGTGATGTACATTCCTGGTGATTCAGGAACAAGAAAGAATGTTGCCAAGTAAGTGAGCTCCACCAAACTCAGAGGATTATTTGTCCTGTAACAACTAAGCCAACTGCTATGAGTCTTGTATTCTCATACACACAACTGTGAGGCCAACAGGTTTCACTTCAAGTCTATGAATTTCATGCAAATATGCAAAGTATTATCTCATGGGCTGAAGATAACTCTGTGCTTAAAACAAGTACTGAGGATCCTACGTACTCCAAACCTACTCTCTAAATGGATGCTTGTCACAGAGTTATGGACCAAAGATACAACTTTCAGGATAAGCATCCATGTAGCAGTCCACTTACTCATGGACAAATAATGAAAGTATGCTAACTGATGTTTATATCAACATTATGTGAGGAAAATCAATAGTAGCAGACTTTATTGTTTAACAATTAATTTGGTAAAGTTTTTCCAGCAAAAGAATTTTTTCCTACTACAGTTTAGAAGAAAAACCCAATAGTAGCAGACTCTATTGTTTAGCAATTAATTTGGTAAAGTTCTTCCAGCGGAAGTAGTTTTTCCTACTACAGTTTAGAATTTCTGGCATGTAATGTCATTTAAAAGTTAATCTTATTTTAAATTTTACCCAGAAATGCACTCTTCTAAACAGAAATAGCTTCCTCTTATGACCTGTACCTGAACCTAAACCTTAGTCTACAATAAAAACAAAGTGGTACAAACAAGGAGATTCATAATGAATGTAGGTGTTAATCTGCAGAAAATTTACTCTATTGTATAGGCTCTATATTCTTGAATGATATGCTATGTTCATTCATTACCAGACTCCTTAATGACCTAACTTAATGACCATCAATGAATCCATTCAGTCAGCCAATGAAGTTACCATTTTTTCACACACCCATTTCAAATACACTGCTAAACTAAAAGCATACAGACTGTGTTTATGTCAAGTCATTCATTTGCATGTAAAAATTTAAAGAAATGTTAGTGAGTAGTGTTTTCATGAACCACAGTGGTAAGAATTGAAAGTGTATAAGATCAAATACATACTGAAAACATTTGACATATGTTATGAGTTTCAAGTAAAAGCCTTTCGAGGTTGACTCAATAAATATAGTTTCATAAACAGAATGAATACAATATAAAGAACAGCCAGTGGGAAGCTCACCATTGATGAGCCACCCGCCCTTACTAACTACTTGGGGGTGTATACCTGGTCTTCAGAAACTGTCAGCCCCTGCTTTTATGTAATTTGATTGTCCCTTTCAATAACTTTAGTAACCTTTTTGATCTCAAGGTTTCTTCCAGAGTATTTTGAATTTATTCAACTGACCCCTTCTCCACTGCTCATTAGCCCTCGTACAACTTTGCCTCAAAGCAGTCTGTCAGCTGAGGATCCTAGGGTTGCATAAACCTGTACTGCCCTATATCCTCTGGGACTACATTGACCATCATTAGTATCTCCCACTTACCCAGTCTCTACCACACACTTTCTCAGCCTTGGAACATTTTCAATCAATTCATAAGTAGCTTTCTCATCTACCTGACAAGTGATTCTAGATAAACTTTCATCATCTTTATCAAAAATTCTTAGCTATTACATTTTTGGATTCCAGATTCTAAGCCTCTTCAGCTATTGCAGAAAGGGTCATATACCCAGTTTAGTCCAACCTCAATGAACATTAGTCTTATTTCAGTTAGAACATCAGTGTTTAGACTATTGCTTGCTTGTGGCATTCTCATAGTATGTCCAGTAACCATAAATTCAGTTCCCAAATTCACCTACAGCTATCCACCAATTCTGTACAATACCACCTATTTTTACTTAGAATTCATGCTTTTTATCTTATCTTAAATATCTTTCTCTCTTGCATACTTGTTTTCTGTCTAATATTTTTGCCTCAGCTAGCGGGTGATGTTATCATTTTCTCCTTTGCAAACACTTTGAGGCACTCATTCTTTCTCACCTTCCCTTTTACCCATCCTCTTCTTCCCCCATCCCTTTAATGCTTTTATTGAGCCCACAGTGATCTCACATTTGAAATCCTCCTGCTACCAGGCCTAGCTTCTTCCCTTCTTCTGTGGCATGCCATCAGCACTTAATACTGCTTCTGAACTCTTCATTTTCACCTTACATATGCAGATTGATGATATATTCTTCCATATTTTATTATTTCTTGTCATTTCAGCTGGTCCTACCTTCATTTCTTCCTTTTATTGTTGTTTCTGTTAAAAGAGCCAACTGAGATTTGGTCATAAACTCAAAGCCAACCTGCATCCAACCCCCCACTCTCTGTCCTAAAAACTTTCCCTTCTGATATTTCCAATTCTCTTCCTAGAAAAATTAATTACTGGGTTGTGTGGATTCCATCTTTTGTAGTTACTTCTGAGTCTTTTATTTCTTGTTTTACTAATCAAGAGGCCCCTTTTCTTACGACTAAAGAACTGGGGATTTTTCAGATTGCATAACTTTTGGAGTCTCTGTCTCTCTATCTGTAACACAATTCCAGGTCTCACTGTGGAAACAGTGAGGATTCAGAAGAATTGATTGAAAATAATTTTCAGACAGGCAAATGAAAACTTAAACTCTATTTTTATCATTCACAGGGCTCTTGAATTAATGCCATTCCACACCCTCTGTAAAGACCCAAATTCAGCTCAGTATCCCCCTTACAGAGTCATTGGAAGAATCTTCTAACTAACTGCCTTCTGAGGGTTCTTAATGAGCACAAGTATTTACTAGAAGAATAATTTGTTATCAGGCAGGCAATTTACTGAAAAGAAAAGTAATTTGCAGTGGGTTTGGAAACAAGCTGGTTCAGTACTACCCAGTGACTTGGCCAACAGACAAGACAACGCTACTGTGGTCATAAATGTTCTAGTAAAATCAAATGTGAGTTAGTGCCTCTCACTTCAATGGTAAGACAGGCCAAGTCCCTCACGAAACTGCTCTTATAAAGTTAGTCCTGTTGGGAGCACTGATGTGTTTCTAAATTAAGAGAAAGAGAGCTGGCAGATTTGGTTCTCAGAAGCTTTGACTACAGGGATGGTAAAAGGAGAGCTAGTCTCTACCTTGTGTTCTTTAGCCTATGTTTTAATCACACAAGTAAGGAACAACCTGATTAAAAACATTTAGACTATCAAGCCTATGAGCTTACACTATTAAAAATTTCATGCGGAGTCTACCAGCCAGACGAGGACAAAAATAGAACATTTGAAATGATCAGAATATTTTGACATTTTTAAATTTGTGTAACGTTGAATGAAATTAACATGCTAGCACACATTTTATCTGTTTTAGGTTTAATGGTAATTGCACTAATCACACACAAAAATAATTAGTAAAATGATTTGTATGATGTATTGTTTGACTACAGTAATCACTTTTTCCAGTACACTTACTCCAGGAGTTTCCTTCCTTCCTTCCTTCCTTCCTTCCTTCCTTCCTTCCTTCCTTCCT